>NC_139217.1:149433901-150033901 GCF_055691185.1 Crinia signifera
TAATGTAACTTTTAATGGATTCATGGTAAAATTGTTGCAAAATAAAATCATACATACAAACATGTAACAACACATATAGTGAATTAAAAAGGATTAAATCCTCACCTACTGGGACCCCACTGCACAAAGTCCTTGTATTTTTATTTATTGTTCATATGCTGTGGCACAGTATGGTGGTGTGACTAGACACCTGAATAAGGTGAAATATCAGTAATTTCTACCGATTCGGGAACAATGCCCTTGCAGTCTGCTAGTAGTAAAGGTGTCTTGCTGTTTTATCAATTAGAGTACAGGTAATGTTTAATCACAACAGCAAGCAGTGTTTATTGTTAATGCATATCATTTGATAAATTCACGCTCTCCATGTCACGGAGTAAGGCGGGATAACTCCGGAGCTGCTGGTGCATAGGCAGCCTTTGCTGAGTATGGGTGACGATCCCGTCCCAGCACAGCCGTCAGCTACTGGGGCCGCTCCTTCGACCCTGATGAAGCTAAACTTGCGAAGCGTACGCTGATCAGACACCTAGTGTGTGAACCACCCTACCCCTTCGCCACATACCAATGTATTTTTGATCTGTAATAGGCCAATAACACAAATCCAGTGCTCTACTGTACACAGATTCCCGCAAATAGTGACGCAGTATCTGGCATCAGATTCCGCGTTCAGTCTGCTCTTACTGTTCCCAGTGACCGAGGCAGTGCACACCGGCACACCTCGGACTCTGCCCCACAGCGGGAAGATCACTAAGCGGGGAACAGGAGCAGCCCCCGTAGCTGACGGCTGTGCTTGGACGCGATCATCACCCGTACTCGGCACAGACTTCCTATGCACCGGCAGCTCTGGAGTTATCCCACCTTACTCCGTGACATGGAGAGCGTGAATTTTTCAAATGATATGCATTAACAATAAACGCTGCTTTCTGTTGTGATTAAACATTACCTGTACTCTAATTGATAAAACAGCAAGACACCTTTACTACTAGCAGACTGCAAGGGCATTGTTCCCAAATCGGTAGAAATTATTGATATTTCACCTTATTTAGGTGTTTAGTCACACCACCATACAAGAACAAGTGGTCGCCCAACATTTTGCACAGGCACGCCACAGCATGGCAAACCTGCACTATCGCATGATAGATTATGTCCCACCAATGTTACGTTGTGATGACAGGGATAGGCAGCTTCTTCGCCAGGAAACCAGGTGGAGATTTACATTAAACACCATCAATCCAGGGGGTCTCAATGAGGCAATTAATTATAATTGCTTTTTATGAAGTACATAGTGGTTGACATAGTCTATGTTCATTAATCAAAAAAGGATGATTAAACAAAAAATCTTTAATCAAATAATGTAGTTACATACAAAAAATATATATCGTACTATAAGAAGTTAATTATATAAGTAGGGGTGTTGCAAAAATATCAATGAAATAGTTTTTTAATTATTCATCATGTTATTCACAAAATGATCCACATTGTATTCATTTCACACTCTAATAGTTATCTAGGAACCACTGCCATCTAGTGGTGGTTATGCACCATCACTTGGGGGAACAGCAAGCTGGCTGGAAGCGACCTGATGTTTCATGTGGAATACCCCCACTACAGAATCAGTACTTGTGTGTAAGATACAGTTCTGTGATTTTAAATTCCCTTTGTTATTTTGTTTTGAGTTGTATTCTTTTGTGTAAACTTTTAAAATCTTTGTAATTATCTTTGTAACCATTTTTATCACTAAGCTCCTAAGTATTTCTTGGAATAAATAATACATAATTCCAGTTCTGAATTTGTGTTCTTAGGACTTAAAAGGGCGGTCTACACTATAACCTTTTTATATATTGTATTGTGTATCTGGACGTATGCAAGCGTCCTTTCTTGAACTTGCATTGGTGGCAGTGACCTGATATAGGGGACCCGTGTGTCCAAAAGTGAACCCCAGTCACGGCCGGAGCTGCTAAGGTTGACATATCTGGAGGAGCGACGGGTGGGTCCGTGGCATTTGGTGGGTCTGCAAATTTGAAGCCTTGCGAATCCACCAAACCCGCCTTGCAAATGGAGGCCTTGCCCACCACCCATTCGCAAGGACGATTCCCTTGCAGGCCCTGCGAATGGCTGTTTCACAGTAACATCCATTCGCCAACCATCGAATGATGTGGGTGGTCAGTGACCATCGAATGATGGCGAAGGTGCACCACATAAAAGTGATTCTAAAGTCACCTTCAGGAGGAAGTAGGTGGGCAGCTGACATCAGGTGATGTCAGCTGGCCGCCCCCGCACCATCAGGGCATTTGCATGAGAATGCTCTGCATTCTCATGGGAACACCCATGAAATGCTGGGTGTTCCAATATGCAAATGGCCCTGTCCACCACCCCCCACCCACACACACACACTTGGGTACGTGCCCCCAGCAAACACCCTGTTAGCACCCAGCCTCTGCACATGCGCAGAAATGACCCTGTGCATGTGCATATGCCCACCATTGGACGGACCCCTTGTGAATGGAAGGGTCTGAACGAACAGACCTGAATAAAGCCCTTAGTGTCACAACAGCTCTGGCAATGGCAGCTATCTATGACAGATAGATATACAGATAAATCTATCTATATATACATATAGCTATATATATATTGAACCTCTCTCCTTAAAGTTCTTGATGATCTGATAAATAGTTAATTAAAGTGCAAACTTACTAAAAGCAATATCCTTGCCTTAGGGATGTTCTTTGGGAATTATTGATGGTTTATGACCAATGTTAATTATTTTGCCATCAATGGGAGAGAACCAGACGGTTTTACTCCATCGATGGCACAGAATAAACTAATAAGGGGATTTTTGTAAGAACTTACCGTTCAAATCCCTTTCTCTGAATCCATCCTGATGACACAGCTCAACCATGGGATATAGGAGGGTCTGAAGGAGCCAGGCACCTATGCTAAAGTCTCCTCCCTTCTGCATCCCTGCATTCCTCAGTTCAATTTCCAGAGCACACTAGGATACATTAACTCAGTACAAAGCCTGAACATATTAATATGCACAATCAAATAATTATAACCATCATAACATGACCAACATGAAACGACATTACTTACTGAGCGTATAGGGAGGGATCACTGTGTCACCAGGATGGATTCAGAGAAAGGGATTCGAACAGTAAGTTCTTACTAAAATCCCCTTTTCTCTTTCATCCATCCTGGTGACACAGCTCAACCACGGGATGATCAAGAGCCGGTCCTTTGGGAGGGTATGCTCAGGCCCGCAGTTCTCATCACTGCTCGCCCAAATGAAGCATCCTCTGATGCAAACTAATGGAACCTGTAGAATTTGGTGAATGTGTGAACAGAGGACCAAATGGCAGCCCTGCATACTTGCTCCGCCGTAGCCCCGTGGTGCACAGCCCAAGAGGCAGCAACCGACCTGGTGGTATGAGCATTAGATCTGGAGGGCACTGGTTTGCCAACTTTAGTATAGGCAAATGCAATCACCGACCTTAACCAATGGCCAATGGTCTGCTTTGAAGCTGGCCAGCCTCTTTTGTGTACATCATACAAGACCAATAATAAGTCAGTTCTACAAAACCCCTTCACTCTGTCCACATAAATGCACAAAGCACGAACCACATCCATATTCTTTAGTCTGTCCCTATTCCTGACCTCCTCAGGAGGACTAAACACTGGAAGAACAATTTCCTGGTTTAAATGAAAAGTGGAAACAACCTTAGGCAAAAACTTAGGGACTGTTCTCAGCACAGCCCTATCATCATGAAATACCAAAAACGGAGACCTGCTAGACAAGGCCCCTAACTCTGAAACACCCCTGGCAGAGGCAAAAGCCAACAAAAAGGTCAGTTTCCAAGTAAGAAACTTTAGGTCAGCCGATCTTAACGGTTCAAATGGAGGTTTCTGTAGAACAGATAACACCAAAGATAAATCCCAAGGAGCTACCGGTTGTCTATAAGGAGGATTCAAACATGTTACCCCTTGGATAAAGGTCTGCACCTCCGGTAGAAAGGCCATTTTCTTCTGAAAGAAAATAGACAATGCTGACAATTGCACCTTCAGAGATTGAAGGCTTAATCCTGATGAAAATCCATCCTGTAGAAACTCCAACAGTCTTGAAACTTTAAACCTAGACGTGTGAACTTTCTGTCTTTCACACCATCTAATATACATTTTCCAAACCCTGAAATAATTAGCTGCAGAAACGGGTTTTCTTGCACTAAATGTTTCAAGAGCCAGGCTGTCAAATTGAGCCGAGGTAGGTCCTGATGAAGAAGGGGCCCTTGTCTAAGAAGGTCTGGCTGAAGTGGAAGATTCCACAATGCTGTCGACAAGCTCAGAATTTTGGAATACCAAGATCTCCTTGGCCAATCCGAATCTTGAAATTCCAGGGCACTGTCATGGCATCCACCGCCCAAGCCAAAGGATCCCTGGTCCTCACACAGAACATGGGAAACTTGACAATTGTGCCAGGACACCATCAAGTCCATCTCTGGCAGTCCCCAACGAGCCACTATTTCCTGGAATACCCTCCGGTTGCAATGCCTATTCTCCTTCCAGGAGATCCGCTCTGCTGAGGAAATCTGCTTTTACATTTCCAAACTCCTGGAATGAGGCCAGAACATTGGCTTCTGCCCACTCGAAGATCCGAGACAGTTCCTTCATCATCATTATGCTGCGAGTGCCCCCTTGCAAAAGCCTCTTCCAGACTTCTCGCAGCTCCAGTACATTGATCGGTAAGGCCGATTCTTCCCTGGACCACAGGCCCTGCAATCTCAACTCCAGGGCTACTGCCCCCCCAGCCCCTGAGACTGGAGTCGTTGGTGAACACCAGCCAATCCCATGACCGAAGGGAATGACCCAACTGGAGAGATTCCACATCTGTCCACCACAGTAAGGAATTCCTCGTTTCTGGGGTTAAGAGAATCTTCTCTGTTTTCATGGTCTTGGGGTTCCCTGACCAACACGCAAGAATGTTCCATTGGAACGGCCTTGAATGGAATCTGGTGTACTGAAAGGTCTCGAAGGTCGCCTCCATCTTGCCCAGCAGTTTCAAGCATTGCCATACTGACGGACCGGGTGACTGTAAAATGGTCCAGACTAACTGGCAAATGTCTCTGGCCTTTGATTCTGGAAGAAACACCCAATGAAGATGTGTGTCCAGAAGGACTGCCAAGAACTGAAGCCTCTGAGTAGGGCACAGCTGATACTATGGTAGATTTAAAATCCACCCATGGCTCTGCAGAAACTGAATTGCTGCTGACAGATCTTCCTGCAGCTTCTGTGCTGACTCTGCTTTGAACAAAAGGTCGTCCAGATACGGGATAATGGCAATTCCCCCGAAGCCTGAGTGCTGCTGCCATGACCGCCATTATTTTCGTGAACACCCTTGGAGCTGTTGCCAGTCCAAAGGGAAGAGCCCGAAATTGCAGATGCAAATCACCTATCGCAAAACGCAGCAAAGACTGATGTTTTTCACATATACAGTAGGTACGTGCAAATAGGGTAGGAATTCTCCTGGCTCCAGGCTCAGGAGAACTGTTCTTAAGGATTCCATTCTGAAGTGATCCACCCACAAGTGTAGGTTCAGAGACTTCAAGCTCAGAATTGGTCTGAGCGACTTGTCCGGTTTGGGTACCAAGAAAAGAATAGAGTAAAACCCCTTCTTCCTTTCCTCCCACGGTACCGGGACCACCATGCTCTTTTCCAGGATCGACTTCGCCACCCCCAAAAGGGCCTTTCTTAAGCCTGCCTCCCTGGGTAAAGGTGTAGGGAGAAACCTCCTTAGAGGTACTCCTCTCAGGTTGATCCTGTATCCCTGGAAACCACATTGAGAACTCAGAGATCCTGGCCAGATAAGGCCCAAGTGTCCCGGTACGGCAAAAGGCGACCCCCTCACTCTGAATCCAGACCAGGGAGCCTCCGGCCCATCATGCGGAGGGCTTCTCCTCACCCTTGGCAGCCTGTTTTTTTGCAAAGGCTCCAAAACGGAACTTGGGAGCTTTTCCTTTCCCAGCAACAAATCTTCCTCTACCAGACTGCCCTCTGGAGGATGCACCCCCTCTAAAGGAGGGACGAAAGGACTGGCAAAAAGCAGCAAACCTAGAAGATACTTGTTTTACTGCCCGTGTAGGAAGATATGTACTCTTTCCCCCAGTTGCCTGTTTAATGATGGATTCCAATTTAGAACCAAAAAGTAACTCCTCTTTAAATGCCAATGCCCAATGAGACTTCTTATGCCTGGTACACACCAGGATGATGGTGCTCGTCAGTGGGTTATCACAGGAACGTACGACCCGCTCATGAGCTGACGGCGTCACCGACCCACCGCGAAAATGCCCCTAATGTGATCGCGATCCGATCGTGACCCCCACCCACTACAATGGTCGTTTCTGAGATCCTAGCTGCAGCAGAAAAGACCGACCAACCAACCGGGCCACGCATCGGATCGGGATCGCATCAAAAGGGCAGTGAAATGGCCCAAAACACGGCCGATTTACATACAATTGTCCTGGGGTGTACCCCACATTAGATTTGTTGTCGGCATCCAATGCCTTAAGCCACAAGGCCCTTCTGGCAGTCACTGAAATGGCCAACACCTTAGAAGCCATTTTGACTCCCTCTTCACCAGCCTCAGGTGTATTCAGCTGCCGCCTTTAATTTCTCTGATAAGGCAAACGCTTCTGAATCTGCCTGAAAAAGCGAACACAGGTTATTTGCCCAAGCCATCATGGCCTTAAAGACCCAGGCTGAAGCAATAATAGGTCTCAGTGTAAAACCTACACCTTCAAAAACTGCCTTTAAACAACCCTCTAACTTTTTTATCCACAGAGTCCTTGAATGCAGCACCCCCTTGCACATGCAAAGCAGTTGCTTTAGACAGCCTAGCGACCGGGGCATCTACCAGTAGGACTCTCTCCCACAATTTTACATGCTCCTCAGGCATAGGGTACAGACTTAAAAACCTTTTGGGCATAAGTAGTCTCTTATCAGGCCATTTCTTCTTTCTGGTCCCATGACAAGTCTTCCATACACTCCCCGTCTTCCTCAGAGTCAATATTAGGGGTAGGTGCGGTGGATAAAGGACATCTCGGAGAGACCTCCGACTCCTTTGTAAACTGCTATATAAAAGCATTAATCTTGTGCACACTCTGAGCAGTGTCCTGCATCACTTGTAAAATGGCAGGGTCCCCCTGTGAGGGGGGAATGGAGCCAACCGAATGTTGAGAAGAGGACAATGGCCTGGGAGATCTCACCAACTCATCTCTCTGCCTGTTCAAAGCTTGTACTAAAGCAGAAACAGACTTTCCCAGAGAAGCTGCCCACGCAGGTTCTGGTTGCTCAGCCCTCTGGGCTTACGCTCCACTGGGCACAGACTCGCATATAGGACATATATCCCTATGGTCTATCTGTTCAGGGGTTAATTTAAGCACACAAAATTTGCAGTTAATTAACATGGCCAACGCTCCCTCCCCTAACACAGCAGCATTACACCTTTCAGTCATGATTATATCACAGTGCAATAAGTCAGGCATCAGTACAAAACCAATATAGATCAGTGTACTTACCTGTCTGCTGTATGACCCTCTGTGGTCACCGGGGATGGCGTTGCCTTAGAAGAAACTAGTCACTCTGTCTGCAGGAAAAAACTCTTCTTCCAGCTCTGCACAGTATGGGTTAAAGGTCGACAGGACAGAGTGAAGGAAGAGACCAAAGTCCCTGCTACAGTGGGGAGGGAGGCTCTCTGGCGCCTTTTTCCCCCTGTGAGCCGCTCCTACTGCATGTTTCTTCTGTTTCCTGTGTCTCCCCTTCAATGGGGACCACATGTTATCGCCCAGCTGTGCGGAGCTCTTATAACAGGCTGCAACCTCCGCAGAGTTCAGCCTGTAAATCCTTTCAAGATGATAGCCGCCATCGCGGGGTGCCCGTCACCCATGATCCCCCCCTATGCAGGGAGCTGGCTCCTGGGTCCACCAGGGTCCAGGAAACCTCTCTAGTGAGGTTTTAGCACTGTGCTGAGAGACCAGACAGCATCTCTCAGTACACAGAGAAACTTATATTTATTTTTGCAAGATGCCGGGACACTGAGCAGAGCACCATCCCTGACACTTGCAAATCCCACCTCTTGATTGGCCCATGGGCCATTTACTGAAAGAGCAAGGCAATTGGCATTCGATACAATAGTTGGTGACCATAGATAGACATTAGCAGCTTGGCAACCATCGATGACAAATTCACCAATGGTCATCCCTACCTTACCCATAAATCCAGCTTTGTGCAAAGCAATAATGACTGCTAGGTTAACAGAGGAAGAATAATTTCAAGCACCACCCTCCTTTTAAAGTTTCCAGTCTGTGATTCCTAAACTGGGTACACACTAGTAGATATATGTGCAGATCAATTGATCTGCACATATAGCTACAATGGATCGGGCAGCATGTTCTCCATACACACTGCCCTATTCACAGTGATTGACATCAAAACTGGGCAGGTGCATTTCCATTGAGCTCTCAATCACCGGTGGCACCTGCAGAGGATGTACGGGTGGTTGGCCAGTCACCCGTACACATAAAACGATGGGTACTTGTTTCCTAGCACGTCGCCCCCGATTTTGATCAAAGTGCATCTTATCGCATTGCATCGCGATGTGATGCAATGCGATTTTTAATTGTACAAGAACCCTAATGGGTGCCTACAATGTTAAATGCACCCCCATTGTCAACGCCACCCCCACTGTCAACGCCAACCCGAAGCGTGGCGAGCGCAGTGAGCCCGCGAGTGGCAGCAGTACGCGTCCTCCGACCTTTTCATATCCCCACTATCCACGTCGGTGTGGAGCTGATTTTAGATAGTGTGGCGAGCCCCGCGAGCCACCGAGCCCGAAGCGTGTCGAGCACAGAGAGCCCCGCGTGGGGACACGGATTACTTTACATGTATTCCGCGTGCACTCGCCACGCTTCGGGCTCATATTCCGCGTCTGCTCGCCACGCTTCGGGCTCGGGGCACTATCTAGAAATCAACTCCACGCCGACGTGGATAGTGGGGGTATGAAAAGGTCGGAGGACGCGTACCGCCGCCGTTAAACACGCTTCGGGTTGGCGTTGATAGTGGGGGTGGCGTTGACAATGAGGGTGCATTTAACATTGATGGGTGCCATCAGGGTGCTTGTACAATTAAAAATCGCATCGCATCACATCGCATGCCATTGATGCTATGCGATATTTCATTGTACAAGCACTCCCGGTAATGTAACGGGAATATTGCATCGCATCGCACACCACTAAATATGGTATGCGATGAGCGCCGTGCTAGGAAACAAGTACCGAACGATGCGCCCATATATCTTTAGATATATCCGGCATTGGGGATGGCCACCGATGATTCAAAATCATTGATGGTTTATGGCCGATGTTGAATACTTTTGCCATCGATTTGGGAGAACCAGATGGTTTCCCTCCATCGATGGCACAGCAAAACTTTTTTCAAAGTGCTGGGACACGGATTATAGCTCCGCCCCGACACCCACGAAGCCCCGCCCGTGTGTTTTGATTGGTCCACAGGCCAATCAGTCAAACATAATGGATGACCATCGATATGTAAAACATTCGATCATCATCCATTGCATCATTTTTTTTTATACTATCGATAGCCAGTTGCACTTTTGTCATCAATAGCAAAGGAAAGATGTCCATCCCGGACTAGTATTGGCAGTGTTGCACTGTCACCGAGGTGATATATCTGTGAACTATGCAGTTCACAGATATATCAGTGGTACACACTGGCCAATGGTCCACCGATATATCGGCCAGTATGTACGCACAGTAAAATAATTAGCATAACATTATCAGCATCTTGTCCTCGTCAACACTCACCTGTGTCAATGAGAGAATCACAGAGCTGGTCCTTTTGTGGTAGAGCTGAGATGCAGTGGAAGTATTGTTTTTTGGGAAGTTCATTGTCATGGCGAAAAGGGACTTTGCAATAAATTGCTATTCATCTGGTCACTCTTCATGACATTCTGCAGTGTATGCAAATTGTTATTATAAAAACTGAGGTAGCAGACTTTTTGAAAATGTAAATTTATTTCATTCTTAAAACTTATAGACATGCCTGTTAACCAAGAACACGTACTATATACTATCATTATTTCTGTTGTTTACATCCTACGTATTGCATGTCATGATAAATCCATTTCAACGAAACCAAACGCTGTCAGCAGCAGCAGGTCTCTGGTGCACACACACACACATAGCAGCGCCGTGTACACCGTATCATGTGTGCGTGCTCACACAGCCTGAGGAAGGGAGGAGTGCTGAGGGCGGAGCAGCAGCCGAGGAAGAGCCCGGCTTTCGGGCAGCGTCTGCTTCCTCCTGGCTGACGGCAGAGTTCCGGGCGTGCGCGCGCTGGCCGGGACAGTCAGTGTTCTATGTCTTACCTCCCGTATGTCTGACGTCTGCTAATTAGTGGGGAGGGGAGTGCTGTATATCCCTCACCCCGCCTGTGTGTAGCCGCCTTTCCCTCAGCCTGTATCAGCATGGAGTGTGAGTGAGCGGGGCTGGCGGAGGAAGACACGCAGAGGATACAGTAAGAGGATGACCGTAGGAGCTGTGTAGTACCGTTCCCGGGCGGCACCAAGAGCAGCGCTAAGCACCGAGAGCAGCAGCAAGGAGCGGAGACCCCGTCACACCCGAGCCGCTCAGCATGGAAGGGGAGCAGCAGCAGCAGGAAAAGAACGGCTTCAAACCCAGCACAGGGGTGCACGGCAATGGCAGCCCCCAGGGAATGGCTCTGCATGGGCGTGACTTGGAAGTAATCCCTCTGCACCTAGAGGAGAGTAGCTGCCAGCAAGGTGTGGATTCCCCCCCTGCATCACCATTGCCTCCGCCCATATTCCTCTATCCAGGTGCAAGGAGGCACAAGCATGTGCGATCTGCCCCATGCAGTGCTCCTGAGGCTGGAGTGCACCTCCTGAACGAGTATACCCGCACCTCTCCCTCCTCTTCCTCCTCCCAGCCTGGGTTCCCAGACCTGCCATCGCCTGGAGCAGGGGCTCTGTCCCCCACATCCTCCCTGCAGCTCATGATGCTAATGATGAATTACACAGGGACAGGCAGCGGGGGCGCAGATAAAGTGCAGAAAAGTGAGTACAATGGGTGCTTCTGGTTACACTTATGGACCATTTACTCCATGTACAGCGATTGTGTACTTCGATGCGTTTTGTTTATGTGCAGCTCTATTGTCTGTTCTAGTTGCTACTAATGTTTGTATGCAAGATTTGTTTATGACATGTGGTAGTGACGAGACCGAATTCTGGGGCAGATGTATTAAGATTTAACAAGAGATAAATCCCAAGTGTTATAAGGAGAGATGAACGTCCAGCCAATCACCTGCTAACTGCAAGGAGCTGATTGGCTGGACGTTTATCTCTCCTTATCACCCTTGAATTTACCTCTTGTTAAGGCTTGTTACATCTGCCCCATTGTTTTATCTTTCTATTGACATGTCATTTAAATACTAAAGATGCCCATCCACTAGTGCAACTTATCGGAGGCTTATAGTTGCATGTCAAGTCCCTTGAAGTAACCGGTAGCTTCCTTTTGCATACAATTGGGCAGATGTATTAAAGCCTTAACAAGAGATAAATGCAAGTGTGATAAGGAGAGATAAACGTCCAGCCAATTACCTGCTAACTGCCATGTTACACGCTGTGTTTGAAAAGTCAGTTAGGAGCTGATTGGCTGGACGTTTATCTCTCTATCACCCTTGCATTTATCTCTTGTTAAGGCTTAATACATCTGCCTCAATGTATTTTATGCAATCCTAGTCATGGCTGTGAGATCCTTCAAATCCTTTTGACAGCCATGACGATCTCAGAGTCTGATCTGATGTGCACAGGACCATGCAATGGAATCAGTGGTTAAACGCATGCGATATGGCGATTTTCACATGATTTATCTGCCTGATGGGTGAAAGTCTTGTGAAAAATATAGTGCAGCCTGTGCATTTAGTATCCTGTATCCGTGCATCCATTATCCGAATTATTCCAAAAACCATGGTTATTGGAATCATTCGAAAAAATTTTTTTACCCCCCCCCCCCCCCAACCCTCTTTTCATACTTACCAAGTCCCAGGGCGTCCACAGCAGGCCTCCGGCATCTTCTCCAGGGCCTCCAGCGGTCCCAGGACACCCGTGCAATGTATTCCTGGGACCGCTGGAGACCCAGAGAAGATGCCGGATTCCTGCTGGGGACTGCGTGGACGCCGAGGGACCACCGGACACCATCGGGGGAGGGGGACAGGTAAGTAAGCCTAAAAAAAAATATTCGAAAATTTCCCCTATCCGGAAAGTTCGTGGTTCCGAGCATTTCATATAGGGGATACTCAACCTGTAATAGATTGCATCGTATCTAGTGCAAAAAGCATGCTGCTGTAGCACATTGTATGCTTTTTGTTCTAGATACAATGCAATATAGTACTAAAAGCACATAATTCATTGATCTGTGTATGAGCACCTTAATATGTGTACAGTGTCAACAGATTGCCAGAGACTGACAGGTCCGGTCTCAAGCTGGCTCCTTTATATATTTGATTGACAGCTCCACAACTTTGTAGTCTGTTAAAAATAACTTATATTTTTGCCATAATTCAGACATCTCATAATTATCTATCTATCTCTGAACCGTATAAAGACATCATTTCTATATATGGTTCATAAGTTAAAAGCAAGTGTTTTTTTTGTTTTTATTACAGTATTTTCTTTGTTATTTTAGGTAAACAGACACAGGGCAGTCTTGCATTTTAATACGCTTCACTCCTAATGTAAAAGCTTTAAAGGAAAGCTGAAAAAATTCTCAAACTTAACAAAAGGCCATAAAGAAATGATGGTTATTGTGTTAAAGAAAGAAAGGTACTAATATGTTAGTTGGGCGCCCACTATAGTTAGTACGCTCATACCCCCACTATCCATGTCGGCATGGAGAAATCTTAGTTTAGGCAAATATAACTGAACTATAACCTTAACTATTTATGACCCAGTGTATGTTTTTGGTGTATCTAGACAAATGAGGCTTTAATTAACCCACAAATAAAAAAAAAATGGTTTATTTGCTTTAGTTTTTACAATTTCCTAGCATTGTATGTAGTTCGTACACCAAAACATTGCAATTCATTTAATTCAATAATTTGATACTCTGGCAACTCTTCTTACTGTTCGTATAATGATTTAGCTGAAATTTGATTAAGTATGTCATTTTACATGCTTTGGTGATCTTTCTGGGTGAAGCCATTTTTCAAACTCGCAGCTACTGTTTCATGCTGGTACAGCCATATGCCGGAGAAACATTATGTTCGTACATTTAAATGTACATTGGGATTTGAATTGCAACCTTCATTATGATACAGTTTAACCAATATTGTTGGTACTTGTTTCCTATCTGGGCGCCCGCTACGTTAATTGCGCACCATGCTATTCTCCGTATGAAAATCGGATCGCATCGCATCGGATACCACAAATGCACATACACGATATTGAACGATGCGATCCGATTTTTTTCCCACTTTTATGGTTGGCCCATAGGATATATAGGAAACCCCCCCCCCCCCCTGATGGTTTAAAATGCGCCTCCATTGTTAACGCCACCCCAGTATTGACGTCAACCCGAAGCGTGGCGAGCGCAGCGGTACGCGTCCTCCGACTTTTTCATACCCCCACTATCCACGTCGGCGTGGAGTTGAGAATAGAATAGTGTGGCGAGCGCAGCGAGCCACCGAGCCCGAAGCGTGGCGAGCGGACGCGGATACTTCACAGGTATCAGTGTCCCCTCGCGGGCTTCACAGGTATCTGCGTCCACTCGCGGGGCTCGCTGCGCTCGCCACGCTTCGGGCTCGGTGGCTCGCTGCGCTCGCCACACTATTCTATTCTCAACTCCACGCCGACGTGGATAGTGGGGGTATGAAAAAGTCGGAGGACGCGTACCGCTGCGCTCGCCACGCTTCGGGTTGACGTCAATACTGGGGTGGCGTTAACAATGGAGGCGCATTTAAAACCATCAGGGGGGGTTTTCCTATACAAATCGTGGGTTTGCGGGGTTATTACATTGAAATCAATGTAAAATCGGGTCTCAGGGACCATTTAACATTGATTCCAATGTAAAAATCGGGGTTGATCGCGTCACCGCATGCGATGCGATCCGATTTAAAATGAAATCGGGTCGGATCGCATCGTATGCCATCGTACATCATCGCGTACCGAATCCGATGCGATACGATTTCATTACGGTGCCGTACGTTGAAAACCTGGGCGCCCAGATAGGAAACAAGTACCATATTGTTTTTAATAATGTCCATTTAAATGGACAAGTGGTCGTAAAGGGTTTTGTGCTTTTTTAATGTGTAATCTTATGTAGGTTTCCCATTTTAAAAAGCTGAAGTAATGATTAGTTAAGTAATAAATGATTAATATTTGTAACCCATCCATGGTAAAAGAAAGAAAAACCTTACCAAGAATGTTCACTTGGAGGCAGCAGTCAAAAAAACACTGTCTTTGCTAATGTTCATAGCGGTCAATTCGATATGGCGTGCAGTGAATAGTGCCGGGAGGGTGTTCCCGGGGCTATTCTAATCAGTGCACTGCCAAGTTGGAGAGTTCTGGTACTGGCGTTTTTCATCTTAAGTGCCCGCAGCGATGCTCTTTGTGCCGTGCAAGGACTCAAAACAGCATAGTCCTGCTCTTGACCAGGATTGGAGTGCCAGGATTTAAGACCCGTGTTGACCCTTTCACACCACCAAAAAATCTGGGTTTTGCGGCAAATTACCAGGTTGAAAAGCTTTCACCCAGTAATTTGCGGGTGGTGTGAATGGGGTGGCTGGTGTGAAAGGGGTATAAGTGTGCGAAGCAGGTAAATACCAGGAGAAACACCACTAAAGGTGCCCATACACGTTACAATTATTGTATAAAATATTGTATCTCATCTCATTGCATAGGTTTTGCAATGCAATGAGATGAGATCTAGTACAAAAAGTATGTGCAGCACATACCTTTTGAGCTGTGCGAGGAGATGTGACAGCAGTGCGCATCTCATCGCACATAACAATTGTACCGTGTATGGGCACCTTAAGTCCTAATTTTTATAGCAGCAACACTACATGGCATAAAATGGTCCACAATTCCCTAAATGCTCCTCCAGCCATAACCTGGGGGCTACAGAGCAATAGATGAAAATGATCTGTAATAACTGTAATGTAGCTGGCCAGTGATGTCCACAGGGGACCTAATGCATGTCAGATGAAACGCACCACACCCTAACAGCGCCATCCACTGACCCGTTGAATCATCCATCTGCCTGAAACCATTGAACCTTGACTCATTGGATCAGGCTACACAATTCCAGTCATCTTGTTCACACGCCCAGCCAATGTGCACAGCCTTGTGGAACCCGTATGCCATTGGCTCTGTACCCCATAGAAGAAAGGGAACATTGCACTGGTTTAAAGCTAATGTTATTGTGTCCCCAGCATTCAATTATACAGTTCTCTTTTGGTCATTTGTTACATTGCATGCCACTCTATGCGGTCTACAGTTAGCCATAGTTTCTTCCCCAGTCACAGCGGTGTTTTACTCTGTATGTCTTCCTTGATGTAATTGCATTCCACCCATGAAATCGTTGCATGTGAAAATCCAAATTCCTTGTTGATTTTAGAGATGGAGACTCTAGAATAGTGTGCCGAGTGCAGTGAGGCACCATGCCCGAAGCATTGCGAGAGCATGCGGTGCACTGGTTAGTGGCAAAAGAAGTGTGAAACCCAGGTCAACATTTTCACTGTCGGCCTTCCCAATGTCTACCCAATGCTTGTGTCGACCTTTATCACCCTGTCAACCTGAAACCATGTTGACCTTTTGAGTGTCCACCTAAGGACTGTATACCATATGTGTTTCAGAAATAAATTGCAGAATAAAGACTGCAATCCTCAAATAGAGTAAAAGAAATCATGATGCTTCCTGTCTTACATGCAGTATAGGAATGGCTTCAGTGTTCCTGGTGAATGAACGAGATGAAGGTATATGGTTGTTGGGTCAACTAGTGTTCATTCTAGCACCCGCCATATTTGAAAACCCATGCAGTTCCTCTTCCGTGCCTGGGGTGTCACTGTCTGCTGTAGTGCTTCTAGCACAGTGTGGTCTGTAAATATGAGCACTGATATGCAAACTAGATCTGTGCTAGAAACACCACAGCAGACTGTGACACCCCAGGCAGGGAAGAGGAACTGCATGGGTTTTCAAATATAGCGGGTGCTAGATTGAACACTAGGTCAACGACGTCAACCACTGAAGGTCAACACATAGCTCGACATGGTTTTTTTTGAGCCGACATATGCCGACAGGTGGTATTTCATGCCCTACCATCCACAAGGGTGTGGAGGCAGAATAGAATAGTGTGCCAAGCAAAGCGAGGCACCGTGCTCGAATCATTGCTAGAGCAAAAAAAAAAATTTTTTTTAAAGTGAAAAACCCATGTCAACCTAGACACTATCAACATAATGCTTGTGTTAAACTTCGATCCTTGTTGACCACATCCCCCTGAGTGGTGGACTTCCCTAGGGCAGGACAAACTTACCAGGGCAGGTTTGTCCTGCCCCAGAAGTATTCACCACTCAAGCTGCATCCACTGGTATTCTGCAACAGCCGCTGCTCCCCTGGGGCTACTGCTGCCTGCTTCAGCTATTTCAGGCCGCTCGGGGATGTTCGGGAGACCTCAGGAATTCGTGTGTTCAGGCGCCCGAACACACGAACGGCCTAGGGCTCCCGAATGTCCCCGAATGGGGCCTGGTGTCGGTGGGCAGCCATAGGGGAACCCTGGCAAACCAGCGTACGATCGCTGGGGAGCCAACATGAGGGATGTGTGTGCCCCTAGAAGTGGTGCACTGCTGGAGGCACCACTGGCGCACACCTAAGATACTGTAGTAATAGCGATTTACATCATTCAATATCTTTAAACATTACAAGAGATAGACGTGAGTATTCAACCTGATTCGAATGTCATTTATTATAGTGCAGCATTCCATTTATCTAGGGGTTAAATTTAAAGTTTCTAAAAATGAAGAGGTGATGTTGCCCATAGCAACCAATCATATATTTTTAGATACTTTAGTATATTTGCCCCTTTTTATACCCCTTTCATATTGCAAATACCGGGTCGCACACGGGATTTGGTCACGGGACCGTCCCTGGAGTAACCCTGCATTTGTGATATTTGGTACTGACAGCGACCCGGCTTATTGCTGGGTCACTAACATCAGCCAGGGGCCTTGGTGGAGCATCAGGCAGGGGCAGAAGAGGAGGCAGCACTGAGGTAGCTCAACCCGGGTTACCCAAGTCGGACTACCCAGAAACCCAGGTCCGACTTGGGAATAACACTGCTTATCCCCTGGGTCGGATTGCCGGGTTGCTACAGCTGGGATATACAACATGGTCCTTTCATATCACACACAGACCCGGGATCGACCCAGGTTATTTTGATGATCTGAAAGGGTTTATAAGTGTTTTCATGTAATCGGGAGGGTTATTTCTTTCTTTCTCTATTTTTGCAAGTGCATGTTACGTTAGCAGGGTTCTTCCCTTTTTTTTTTATACACCAAACGTATTTACGTCAATAAGGGGCCCATTTAAAAATGTTTTTATTATTAAGCAGCCCATACACGGACCGTTTAACGGATCCGTTTGGGACTTAAATAGTACACATCGGATCGGATCGCATCCCTAGTGCATGCAGTGTGCATGCACTGCGATCCGATGTGTACCTAGTACAAAAAGTATGTGCAGCACATACTTGTAACGTACTATGTGATGCGCGGGAGCGCGCATCGCATAGTACAGAACGGAGCCGTACACAACGGACCGTGTATGGGCTCCATTTTTATTATTTAACTTTCTTCGTATTTGTTTTCCAGGACTTTTCAGTGGATAAAATTACAAAAAAATATGTTAAAACAACAAAGATGTGTTTGATAGTGTTAATAAAATGTAATCTCCAATGGGCACATGAAAATCCCGGAATTTTGCCGTATGTCTGAAAGGGGTATTATTAGTTAGAATATGCTGAAATGTATTGGCAGTCTACCTACATGGAATAATTTAGTGTAATGCATATAACTGACTGTAGGGGGCATTATTGCCAGTGTATTTGAACTGTTAGAAAAGTGAATACCTTGTTCAGTTACTCCGGTTTAAAACCTGTTCCCTGTTTGCAAACTGTTGACTATAAAATTTAACGTTGGAGTGTTGTACGTGCTGTTTAAAAATGTTTTTTTGGCGTTTTGTGCCAGGCTCCAGAATGCAATGTATTCCGGAGCTTGAAACCTGTGGGTAATGCCATCTTGATGTGGAGCTACCCAGTAGAAGCATTACAGGTTGAGTATCCCTTATCCAAAATGCTCGGGACCAGGAGAATTTTGGATAACTGATTATTTGTATTTCAGAATATTTTTATATTTCAATGATGTATCTTGAGGTATAATACATTTTTGTTGTACAAACACAAAATACACACAAACATATATTTTATTTATGCATGAAACAAGGTTTCAAAACATGAAACAAAGTGTGTGTACTATTTAGGGCACTGACCGTGAATGCCAATCAACCATTTTCTTGCACATATTTAGTGCCAGTCACATATCATGTCCTCAGTAGTGCCAGTTACTGTAAATATCCTGTCCCCGGTAGTGCTTTTAGCAAGAATTTTTTTTATTTTATTTTTCACTTTCTGGAATGTATGGTTTTCGGAATAATTTGATTAAGGGATACTCCTACTGTGGTGGTGGTTGTTTAACTTCTTCTAGATTAATTTGGGGTAAAAGTTCCGTTATCCAAATTAAATCTTCAGTTAAATACATTAAGCGAGGGAGTGCTATTCGTTGTGATGTGCCTCTAAGGATCTCAATGCCCAGCCATGCGCTTAATGGCACTATATTGTACTGTCATCACAAGTTTTCCCTGATGTCTTTATACTTTTGATGTTAGCAGATGGGATATGGTTTCCTAGAACAGCATACAGTATTATGCCCATTGCACTGAGTTTAATTCTAGCTGGGGGGGGGGGGGGTGTGGTTTATGGGCAAATACACTGCAGCCAACATAGGCAGAAATAGACTTGTCTGTACAGTCTATTTTCCGTGCGATACCGACAGTGCAGGCCGCGCATTGATATCGCATGCAGGGTAAATGCAGTGCGATTTTTGGATCTCTTTCTTTACAATTTTGACTGTAATCAAATTTGAAAGCGAAAATTGCATCGTGTTAATGGGGAAAAACAAAAATTATCCATGTGGCAGTGCCAGAAATGACAAAAAAACAAAAAACTCTTTAATATCTTCTTCACTCTGCAGTCACAATATGTAAGTGTGTGCATTACATTTTAAAGCACAATTCCCAGTTTATACATAACCAATCATATAGTTAAAGTGGACAGCATTGTTTAGCTGTAAGGTCTGTGTCAGTTTATTGGCATGTGGGCACAGTCGCACACACCCATAATAACATGTATGCCATAAGTCAGTTCTGTAATACACAAACCAAGCAGGCCCAATAAAACTATTTGTGTGCTGGTTTAAGAGCTCCAACAATTACAAGGAGCATGTGAATGAACATTTTTATAATGGATTACAGTGTCCATATACACACTAGCTGATTTTGACCTGAAAATCGCTAATTTTGGCTGTTTTGAGCGATTTTTCAGCTGAAAATCGCCTAGTGTGTATTGCCCACCGATGGCAGACTAGCGATGATGTGTGCTCCTGCATCATCGCTAGCAAAGTCTCCTGGTTTTACCAGCATGCCCGCGATGATGGCTGGTTTCTCAGCCATCATCGCTGAGTGTGTACAGCAGCCGGGCTGAAAGATGAGCCACTATCAGCCTGCCTGACAACCCTGCGCCATCCCCCAGCTCCCGCCCTGTATATGGAGCATACTCACCGACTGCTGCCCGGCTCTGACACTGCCACATGGACTGCTCTGCCTGCTCCCACACCGACACACACGCCATCGCCCCCCGGCCATACATCACTGCATGATGCCCCACCCAGCGGAACGCCCTGCTCCACTGTGTGGAGCATACTCTGCCCACCTATGATTTTTCTAAAGGCAGTAATATATACATGGCTGACACATGCCAGTCATGTATATATTACTGTCACCACTGCCCACCAATTATATTTATAAGGCAGTAATACAGATGGGGTCGCACTCTCCCTTGCCGCCAGCTCACCATATCGCTGGAGATGGCGTACGGTGAGCGCGATCATCTCTTTGCAGAGAATGCGGCACGCGAGCGTCTCCTGCGCGTGCACACCCCATTCTCCCCAATGGGAGCCGCTCCAAAGCAGTGGCCCCATCTGTATATACAATGTATTTATTACTGGCACCACTGCCCACCTATGTATATTTATATGGCGGCAACGTATACAGTTCCAGCAATGTATACATTGTGCAAGGCTGCAAATAATTGTTGCCATGCATATGGAGATTTAGCTTCAACGGGGTGGAGTTTTCCAGAAATGCAGTGAATAAATGGCCGCTGCTCCCACCCTTGGAATTCAAACCCCACCCATTATGTAGATAACCTTATATATGACAGATTTTCAGCAAAGTCTTTTGCCACCTGAAAATCTCTTGCTCTTTGGGGAAATAGCTTAAGGTCCGACTAGCGACTATGTCCAGTGGTTATGGACAGCGATGATTGCGTTCATCGCTGCGGGGAAAGCCACTCAGTGCATACACACTGAGCGCCTTTCCCCCTGCCCAGCGCCGACAGAGGGGGGAGGACGGCGTTGCAAAGCAGCTCATCTGCTGGGATAACCAGCAGATGAACGGCTTTCCCGGCGATGTTGCGGGAGCGCGCAGCAGTGCTCATCCATACATGCGCAGCAGTGCCGGGCCATACACACTGGGCGGCTTTGAGCGAAAAGCCGCTCAAACCTGCTGTTTTGAGTCACTTTCAGTTCAAAGTTGCCCAGTGTGTATGGGCCTTTAGTGCGTACGCACTACTTTGGTAAAAGATATCTATCAGAGATTTTGGCAAAGTCTTTTGAAATGAAAATCTTCTAATGTGTATGGGCCTTTAAATTAACAGCTTTTTATTTTTTTAAGGAAACAAATGCAAGAGTATAGAATAAAGAGAGATGGACATAGATCTCACCCTATTTTGTGCTACAGAGTTTTTTCGATGATATCGGCAGATCAGTGCACTGATTAGCAGATTTCATCATGTTGTGGCCTCCTGAAGAGTGTTGGTACTTATATGTTAGTTGGGTGCCCACTATAGTTAGTACGCTCATACCCCCACTATCCATGTCGGCATGGAGTTGATTTTATATAGTGTGGCGAGCCACCGAGCCCGAAGCGTGGCGAGCGTACGCGCAAAACTAAGAAAATAGCTTAGTGGGCGCCCAACTAACATATAAGTACCAGAAGAGTGTTTGTATGTGATGAGTGAGTTGATAATCAACCTTCAGAAGATTCTACCGTGATCTAGTTGGTGTGTGGTTTAAAGTATACTGTAGGACAGGGCTGGGCAATTGCGGCCCTCCAGTTGTTGATGAACTACACATCCCAGGATGCTTTGCATTAGTTTTGCTATGTGGCCATGCTGAAACTGATGCAAGGCATGCTGGGATGTGTAGTTCATCAACATCTGGAGGGCCGCAATTGCCCAGCCCTTCTGTAGGATATTCTTTGCATTCACTGATGTCCTGATGACGTCTTCACCAGCTGCACATCTGTTAACATAAACCGTTTTATTAAGATGAGTTTTTTTTTTATTTATTTTTTTATTGTAACGCCAATTTCTTCTTATGGAGCTCACATTTGGGTCGATTCTGTTCAAAACAATGTAAATAATGCCAGGAGAGAGCTTTCTGCGCTATTCTATTCAGCATGCTGCTAATTTGGAGAATGCATCTTTGACTTAAGTGCCCTGCGGCGATGCTCTTTGCACTGCGCTAGGGCACAAAACACAATCTCCACCCTAGCTTTGTCAGATTTCTGCTTTTCACCCCAGGATGGGTGCGAGCAGGAATTTGCTAGTCGGGGGTAGCAGAGCTCTGATGAGAATAGCTTCGGGAGTATAGAATGGACACCCATTGATTGTTGACACATGTCTGCCAGTTTTGAAGAGAAGCTTGTGATGAAATGGCAGCATCTGTTAGCTTCTGTGTCTTTCCTGCTCTCTTGTATTGATCTCTTTGCCTGTGTCTTTTGTTATTTCTGTGGTTTCTTGGCATCTACACATTGATTTTTAAAGTTTATTCATGTCCTGTGTATGACAGCCCCTTAAGCCTATGTGCACGGTACAAAATAAAGAATAGAAGAAAACCAGTTCACTATAGCTAGAAAAATAATCCTGAGCTCACAAACTGTGTGTGTGTGTGTGTGTGTGTGTGTGTGTGTATGTATGTATGTAAATAATTTACATGTGTTTTTTTCAAAGTAAAAGCTGGACTGCCAACACAAGTGTACAGTATGTGTAAAATTGTTTCATCCTGACTGCATCTAATTTGACACTACAGTTTTTTTTAGATGAATCAATGCAGTAAATGTTACGCTTACAATCAATGATTACCACCAATGGTGAAACTGCGATCAGGTATCACAAACCACACGAAGGCTGCGGCCGCACATTGCGGCTTAGCGGCACCCGCTTGGCCAGAAGGAGCCTGCCCTCAGCGGGACCCTTAGTGCGACTGTCCACACATATGCGGCAGGGCTGCAGCCACTGGATACACCGGTAGCAGGCAGTGGTTGGACAAGATGACTGAATTTCAAGGCGATCACATACAGTATATTCAAATGTATGTATTCACACAGTGCAGCTGTGTGTGTTCTACTTGAAATCTGTTCACCAGTGGCCGGATCCTGTTCTGTAGGATCCGGCAAAAATGCTGTTTGTGACTCCACGCAGCCTTCTTCCGGCCAAGAGGGTCCTGCTGAACGGGGCCCACAGTACCTGTGTGTGGCCGAAGTCTAAGCCATAGGTTCACTAAACAATGCCACTTCATAGCATTACATCACTCGCTTACTTGGTCAGAAGTGCAGAGAATGTTGAAGCCGGCACCGCAGGCAGGGCCACTGTCAATTTTCTCTAAATCAGCTGATCAGTTATACTAGTATATTACTTGCGTTACAGCACATGATACCTGTCTCTTAGGTTGACATGGGGTTAGGTTGACAGGGTCATTAGACCGACACGAGGAAGGTCAACAGTCAAAAGGTCGACATGGGCCTTTTCACCTTTTATTTTTTTTGTGGCGACAAACGGTATTTCATGCCCTACCATCCACTAGGGCAGCGGTTCCCAACCTGTGGTACGCGTACCCCTGGGGGTACTCGTCCACATGCTGGGGGGTACGCCGCGGCCCGGCCTGTAATGGCGGCCGCGGCAGTCAGACAGGCACCTTCTAATGACCTGGCACCTCCCTCACGCTCGCACGCAAATTAATCCATTGTGCCGTTTCTGGCCAGTACTTGCCTGCCGCTTCCAGCGCGCAGGAGATAAAAGCCGTCACACGCCATTGCGGCCGGGTCTGCACAGGGTGCTGCAGCGCTGGATCCTTTGCTGCTCTTTCGTCCCCCACCTATTCTTCACATCCCTGCGCAGCATACAGCGTGACGCGGTTTACACCGCGCGCCCGCCCACTTGGCTCAGAGTGACCGGACCTCACTGCTGTGACTTCCTGACTCCTCACTCACGTCTCTGTCTGTCTGCGGGCTTCAATCAACACTGGTCACCAGGTGTTCCCCCTCCTAGGAGGTAATGTCGTGAATAGCCAAGAAAAAAATAGAAATAATAAGTTAATATGTCTGTCACTTAACTTTACAGTGTTGGCCGGTGGGCAGGAGCTGCTGCAGCATTAACTGAGTGTCTGCTGCAGGCAGCATGTCAAGGGAGAGAGGGCCAGGGGGGTCCCCGGAGGCAAGATGAATGTTGCTGCCCCTCCACAAATATAAATAAATAAAAAAAAAAATATATATATATATATAATATATTGCATAGATAAGTGGCCAGTGATATAGATACCCATTAGACAGCAATAGACACACCCCGGGCCTCAAATTGTGCACCCTCAAATAAAATGGCCTGCGCACGCCTATGGCGGCAGCTACATGGCAGGGGGACACTGGACTGCCCTCTCCCCAGCAGCAGCGTCAAAGGTGAGTGTGCTGCTGCTGGGAAATACTATGGGGGCATTGCTGGCACTGTGGGGCATACTTGTTGCTGGCACTGTGGGGCATTGCTGGCACTGTGGGGCATACTTGTTACTGGCACTGTGGGACATTGCTGGCACTGTGGGACATTGTTGGCACTGTGGGGCATACTTGTTACTGGCACTGTGGGGCATTGCTGGCACTGTGGGGTATACTTGTTGCTGGCACTGTGGGGCATACTTGTTGCTGGCACTGTGGGGCATACTTGTTGCTGGCACTGTGGGGCATTGCTGGCACTATGGGGGTATACTTGTTGCTGGCACTGTAGGGGCATTGTTGGCACTGTGGGTACATACCCAGTACCATGGGGTCATACCTGGCACCGTGGTGGCATTCCCGTTTCTGGCACTGTGCGGGCATACCTGGCACCATTGGAGCATATGTGTATCTGGCACTTTTGGGGGCATATGTGTATCTGGCACTATTGGAAGGCTAACGTGATCCGTTGGAATGTCTGTTGCTTCAGTAATAGAGATTTGACAAGGTTCTGTTATTTTATATGCTGTCCGCAGAATGGGCTGAGCTTATATTGTGGTCAAGTGGTTGCACTTTTTTTTTTCTCGCCATTGCCAGTATGACTTGCCCCTGTTAAGCCACACTCCTTTTTAGGCCACTCCCTCTAAAAATTTCACGAGGGGGTACTCATAAATGAAAAGCCTAATCAAGGGTACGGGAGACAAAAAAGGTTGGGAACCACTGCACTAGGGCGTGGTGAGAGAATAAAGTACCGAACATAGCGAGTCACCGTTCCTGAAGCATGGAGAGCGACTGTGTCGAAGTTCGGGACAAAACTAGTGAAAAACCCTATGTTGATCTTCCCCATGTCGACCTAATGACCCATTCGACGTAAATCCATGTTGACCTTGAGGCATGAGCACCTTGTGGTGTCGACCTAATGCTTGTCTGTCCAATGATCCCATTCCCATTGTACACTCTCCTATCTAGCACGGAATCAACTCTGTTATCAGTTTGCACCACTAGTTTGTGCTATGAATGGTGGGGAACCATTGTTTTTCTGGCATTGATTGCAAAGTTATCTAATATTAGCATTAGACAATCAATGGCATGTAAAAATAATCATGTAATAATAATCAACTTATAATGTCCAACCCTATCATTTGGAATGGGAACCGTTGGATCAGTTGAAATGTAGAGCAACAAGAGTATTACCCCTTTCCCACTGCAGCTCTTAAATGGTAATTTGCCGGGTTTTTTTTTAGCCCTTTTAAACGGGTAGAGCTGCAGTGGGAGAGCTCCAGGTTGCTTTACCCGTTTAACAAATACCGGTATTTGTTAAACGAGTAAAAGGCAGTGTTTTACCCGTTTTAAGACCCTTTTTTTGGCAGTGGGAAAGGGTCTGAAATGGTATCCCACACTGGTCTCCCCCCTCCCCTGGTACCTTGCAGCTGGTGCCCCTCCCCTGGTACCTTGCAGCTGATACCCCCGCTCCCCCCTCCCCTGGTACCTGGCAGCAATCCTGGGGAACCAGGCAGTGCAGTCTGTGCTCACGCGGAGGAAGCAGGTACATTAGGAGAGTGTGTGATTTCCCTGCTGCAAATGGGAACTAGCGGGCCGCTCATTACATATGTGCATATGTAATGAGTGGGTCATTCATATGCGCATATGTAATGAGTGGCTCATTCATATGCGCATATGTAATTAGCAGGATCCGCTGCCTCCTAGCTGGTTTCAAACCAAATTAATTGACTAACACAATCGTGTTGAACGCAAGGCATATGTTAAAGGAAAACAAAACCTAAAATACAAGTTGCCTTGTATAAGAAAACCTAATACCAATTCAGTTTTTTGTCTACAATTTTCCTATTAAATTGGTAATCATTTTTCATGGACATGGACCACCAATCCAGGGCACCCCTGCAAGTCCCCCAAGGCACCCCAGGGTGCCACGGCACACCACCTGGGAACCACTGCATTAAAGTATAAAGTACTGTAAAGCTGAGTACACACATAGATATTGGCTAATGGCCAATTTTAACTAAGCAATTTTGGCTAAAGGCGATCAAAATTACATTATTTATTTACAGTTTCTTATATAGCGCAGCATATTCCGTTGCGCTTTACAGTTGGAAGCAACAGTGATTAAACAAACTGGGTAGATACAAACCAACATGGAGGAAGGAGGGCCCTGCACGCATGTTTACAATCTATAGGGATAATCGTGATACATAAGGATAGAATTCCATAGCATTCCAGTCCCATCAGATTACTAGATGTCCTGATGGGATGCAATTAGATATGAATGCTAGTGCAGGTTGTGTGGGGGTCCTGAATATGATAAGCGAGCCTGGAGAGGTGAGTTTTGCAGGGAATGCTTGAAATTTTAGAGGCTTGAGGAGGGTCTTAGTGTGCGTGGAAGGGCATTCCGTAAGGTGGATGCTGCCCGACAAAAATCCTGCATGTGTAAGTGGGAGGGAGTAATGAGTGTGGATGAGAGACGCAGATCTTGTGCAGAGCGGAGAGGTCGGTGGGGATATATTTTGAAATAAGCAAAGAGATCGAAGTCGGTGTAGTCAGAGTGATGGCTTTGTATTTAAGTAGAAGTATTTTATATTGAATGCGGGAATATACAGGCAACCAATGGAGGGACTGGCAGAGCGGATCAGCAGACGATGAGCATCTATCCAGGAAGATTAGCCTCGCAGCTGCATTCAAAATGGATTGTAGCAGTGAGAGTCTTTTCTTAGGAAGACCGGTAAGGAGGCCATTGCAATAATCAATGCGTGATCTAATGAATGCATGGATTAAAGTTTTTGCAGTGTCTTGTGTAAGGCACAGACTAATTTTGGATATGTTTTTTTAGATGCATGTAACATGATTTAGAGCAGGGCTTGACAAATTTCTAAAAAATCTAAGAGCCAGGATGAAAATGTAGGAGCCAGAAAAAAAAGTGACAGTGTGCACCAAAAAGTAACACCATAATGCCTATTACATATGTCACATACCACAATGCCCATTACACATTATGCCACACTCCGAAAAACCTTTTGGCCATTACATATACAACACACACCGCAATGCCCATTACACGGTGAACCAAACACGTAATACCCATTACATATAATACCACCCAACGTAATGCCCATGGCATATTATGCCACAGTGCTGCTTACTTACATGCTCATTGCTATGGGTTTCTGGCTTGATGCCAGGCAGGGGCAGACTGAGAAAAAAATGACGGGGGTGCCTGCCTCTGGTGTCTGGTGCCTTAGGTGTCTGGTGCCTCTGCGTGAACAGCGGGTCCCCGTGGCTGGTTATACTATCAGCACTTACAATAGCCTCGGGTGCCCCTGTTAAAACAAAGACACTTAAACAGATGGCCCTGCAGTGGGATCTGATATTATGTTCAATATAACAGCCAGCCCGGCGGCAGCACGGCAGAGCGGTGCACAGCTCTCCCGGCTGCCGCTGCATCAGAGCAGGTCCGCAGCGCACCTATTTCAAAACTCAAGCACGGAGCAGCATTGGTAGCTCCCGATTAGCTTGTGAGCCGCCTTGACTTATGTAATAGTCGTGCCGCGGACCTGCTCTGACGGGAGAGTTGTGCACCGCTCTGCCGGGCTGCCTGTTATAATGAACATAATAACACGCCGCGGCGCCAACTGTTTACGTGTCTGAAATGTGCTGAAAGGATAGCAAGCCACTGGGACCCGCTGCTAACGCAGAGGCTGCTGCCAGCTCCCTGCCTCTCCATGTCCCTCTCCCGGCAGCTGGGAGAGTTGTGCCCTGCTCTGCCGGCTGCTGCCGCGGTGGCTCTTACCGTATATCTAACAGTATAACCCACAGCGGGGCCCGCTGCTGTAAAGCCACCACTCTGCCCGGGGGTTCTGCTTCCTGGCAAATCTGGTCGCCAGGAAGCAGAATCTGGTCGCCATGGCGACCTGGCCCCCGGGTTTTGTCGAGCCCTGATTTAGAGACAGATTGAATGTGAGGAATGAAGGACAGTTCAGATTCCAGGATGACCCCTAGGCAGCGAGCTTGTGGAGTAGGATTAATTGTTGTGTTCTCAACAGTGATAGAGATATCAGGTTGGTAACTACTCTTGGCTGGTGGGAATATAATTAATTCTGCTTTGGAAATGTTGAGTTTGAGGTGGCGAGATGACATCCAAGATGAAATGGCAGAAAGACTGCGCATTACCTGTGCAGTCTATTTTGCGAAGTGATATTGACTTAGCAGGGCCACGCATCACTATCTTCTACAGAGGAAACGCTGTGCAATTTTGGCTAACCTTCTAGACTATTTTGACTAGTCAATATTTCCTGCCATAATTGCTGCGTACACCCGTTTTAGCGTTAATTGCCCCGTGTGTACACCTTTTTAAATCCATTTTTATAGTATTTATTAACAGTACGGTTTTCTTAAACAGGGACTGCTGGGATTCACTGATGTCAGTAGTCCCAAGTTCCTTGGAAAAATAGTTTCTTTCAGTGGCCTTCTGCATACCAAAGAGCTACATGTTTACAATTACAATGTGTCACAGTAGAGTAGACGGCTCAATAGCTGGTAAAACTGGTTCCTGGGTGGGAAGATATTACTCTGGGTTTGTTTGTTTGTTTGTTTGTTTGCAACGTGAATTATTTGGAAAGAAGAAAATAAATCTTTGTTCACCCTGTCATTTTTAGAGTAAAATCTGGCTCTTGCTCTGTATATTTACAAAGCAACTGGGGCAAAATGTAATAGGGTACTATTTTTAGACATATTTTTTTTGTTTGACAAAAATAGGTGAATTTGCACGTTTTACAAATAAATCGAACCTGTTATAATGTGTGGATTGCTTTAAAATGTGCACGTTTTTACCTGTCTAACAAAATCGCACATTAAAAATCGCATCCATGTCCATCAAAATAGTAAATGCACTAAAAAAAAAAAACTGTGGGCAGCCCCAGGCTCTTGGACCGGTCCTGGTTCCAAAAATACAGGGGACAAAAAATGTAGGGGTCCTTTGTATTTTGGATCCAACAGCCAGCAGTGTCATGCCACAGCTGGGGGACACTTTTTACGCAAGGTCCCCTGGCCGTCACATGAGCACCGTGGCTGGTTAGCCCGGGATGCGGTACCTAGGTGAGTGTGGACTCCCCCCAATAGAAGTCCATTGCCATGAAATCAATGTTTCCCTTAGCAGCTGATCAAAAAATGAACATTGCAGAATTTTTATTTTTTTTAGCAGAAACAAAATGTGACAGCCGCTTGTGTGAACAAGTACACAGTGATTTTATCTAGAGCACAGGTAGTTCACAAACTTCCATTAGAAATGAATGAAAACTGCTATAACCTTGCACAAGAGCTATACAACTATAAATGCAGTATTTGTATACATATAGTGTAGAAATTGGGCATTCATTAGACCTCTATATCTGAGACTTAACTTATTATTACTTGCTATGTCCTATGGCCTTGAACGCACAGCTGGATAAATGCTATGGTGATATAGTGGCCAATTTTGTAATCCGCCATTTTTTGTCTCTCAGCGACGGCTCTTGACATCACAGCCCTGCGCCGCAATGCTATTGTATTCTTCTTGGATGCGATTGCCGTTTGAACCTTTAAATTTATGTAAGAGAAGTCATACATGTAACTGATATATATATATATATATCTCTCATACACATGTACCGTATATACTCGAGTATAATTTGACCCGAATATAAGCCAAGGCACCTAATTCTACCACAAAAAACTGGGAAAACTTATTGACTCGAGTATAAGCCTAGGGTGGGAAATGCAGCAGCTACTGGTAACTGGTAAACCGCATATGTACGGGAAATGCTAACGCAACACTTGCAGTAACAGTGCGTACACGCAGCATGTATATTATGAGCCCTAACACAGGCTGCTCTATGCATCCCCTGCATGTTACATGATTTATTTAATTAATGTGCTCATAACCAGACAAACCATTATTAATGTGAAAAAATATTTCTGATGGGTTCTGCTGCTGTATGTTAGCAGGCACATGTCTCTTCCCCCTTACACTGAGCTGCTGCCTGTGGTGTGTGCAGGGCTGTGGAGTCGGTAGATAAATGTTCCGACCCCGACTCCTCGTACTTATGACGCCTACTCCTCGACTCCGACTTCTCTGTATTAATATGCGAATGTATTTGATACATTCCTTGAAGGAAAGAAAGGCAACATACATATAATTCCTACAGAAACTAGAGGCTGGGAAGCCAACAGTCTACTGTATTGAACAGTTTAAGCAAAGGACAAACACATTTTTTTATTAATTAATTAAATGGCTGGATAGTAGCAGTAGGCCTAAACATCAGGAACAGGAACTTTACCAGTTCAAAGATAAAAAACACATTATTTGGTTGTTTTGGGAACAAAAATAATAGGAAAGGTTCAGAAGTGTGGAGCATGAGTTCCGCATGCTTTGTGACGACAACAAAAATCAACGAGCCACAATCTTCGCTGGTTTGCTTTCTCGTCACCGTTCAATTCATGGACACAAGGAACGATTTCTTTACCAAATCGTTACTGAAAAATGGTGCCTGTACATCAATATGAACCAGCGTAAGGAATGGCTTAGTCAAGGTAAAGAAACGACCCCGCGCATGAAACAAGATCTTCATCCGCGTAAAAATGTTGTGCGTATGGTGGGAGAGCTTGGTTGAATGAATTTTTCGAGTCTACACCAGGTGATTTCTACCAACGAGGTATTGAAAACCTTATTGAACGTTGGAAATAAGTTGTAAACTACAAGGGAGAATACATTTATAAGTATTGGTGCTCCGAATTGTGCGTTGCTTGCCATATAGTGAAGCACATGAAAAGCATGCTTTTTCACGGTCACTTAACGTGTTCGTTTTGCGGTTACGTGAGGCACTGCATGCATTGTCTTTATTCTTACAGTAGAGAAGTTATTAATTATAATTTTCAGAGTCGGTGCATTGTTTGCTGACTCTGACTCCAGGTACGCAAAATTTCCTTCGACTCCCACTCCGACTCCACAGCCCTGGGTGTGTTTGCCATCTACTATTAGCTAATATTGTCCCTCCTCCTCCCCTGGCGAGCTGGCTTCCCCAGCGCTTTGCCTGCCCCCTCCTGCCTGTCACTCCCCAGGCAGGCTAGATGTTACAAACAGCCGCAAGAGATCCAATGGGAGCCAGGGGAGGGGAGGCGGCGGCTGCCTAGTGACCTGAGCCGCACAAGATCCAATGGGAGCCAGGGGAGGGGAGGCGCCAGCATAGTGACCTGAGCCGCGCTAGGTAACAGACAGCCGCGAGACCCAATTGGAGGCTCAGCACCTCCCTCCCCTGTCACCGGGTCCCGTGGCTGTCTGTTACCTAGTGCAGCTCAGTAACATGGAAACAGCCAGCATAGTGAACCCCCATGATGCCGACCAACCACTGCAGGGGATGTTAACTCTTCCGGCGCTGAGCTTCCGGCAGCACACGCTGGGCAGTGTATGGCTCTTAGATTCTATATGCGCTGAGCCTCCCGCTGGGCACAGAGGATGCCGCTGTGCAGCGCTGGGGAGAAGACAATTCTGACAGGTAATACACACTACTGCCCCAGACCCTCACTTAAGTATAAGCTGAGTAGGGCTTTTTCAGCCCAAAAAAGGGCTGAAAACTCTGCTTATACTCTAGTATATACGGTATCTAGAAAAAATATGTAAAATTAACTAATAAATATTTCAGAAAGTCTGAAAGTGTGTAAATAAAATAGTTTTCAGCTTTTGCAAAATACATTTACACTGTAAGAATCATGGTACTGGGTTTGTGTGTACATAAATTAGTAATATATAAAGCATCTCCTTAGCTGATTTATATGAGTAAATATTTCTTATTTTTTGCTGAAAATGAGCTGTTTACAGCTTTCATAGTGATGCTTTTTCCAGTCTTGGTTAGCTGTGTTTAGTGTATGAACCTGCTGCTTGGGGTGACGGAGTGAATAACTAGCTTCATTGTGCTGCAAGGATTCTGTTTGCTAGTACAGTCTGAACTGAGGAGGAGTTACAGAGTGGGGAGGGGAAGGCTGTCACAGAGAAAGCCGTGGGGTTGGGTACTGGAAGAGAGAACATTTTAATTGCTCTCCCTGCATCAGCAGCATCTAGACAGCATCCTGGGACTTGCTTACGTTCCTAGCATCTCTGGTCACATGAGTGTGAATTTTCTCTTCTCTTCATTAGTCAGCCATTTTGGTCAACACCCTGCTTACTGCGCACAACCAATCCTACAAGATCACAAGTGCCTGGGCTGTGCAGACCTGCTGCCCTCTTTGAAACATTCGGATTCCATGAATTGCCTCTATTGTCGTTTAGGTCATAGTGGATGACTGCATGGACTTCTTATCTTAATGACTGGGACAAAGGAGAGTCTTATAATCTGGAGTTAGTGCTTTAGCAAGCAGCTTTGACGCATGACGATTGACAGCAGAGCAGCAGGGGGGCGGAAGAGGCAGAGACGACTCTCCGGAATCCAGAGCAGCCCAGAGAGGTGTAACATCTCTCCATTATTGTTGTAAAACTGAAGAAATATTCTTGTAACGTTTGAAAAAATATATATATATCTTCTGTTTGCATGTTCATTGTGCAACTTTACCTCTGAGCTCACTGCCTTCCTCACTAACGCCTAATCATATTTGGACTCCTTAAAGGCTCTTCCTGCTGCTACTCTGTGTTTTTTTTCTTCTTCTTTATTTCTATTTATTTAAGTGGTGGTCATATCAACTGAGCCACCATGTCGGCTCTCACTCCTCAAAGCGACATGCCTACCCCCACGACTGACAAGATAACACAAGCTGCCATGGAGACCATCTACCTTTGCAAATTCCGCGTCTCTATGGATGGCGAATGGCTTTGCTTGCGTGAACTTGATGACATCTCGCTTACGCCAGACCCCGAACCTAACCCTGAAGGTATGGGCTGAATCGCTGCCATGACAACATCCCATAATATCCTTCTGTGTAATTCTTGATTCTTCCATATCCATCTCTTGTGCATGGTCTCTAATAGAAAAGAATCATTTATTACTTTTCTACTATTTTCTTGTCCTAAAGTGATTTTCTATTAGAAATGTTACTTAGAGATCATTTGATATATTGTAAATATAACCCTTTAGGTGGTTAAATACAGTATTCTCTTTTCTAATTAGAGTTGGATATAGGGCTTTTTCTAGTTCATAGGTTTTTAAGGAAAAAAATCCTCTATTTCTTAATTGTAGACTTGTGAAGGTCAATAGTATCTCAGCTTGCTGAGATGTTTATACAATATTTATGTGCTCTATAACTGACTAGATTTTGGTCCATAATAGACTTTGTAAACAGCAGCATAATATTGATCATGTCATTTTTTTTTTTTATCACTTTATGATCAGTAACCTTCATTCTACCTTTGTAATATGTGGTGCAGTGAAATCTGCCACATCACTGAATGAATTGCTCTAATGTGGTATGCTTCTGGGCCTGCATGGATTGATCTATTATTGCTGGGCCATCTGGTCACAGTGATTTTTGTGGTGTGTGCAGCAGTGAAGTGGTTAAATGGCACTGCCGCCTCCCTTATTGTAGAGCTCATGTCATTCTGCCTAAATAGTTTTTAGACAAAAGGCCAGTTTAACATACTGAGAGCTGCTGTCAGTCTGTAATCCCTAGTTTAATGTACTTTCACTCCCTCTCGCTCGTGATTTGTGCCCTATTCCAACTCTTCCATTGTTTTCATTTTTTGTTTATTTGCTTGTTTTTAGGGAGCCTATCTATATGTGTCTAATGATATATATATTTTTGTGTCCCATACACACCCCTGTAGATTTTCCATAATAATATGGGAGTCTGCAACAGATAGTATAACACATTCATGTGGGCCTTGCCTAGGTGTTGAGACACACCCCTTGTGACTTGAGAACATATAGCAGAGTAATGGGGCATATACCCTGAGATTTCTGCATCATTTTTATTATTATTATGTTACTTTTTTTTTTTTCCCATACTAAATCGCTCAGCACAAATCTCTTGCGCAAATCTCTGTGTGTATGGCAGATCTAGGGGGCGATTCTCTAACAGAGAAATGCAGTAAAAACCCTGATATCTGGGTTTTTATCGCATTTCTGTATGTTCGGTGTCACCGCTGCGGAGGGAATCACCAGCAAAAGCTGGCAATTCCCTGCAGAAGCCTATGGGTTTCTTAAAGCAGCACTGTGTGAGTGATTCGTCACGGATCCCTCCCAGCATGCCCAGCACCGGCGCCACATCGCAAGGGACAGCTCTTATTGCAGGAGCTGTCCCTTGCGTTAATAACCGCATATGTTAGAGCATATGTGGTTATTAATAAAGCGATTATTAGACTGTGGGAAATTCTAACATCCGCTACACTAAATTGCTTAGAACACATCTCTTGCTCAAATCTCCCTGTGTGTATGCCCCATTAGTCCATATTTTAAAATCCATAATTTTAAATATTGTTTATCCTTATTTTCTTATTATTAAAGCTGGAGGTACACACACACACACACACACACACACACACACACACATTTTTATGTCCAATCTGTCTGGTGTGAACAAAAATCTGATAATGAATGAAAGCATAGGGCAATCAAATTTGCTTCCAAATCTGAAAATTTGACAAATGGCAACTGTAAGTTAACATATCTCATCAGAGCTCTCCCAGTGGCAAACGCAGGATTTTCAGAAGGGGGTTTCCAGAGAGGGGCGGAGCAAAGCACGGAGATGGACACTTAGGTGACCCAGTATATGCCGAGTCAGTTAAAGTATTATAGATAGACCAAATGTGTATGTGTATATATATATATATATATATATATACAGCAGTGTAGACCCCTGGGCATAGCACTGTATTGGGGCACCTACCTATCCTCCAGTGGTAGGGGAGGGGGGTGCTATGAGCGGAAGCTTTGATGTCCCGCAGGTGGTAGGGGGTATTATATCAACCGCTCAGCATGTAGGGCCTGGATCAGTAATTTCCACTAATTACCCCTTTACTGCACAGATAGTGGGAGATGGGTTAGGAGAAGGGGGCATTGGGCTTAATGAAGGGGCCCTGTTGCATAACTTCCAGGGTGGTAGAGGATGTTTAATATGCAGAGGAGGGGTGTAGTGGGCTTATTATTCATAATTTTCTGGTGGGAGGGCAGCTTGCTTGACTGCAGATATCTCCAGTTCCTGGAACTAGATTTCTTAGCTTTTAATGGAATTAATGGACTAGGGGATCAGAGTTCAGGAAGCAGAGCAATCTGCCAATGAGTATCTAAAACTACATACCAGGTGTGTGGAGCTGGAGCAGTAACCAGCTGCTGGAAGGCCGATATCTCTGGTTCTGGGAAAAACTCTAAGTCAGACAGAACCTTAAATATCTGACTGGGAAGAGCAATTAACAGGCTTGGATGGGAACCACTGTTTGAAATCAGATATCTCCGGTTCCCCAGGGCCGATTTTTTTTAAATTCTTGTACCCATGGAAAGAGGGGACCCTCAGCTTTCAGAATAGTGCCCTTAGATTCCTGGGGGGATTTCTGGGTACTCAGAAACCCCCCCCCCCCCCCCCCCCCTGTGTGCGCTACTGTCTCCCCACCATGTTTTTATACTGTATTTATCGGGATCGGAGTCGTATTTATGATATACACTATAGATCAAATATATTGATAGTTTTACGATCATATTGTTGGGGACTAGCGAAGTATATATTTGCAATATTTTCCCTTCAGGTCTTAAGTGTATCCCTAAGCATCTGTATATTTGGAGTATAAAGTGTGATTAGTCAGTAAATACTTGGGAATGCACTGTATTCTTGTCAGTTATGTCTGCCATACTCAGTGGTTTCTAATGAAGTACATCTGAGACCTAGCTTAAGAGGAAGTTATGACTTACAGTAAAACAATAGGAATGTTTTTTTTTTTTTCCTATTGTGACAACTAGTTGGAAAAATGTAATTTCATGTTTGTAGGACATCAGTCACACAAATACAGAAACGTATGAACTCCTCTATCTGTTACATTTTTATCTCTTGCTGCTAACATTGATATATATAATAATCTGACCATAGAGGAAGTGCACATGATCTCAGCTCCGCACTGTATCCGGACCACATATAACAGATAAGCAATGCAGACTTTTGCCCACAACACTTGACTGTTGTGTAGGACCATCAATGGTTTCACCCACTGATTACCATCCCTGCTTTTCCACTGACTGGCCTGGGCTTTATGGATGCATTGGGGTAGGGCAAGGATCCCTATCCTTGGACAACTAAGGTTGGGCTATCAAGGGCTCTGTACTATCGATAGTGGAGAAACATTGATTCTTTGCCATTGATTGCAAAACTATCTAATGTTCGTATTTAACCGTTGGTTTGTAGCCATTGTTTAAAGGGTAACCTTAGTTGTTACAACCAATCAGTGCTTTGTTTTCAGCAGTACAGAACACATGTTTTCCATGTGCAATACTCTTTATGGCTGAAATTGTAACAGGGCTAACATGATATGAGAAAGCGTGTGAAGAATGGTACATATATGTTGGTGTCTGTGGATAAGCAGGTTTATAGAAAACCAGTGTACTGTATGTGCTTGTTTAACTGCAAACATCTGCTTTCCCTGTGTTCAGAAGTTTGCTTACTAGTGTCACACACACACACACACACACACACACACACACACACCCACCCACACACACACATAATGTAGTGTTTCTTCTAGGAACCTCGGCGGGCAGGGCACCACTTCAAAGGGGGCAGTGTGAAAGGGGCGGACCGGGCCCGCTGACATCACTATTTTGGGTGGTCCCCGGCCGTCGACGTCACAAAAGGGGCGTGCCTGGGCCGCTCCGTGACGAAAAGTATGTGAAGCCCCGTGTCTGACCCTGATAATTTGGGTCTGACACCCGGGAACAGGACTTGGGTTATTTTTTTTTACACCAAGGCCTGGAGTGGAGCTGCAATAATCCGGGTCGAGGCTCTGGTGTAAAAGGGGTATTATGCATCTTTGACCTATTTTTCCAAATGTGTAATCTGAAAAACTAGATAAACTCCAGTTAAAAAAAAAAAAAAAAAAACAGTGCTCTCAAATCTGTTATTTCTTTGAAATAAAATGTGTCTTTCCCAGTCCCATGCTTTTCTTACCCTTTTTAATATCCATTTGTGTAAGGTTCTATAGGATTGATTATTTTAACTTGCTTGAGTTAAGGGATGTACACACGGTGAGATTTTGGCAGAAGGTTTTGACTAGATAATCCAAAATCTCCTAAAAGGTTAACCAAAATCTCCCAGTGATTCTCCTTCTTATACCCCTTTTACACCAAAAACCCTGGTCGGACCCTGGTCTTTGAACGCTGGAGTATCCAGGGTCTGACCCTGCTTTATACCCCATTTACACAGCACTTTGACCTGGGTCTGCACCATTTACACTGAACCTGGTTCAGCCCTGTCTTAAATAATAAATATATATATATATATATATATATATATATATATATATATATATATATATATATATATATATATATACTACTGTTTGAATACAATTTTTGAGAGGGTAGATTGGGAGTGCTGTCCCCGGATGCTGGGAGGAGGGGGGTCCCTGCGGCTGCTGAGGGGAGGGGGGGTACCGGTCAGCCTGAGGTCGGAGCTCAGCGGAGGGGATGATGTGCGGGAGGAGGGGGGTCCCTGCGGCTGCTGAGGGGAGGGGGGTACCTGTCAGCCTGAGGTCGGATCTCAGCGGAGCAGATGATGTGCGCCGCTGCTGTATGTCTCCTTGCAGCTGCAAAGTTCCTGCGGCGAATGTACAGTCAGTGGCGGGGGTCCCTCTGGTGCATGGGAACTAGTACTAGTTCCCATGCGCTGGAGGGACCGCCGACACTGACTGTCCATTCGCCGCAGGGACCGGCTGCTGGGGGGTGGTACAGCAGCGGTGCACATCATCCTCTCCGCTGAGCTCCGACCTCAGGCTGACAGGTACCCCCCCTTCTCCCGCAGCAGCTGGCCACAGCTTCCCCAGCGCTGCACGCTGTGGACCCGCTGCGGGTGCCTGCACCCGCAGCCGGACCATTTACACCGCCATTTACACGGGTCCTATCCGTGTAAATGGACCCCGTGTAAATGGACACGGATATACCCCATTTACACCGCCGATGATCCGGGTCTGACCCGGATTTTTCGGCGGTGTAAAAGGGGTATTAGTTAAATTAAACGCTTTTGTGCATCTAATCAAAATTGGCCATTAGCCAATATCTCACCGTGTGTACAAGACTTGATGTGAGTGATTTCCAGTTAAAATATCAACAATGTCTAGGTCAAAAGGTCAACACCACATTGTTGACATGCATTAAGCCGATGGTGACAAAAAGTTGGATAGATGAATGGTTGACACATTTGCTTTCAACAGTTTTAGCTCTAGGCTGCTGGAATGTGGGGGAGGGGCTTACAGTTAGGCTTTGAGAGGGGTGGATACAGTTAGGATATGGGAAGTGACAGGTTTAGGCACTAGGGGAAGGGTTGGGGTTAAATTTGGGCTAAATTTCCTAAAAAAATTGTGTTGCGCATTTGTGTATTGATTCCCATCCTTAGTGTCGACCATTTGGTGTAGGCCTATTGATTGTCCACCTAGACATCATTAATATATAAATCAAATGATTGCTGGAAGTGCGTAGTAGTAGTAGTAGTAGGCAAACAAAAAACAAATTACAAGGTAACGTAAAGGGTGTGTTGAAAGATACAGTATAAATAGGGGTATAGCTGGTAGAACTAAAGTGCATATTTTAAGTATACCTTAAAAAGGAAACTCCTATTCTGTTTACGCTAAGAGAATCAACTCTCTATGGAAAAGGTTGCCAAGCTGAATGTCATGATGCATTGGGTCACTTGCAGGCGTGCCTTGGGTTGGTGGTCCAGGAGTAATTCAAATTCATATTGGCCTGTATAGTGGGAAAAACCAATGCTTGTTGCTTCCCATAAAATATGTGGACACAGAAGTGAATCCTGTCCCTCCCCACATAACTAACCCTATGGATAACATATAAACACAATTTACATAATTTAATATTTTTATGGGGTTCTGTGAAAAAAAATCTAATGCTCTTGGGTGCCGTGATTCAAAATTTTGGGGGAATAGCAAAATTTTAATTACTGTATTAAGGTTACCGTTGTAGTGAGATAGATGAAACTTAATAGCCTTCAACCATAAATAATGCTGTTACAATAAAAGGTATTCTATTCTTATGGCTCATTTCTAATATGGCCATACATCAGAAAGACCGGTCTTTGATTGTGTACCTTCAACAATTTCCCTTCAACTCCCCGGCAGTCCTTGGTTTTTGGACACAAAATGTACTCACAATCTGTCATACAATCCATCTGCTTCATGATTGTATGATTGTAGCTTCATTTAAATAGGGGCTGGCCTACTAGGATCAAAAGGATAGGAGAACCAAAAATCCTGTTTTTTTTTTAAATTAACAGGTTGCCAGCAACTACCAATCTGCTCACATCTGCTGTGTTATGCCATTTATTAAATAGCCCTAATGAAGCAATCCTCTGAAAAATGTTTTTTTTGGAGTAGTGATATAGTTGCGCAAAAGGAAGTCCACCGCTCTTTTCAGCCGCCCACCCATCTGCCACTGGAAACTTCTGCTGTTCCCAGCATCTTCACGGCTACCGGCCGGCCGAAATCTGTGCCTCTCTTCTCTGCTAACCAATCCGCCAATCCCCCGGGCCGGCATTGCACATGTGCACACAATCTGCATACAATCCATCTGACAATACATTGAGTTTGTATTTTTGGGTGCAATGTCTTTCAGATGTATAGGGGCCTTAAGGGGCATACACACTAAGCGATTTTGTGCTATTTTCTAAACAATCTGGCTAGATTGCTTAGAAAGTAAGCACAGATCTCTCCCTGTGTATGCCCTGATAGATTAATTATCTCTTGCTGTCAGTGCAGTCAAAATCTAGTCAAATTGCTTTGCAGGTGACTGCAAATCTGTGTGTGTGTGTGTGTGTGTGTGCAGAATGAGAGATACTGATCGCAATCTCTCATTCTGGCCTTTTTTTTTTTTTTGCTTAAAATTTGCTAAATTGCTTAGCACAAATCTCTGCATGTGTATGTGCTTCTCATGGAAGATCTGGACACCAGGAAATCACCTACCCTAAATAGCTTAGCAAAATTGCTTAGCACACATCTCTACGTGTGTGTGCCTCTTAAGGTGCGTACACACAAGGGCGATTATTGCAAATATCCCTGGAAATATGATTGCTAAGCGACCATATTTCCAGCGATGGGAGTGTACACCGGCGATAAATCGCTGAGTGCGCGCTCCCGGTTTTAGCCCCTGAATGGTCGCTGGTCGGAGGAGCATGATCCTCCGACCAGCGACATCCCCTGCCTCTTCAGCAGTGTGACCTTTTCATCTGCGACCATCTCTGGTCGCAGATGAAAACGGGACACTGAGCTATACGATTGCTGAGCAATATATTGCCAGCGATCATATTGCCCCGTGTGTACGCACCTTAAAAGCTGTGTACACACAAAATCGCTCAGCAATATATTGCTCAGTGTACTGGCAATATATTTCAGCAATATATTGCTCATTGTACCCTTTTCATCAGTGACCAGCGATTTTGGCTGAAAATTGCATGCTATTGTCTCATTCTGTCTCTACCTCATTTAGACTAGAAATCGCTGGTCACTGGTGCACAGTGCATTGTGCATCAGTGACCAGCAGTATTTAGTCATAATCGGAGGAGCATGCTCCTGTGACCAGCGACCATGAAGGGCTGGCAACGAGAGCGCGCTCCTGTAGATTGATCTCACACAGCACATGAAATCACTTGCAATATGTGCTGAAATCGCCCCCATGTGTACACAGCTTTAAGAAATCCTCAATTTTTCACAGGAGCAACCAACTAATGCCTGAACAGTGGGATTATAATGGTTTACTGCAGTGCAATACAAATAATATTTATTTTCATTTATGAATCTAAATATTGTGTATAACATATGCATCATTAAAGTCAAGAGGGTTCAGCTTAATTGCAGGATTTCCCTGAAAGATTAGAGAAAGGGTGTTTGAACTATTTCAGATCTGATTATTTTTTTTTTTTTTTAAATTGAGGTGTTTTTTTTTGTGCAGGGTAAATACTGGCTGCTTTATGTTTACTCCCTGTGTCACTGGGCTTCCAAAAGCCAGCCCAGCCCTTTTTGTAGCATGCACATATGCCTACAGAATGTTAATGTTTTTGATCCTTGCACTGCCCCCAAGTCTTGTATTATCCTTTCCTTGCTCTGAGCATGTATTCCCAGAAGTGGCAGTAGCCAGATTTTAAAGCGATACATCACATGGATGGAGACAGGAGAATGGATCTTGTGTCTCCTGGGAGCAGCACATTCAGTGCACAGCTAGATCAGATATCCGTTCGTAATCTACAGTATGTTTAAGCCGGATCCTATGCATTTCAGCAAAGGCATGTGTTTCTTTCTCAGAAAATAGAATACGGAATGGGGCCAGATGTATCACGCTTTAAAAACAGATAAAATGGAGAGTGATAAACAGCCAGCGAATCAGCTCCTAACTGTCATTTTTTCCCAAACCCAGCCTGTAACATGTCATTTAAAGGCTGATTGCCTGGCTGTTTCTCTCTCCACTTCATCACTTTTTCAAGCTTGATACATCTGGCATTTAACCCCTTCACGACATTTGACGTATATATACGTCATGGCCGGGAAGTACTTCCCGACCGTTGACGTATATATACGTCATGGCTTAAAACTGTCACTGCGTCTAGAGACGCAGTGACAGAGGGACGATGTCTGCTGTCCCTGACAGCAGACATGTCCGTGCATGCCCAGGGGGGGCTGCGATGCCGCCCCCCCGTCGGCGATCGCTGTGATTGGCTGTTCAGTGTGAACAGCCATTCACAGCGTTTTCTGTGTCACCGGCGAATAACGTTCGCCGGTGACACGGGATCGGAGGTGATTGGTGCTGTAAAGTACAGCACCAATCACCGCGGGGTGTAAGGGTGACACTGGTGTCACCCCACCTCACCCCGCCCGCCCCCAAAGGCCGTGATTGGTTCGTCGGACCGACGGACCAATCACAGCCAAGGAGGGGGATTTAAACTAACGGTGACTGCACTGCAGACGCCATTCCGGTCTGGAATAGCGTGCAGTGCGGTCACCGTGCCCAGCTGCCGCCACTACTGACCAGAACCCATCCAAATACTTACCTGATCACTGCCTAGATATTGCTTATTCTTGTGACATCTTGTGGCATCCTGTGATATCTTGTGCTGCTGCGAGTTATTAGATAGAGAGATAGAGAGAGAGAGATAGAGAGAGATAGAGAGAGATAGAGAGGCCTAGTGCTATATTTTGTGCTGCTGCAGTGTGATAGAGCTATAGATAGAGAGATAGAGAGAGATAGATAGAGAGATAGTGACAGATTGTGCTATATATTTTTTATATAACTGAAAGAGATAGAGAAAGATAGAGAGAGATAGAGAGGCCTAGTGCTATATTTTGTGCTGCTGCAGTGTGATAGAGCTATAGATAGATAGAGAGAGATAGAGAGAGATAGAGAGAGAGTGATAGAGAGATAGTGACAGATTGTGCTATATATTTTTTATATAACTGACTGCTGCCCCCCCTTTTGTGCTGATCAGTATAAATTAACTGATCAGCAACTTTTTGGGGGCGCAGGTTTTTTTTTATATATATATATATACCTGTCAGTGCTGCTGCTGCAGTGTCATAGAGTGAGAGATAGTGAGAGATAGTGAGAGATAGTGAGAGATAGTGAGAGATAGTGAGAGATAGTGAGAGATAGTGAGAGATAGAGAGATAGAGAGAGATAGTGACAGAGAGTGATAGAGAGTGCTAAATTTTGTGTCTGCTGCCCCCGCCTTTTGTGCTGATCACTATATCTGAGGTGATCAGCAACTTTTTGGGGGTACAGAGGTTTTTTTTTTTATATATACCTGTCAGTTGCTGCCAGTTGCACTGTCAGTTGCACCAAAGGTTGTGCACCTGCTGCCCCTCACTGGTAATCAGTGTCGCATCACTGATCACCTTTTTTTATTTTTTGTGAGTGCTGTGGGGTCTTTTTTAAATTTTTTTTTTACACACACTGTGATTTTGTGTGTGTCCTGTGGCCACTGTGCGCTGATCAGTGACGTACATCACTGATCAGCTTTTTCGGCACAGGGTTGATCTATTTTTTTTTTTTTTTGATCAAATTCCTGTTGCCTTTGAGCGCTGTTCAGTGACGGACGTTACTGACCAACATCTGTGCTCAATTTTTGGCGCAGGACCTTTTTTTTTTTTTTAACCCCTTCCATTTTTTTTTTTTTTAACCCCTTCCATTTTTTTTTTTTTTAACCCTTCAATTTTTTTTTTTTTTTGGTATTTTTTTTTTTCTGCACTACATACACACTACACACTACATACCCCCCGGGTTGAAATAAAGTTTGTACCCCCCCCTACACTATACACGTGTTGAAACATTTCACTACCAGTAACACAAAAATATAAATGGCATCCCAAATGTCATCCCAAATGTCATCCCAGTCATCCAGAAGAATGTATTCAGTGGAGGAGGCATATGCCATGCTTGCCTCTGACTCTGACACAGCCAGTGAGGCAAGCGGGGAATTTGAAGGATTCGTCTTAAGCTCCTCTTCCTCCTCTGGTGATGAGGGACCCCCTCAAAGACGCCCCCGTAGAGCAGCTGAGACCCCCCCCCCAATAATTGATCTCGTATGGACCCCACCACCAGACAATTTTGAGCCCCAGGTTCCTGAGTTTTTGGCCATCCCAGGAATCCAATTTGATTCAACAGGTCTCAGAGAAATTGACTTTTTCAAATTATTTTTCTCTGATGATTTAATAAATTTAATGGTGGACCAAACTAATTTATATGCCCAGCAGTTTATTGCTCAAAACCCCACGTCATCATTTGCTAGGTGGACCCCTGTAGATGCAGTAGAGATGATGACGTTTTGGGGTCTGGTGTTACATATGGGCATAGTAAAAAAGCCACAAATTAGGCAATATTGGAGTACAGATGTTCTGTACAGCACCCCATTTCACCGTATGGCCATGCCCCGGGCTCGTTTTGAGGCAATCCATAAATTTATACATTACACCGATAATGCACAGTGCCCACCCAGAGATGATCCCACCTTTGACAGGCTATTCAAAGTCAGGCCGGTCATTGATCATTTCAGTGCCAAATTTGCAGAGCTATACATCCCTGATAAATGTATTAGTATCGACGAGTCCCTTATACATTTTAAAGGAAGGGTTAAATTCCGCCAGTACCTTCCCAGTAAGAGGGCAAGGTATGGCCTAAAAATGTATAAGCTGTGTGAAAGCACCACAGGGTACACCCACAAGTTTAGGGTATATGAAGGGAAGGATTCAAGAATTGAACCACCAGAATGCCCCCCCTCCCTCGTAGGTGTTAGTGGAAAAATTGTCTGGGATTTAATGCACCCCTTCCTGGATAAGGGTTATCACCTCTATGTGGATAACTTTTACACCAGCATCCCCCTGTTTAAGGCCCTTGGTTCAAGAGGTACAGCAGCTTGCGGTACTGTGCGCAAGAACCAAAGAGGCCTCCCCAAAACGCACATTGCCCAAGTAATGAGAAGGGGTGAAAGCAGGGGAATATGCACCGAAAATATGTTGTTGGTCAAATATAAGGACAAGAGGGATGTCCTTATACTGACAACAATTCATGGAGACAGTACCACCTCCATCCCTGTACGAGGTACCAGTACCCACACCTCAAAACCAAATTGTATCCTAGATTACAATAAGTACATGGGCGGAGTGGATCTTTCAGATCAGGTACTGAAGCCGTACAGTGCCCTGCGGAAAACAAATATCTGGTACAAGAAGCTGGCCGTGTATATCATCCAGATGGCACTGTATAACGCTTACGTGCTATTCCGTTCTACCGGCCAGAGGGGGACATTTATGCACTTTCAAGAGGAAGTCATAAAGAGCCTAATATTTGGGAATCAGCAGGCAGAGGGCCCCAGTACTTCTAGTACTGGCCCCCGTATTGTACCAGGGCAGCATTTTCCCAACGAAATCCCCTCCACTGCAAGAAAGGGCAGGACACAAAAAAGGTGCAAAGTTTGCTATAAAAAGGGAATAAGAAAGGAAACTATTTTCCACTGTGAAACTTGCCCCGACAAACCCGGCCTATGTATAAAGGAGTGTTTCAAAATATACCACACATCTATGGATTATTAGGTTCATCATTTCACCGTGCTTCGGGGGTCTTGCTAATGCCACATAGCACCCACCATTCATTCCACCAGAATCTGAGCTGCAAAATCCAAAAATCACTCATTCCCTTCTGAGTCCTGCCATGCACCCAACTGGTATTTTTTGGTCACATGTGAGGCATTGCCGTACTCTGGAGAAATGGGGGCACAGATTTTGGGGTGCTTTGTCTCCTTCATTCCTTGTGAAAATGAAAAATTTTGAGCCAGAAGTACATTTTTGTGTAAAAAAATGTATTTTTTTCATTTTCACTGCCCAGTTGTACCAAAATTGATGAAACCCCTGGGGGTTTGAAATGTACACTATACCCCTAGATGAATTCCCTGAGGGGTGTAGTTTGCAAAATGGGGTCACTTGTGGGGGGGTTCCACTGTATTGGTAATGCAACATAGCACCCACCATTCATTCCACCAAAATCTGTGCTCCAAAATCCAAAAATCACTCCTTCCCTTCTGAGTCCTGCCATGCACCCAACTGGTATTTTTTGGTCACATGTGAGGCATTGCCGTACTCTGGAGAAATGGGGGCACAGATTTTGGGGTGCTTTGTCTCCTTCATTCCTTGTGAAAATGAAAAATTTTGAGCCAGAAGTACATTTTTGTGTAAAAAATTTATTTTTTTCATTTTCACTGCCCAGTTGTACCAAAATTGATGAAACCCCTGGGGGTTTGAAATGTACACTATACCCCTAGATGAATTCCCTGAGGGGTGTAGTTTGCAAAATGGGGTCACTTGTGGGGGGGTTCCACTGTATTGGTAATGCAACATAGCACCCACCATTCATTCCACCAAAATCTGTGCTCCAAAATCCAAAAATCACTCCTTCCCTTCTGAGTCCTGCCATGCACCCAACTGGTATTTTTTGGTCACATGTGAGGCATTGCCGTACTCTGGAGAAATGGGGGCACAGATTTTGGGGTGCTTTGTCTCCTTCATTCCTTGTGAAAATGAAAAATTTTGAGCCAGAAGTACATTTTTGTGTAAAAAAATGTATTTTTTTCATTTTCACTGCCCAGTTGTACCAAAATTGATGAAACCCCTGGGGGTTTGAAATGTACACTATACCCCTAGATGAATTCCCTGAGGGGTGTAGTTTGCAAAATGGGGTCACTTGTGGGGGGGTTCCACTGTATTGGTAATGCAACATAGCACCCACCATTCATTCCACCAAAATCTGTGCTCCAAAATCCAAAAATCACTCCTTCCCTTCTGAGTCCTGCCATGCACCCAACTGGTATTTTTTGGTCACATGTGAGGCATTGCCGTACTCTGGAGAAATGGGGGCACAGATTTTGGGGTGCTTTGTCTCCTTCATTCCTTGTGAAAATGAAAAATTTTGAGCCAGAAGTACATTTTTGTGTAAAAAATTTATTTTTTTCATTTTCACTGCCCAGTTGTACCAAAATTGATGAAACCCCTGGGGGTTTGAAATGTACACTATACCCCTAGATGAATTCCCTGAGGGGTGTAGTTTGCAAAATGGGGTCACTTGTGGGGGGGTTCCACTGTATTGGTAATGCAACATAGCACCCACCATTCATTCCACCAAAATCTGTGCTCCAAAATCCAAAAATCACTCCTTCCCTTCTGAGTCCTGCCATGCACCCAACTGGTATTTTTTGGTCACATGTGAGGCATTGCCGTACTCTGGAGAAATGGGGGCACAGATTTTGGGGTGCTTTGTCTCCTTCATTCCTTGTGAAAATGAAAAATTTTGAGCCAGAAGTACATTTTTGTGTAAAAAAATGTATTTTTTTCATTTTCACTGCCCAGTTGTACCAAAATTGATGAAACCCCTGGGGGTTTGAAATGTACACTATACCCCTAGATGAATTCCCTGAGGGGTGTAGTTTGCAAAATGGGGTCACTTGTGGGGGGGTTCCACTGTATTGGTAATGCAACATAGCACCCACCATTCATTCCACCAAAATCTGTGCTCCAAAATCCAAAAATCACTCCTTCCCTTCTGAGTCCTGCCATGCACCCAACTGGTATTTTTTGGTCACATGTGAGGCATTGCCGTACTCTGGAGAAATGGGGGCACAGATTTTGGGGTGCTTTGTCTCCTTCATTCCTTGTGAAAATGAAAAATTTTGAGCCAGAAGTACATTTTTGTGTAAAAAATTTATTTTTTTCATTTTCACTGCCCAGTTGTACCAAAATTGATGAAACCCCTGGGGGTTTGAAATGTACACTATACCCCTAGATGAATTCCCTGAGGGGTGTAGTTTGCAAAATGGGGTCACTTGTGGGGGGGTTCCACTGTATTGGTAATGCAACATAGCACCCACCATTCATTCCACCAAAATCTGTGCTCCAAAATCCAAAAATCACTCCTTCCCTTCTGAGTCCTGCCATGCACCCAACTGGTATTTTTTGGTCACATGTGAGGCATTGCCGTACTCTGGAGAAATGGGGGCACAGATTTTGGGGTGCTTTGTCTCCTTCATTCCTTGTGAAAATGAAAAATTTTGAGCCAGAAGTACATTTTTGTGTAAAAAAATGTATTTTTTTCATTTTCACTGCCCAGTTGTACCAAAATTGATGAAACCCCTGGGGGTTTGAAATGTACACTATACCCCTAGATGAATTCCCTGAGGGGTGTAGTTTGCAAAATGGGGTCACTTGTGGGGGGGTTCCACTGTATTGGTGCTTGGGGGGTCTTGCTAATGCGACATAGCACCCACCAAAATTCCACCAGAATCTGAGCTGCAAAATCCAAAAATCACTCCTTCCCTTCTAAGTCCTGCCATGCACCCAACTGGTATTTTTTGGTCACATGTGAGGCATTGCCGTACTCGGGAGAAATTGGGGCACAGATTTTGGGGTGCTTTGTCTCCTTCATTCCTTGTGAAAATGAAAAATTTTGAGCCAGAACTGCATGTTTGTGTAAAAAAATGTAATTTTCCATTTTCACATCCCAGTTGTACCAAAATTGGTGAAACCCCTGGGGGTTTGAAATGTACACTATACCCCTAGATGAATTCCCTGAGGGGTGTAGTTTGCAAAATGGGGTCACTTGTGGGGGGGTTCCACTGTATTGGTGCTTGGGGGGTCTTGCTAATGCGACATAGCACCCACCAAAATTCCACCAGAATCTGAGCTGCAAAATCCAAAAATCACTCCTTCCCTTCTAAGTCCTGCCATGCACCCAACTGGTATTTTTTTGTCACATGTGAGGCATTGCCGTACTCTGGAGAAATGGGGGCACAGATTTTGGGGTGCTTTGTCTCCTTCATTCCTTGTGAAAATGAAAAATTTTGAGCCAGAAGTACATTTTTGTGTAAAAAAATGTAATTTTTCATTTTCACTGCCCAGTTGTATCAAAATTGATGAAACCCCTGGGGGTTTGAAATGTACACTATACCCCTAGATGAATTCCCTGAGGGGTGTACTTTGCAAAATGGGGTGACTTGTGGGGGGGTTCCACTGTATTGGTGCTTTGGGAGTCTTGCTAATGCAACATAGCACCCACCATTCATTCCACCAAAATCTTTGCTGCAAAATCCAAAAATCACTCCTTCCCTTCTGAGTCCTGCCATGCACCCAACTGGTATTTTTTGGTCACATGTGAGGCATTGCCGTACTCGGGAGAAATTGGGGCACAGATTTTGGGGTGCTTTGTCTCCTTCATTCCTTGTGAAAATGAAAAATTTTGAGCCAGAACTGCATGTTTGTGTAAAAAAATGTAATTTTCCATTTTCACATCCCAGTTGTACCAAAATTGGTGAAACCCCTGGGGGTTTGAAATGTACACTATACCCCTAGATGAATTCCCTGAGGGGTGTAGTTTGCAAAATGGGGTCACTTGTGGGGGGGTTCCACTGTATTGGTGCTTGGGGGGTCTTGCTAATGCGACATAGCACCCACCAAAATTCCACCAGAATCTGAGCTGCAAAATCCAAAAATCACTCCTTCCCTTCTAAGTCCTGCCATGCACCCAACTGGTATTTTTTTGTCACATGTGAGGCATTGCCGTACTCTGGAGAAATGGGGGCACAGATTTTGGGGTGCTTTGTCTCCTTCATTCCTTGTGAAAATGAAAAATTTTGAGCCAGAAGTACATTTTTGTGTAAAAAAATGTAATTTTTCATTTTCACTGCCCAGTTGTATCAAAATTGATGAAACCCCTGGGGGTTTGAAATGTACACTATACCCCTAGATGAATTCCCTGAGGGGTGTACTTTGCAAAATGGGGTGACTTGTGGGGGGGTTCCACTGTATTGGTGCTTTGGGAGTCTTGCTAATGCAACATAGCACCCACCATTCATTCCACCAAAATCTTTGCTGCAAAATCCAAAAATCACTCCTTCCCTTCTGAGTCCTGCCATGCACCCAACTGGTATTTTTTGGTCACATGTGAGGCATTGCCGTACTCGGGAGAAATTGGGGCACAGATTTTGGGGTGCTTTGTCTCCTTCATTCCTTGTGAAAATGAAAAATTTTGAGCCAGAACTGCATGTTTGTGTAAAAAAATGTAATTTTCCATTTTCACATCCCAGTTGTACCAAAATTGGTGAAACCCCTGGGGGTTTGAAATGTACACTATACCCCTAGATGAATTCCCTGAGGGGTGTAGTTTGCAAAATGGGGTCACTTGTGGGGGGGTTCCACTGTATTGGTGCTTGGGGGGTCTTGCTAATGCGACATAGCACCCACCAAAATTCCACCAGAATCTGAGCTGCAAAATCCAAAAATCACTCCTTCCCTTCTAAGTCCTGCCATGCACCCAACTGGTATTTTTTTGTCACATGTGAGGCATTGCCGTACTCTGGAGAAATGGGGGCACAGATTTTGGGGTGCTTTGTCTCCTTCATTCCTTGTGAAAATGAAAAATTTTGAGCCAGAAGTACATTTTTGTGTAAAAAAATGTAATTTTTCATTTTCACTGCCCAGTTGTATCAAAATTGATGAAACCCCTGGGGGTTTGAAATGTACACTATACCCCTAGATGAATTCCCTGAGGGGTGTACTTTGCAAAATGGGGTGACTTGTGGGGGGGTTCCACTGTATTGGTGCTTTGGGAGTCTTGCTAATGCAACATAGCACCCACCATTCATTCCACCAAAATCTTTGCTGCAAAATCCAAAAATCACTCCTTCCCTTCTGAGTCCTGCCATGCACCCAACTGGTATTTTTTGGTCACATGTGAGGCATTGCCGTACTCGGGAGAAATTGGGGCACAGATTTTGGGGTGCTTTGTCTCCTTCATTCCTTGTGAAAATGAAAAATTTTGAGCCAGAACTGCATGTTTGTGTAAAAAAATGTAATTTTCCATTTTCACATCCCAGTTGTACCAAAATTGGTGAAACCCCTGGGGGTTTGAAATGTACACTATACCCCTAGATGAATTCCCTGAGGGGTGTAGTTTGCAAAATGGGGTCACTTGTGGGGGGGTTCCACTGTATTGGTGCTTGGGGGGTCTTGCTAATGCGACATAGCACCCACCAAAATTCCACCAGAATCTGAGCTGCAAAATCCAAAAATCACTCCTTCCCTTCTAAGTCCTGCCATGCACCCAACTGGTATTTTTTTGTCACATGTGAGGCATTGCCGTACTCTGGAGAAATGGGGGCACAGATTTTGGGGTGCTTTGTCTCCTTCATTACTTGTGAAAATGAAAAATTTTGAGCCAGAAGTACATTTTTGTGTAAAAAAATGTAATTTTTCATTTTCACTGCCCAGTTGTATCAAAATTGATGAAACCCCTGGGGGTTTGAAATGTACACTATACCCCTAGATGAATTCCCTGAGGGGTGTACTTTGCAAAATGGGGTGACTTGTGGGTGGGTTCCACTGTATTGGTGCTTTGGGAGTCTTGCTAATGCAACATAGCACCCACCATTCATTCCACCAAAATCTTTGCTGCAAAATCCAAAAATCACTCCTTCCCTTCTGAGTCCTGCCATGCACCCAACTGGTATTTTTTGGTCACATGTGAGGCATTGCCGTACTCGGGAGAAATTGGGGCACAGATTTTGGGGTGCTTGGTCTCCTTCATTCCTTGTGAAAATGAAAAATTTTGAGCCAGAACTGCATGTTTGTGTAAAAAAATGTAATTTTCCATTTTCACATCCCAGTTGTACCAAAATTGGTGAAACCCCTGGGGGTTTGAAATGTACACTATACCCCTAGATGAATTCCCTGAGGGGTGTACTTTGCAAAATGGGGTGACTTGTGGGGGGGTTCCACTGTATTGGTGCAACATAGCACCCACCATTCATTCCACCAAAATCTGTGCTGCAAAATCCAAAAATCACTCCTTCCCTTCTGAGTCCTGCCATGCACCCAACTGGTATTTTTGGTCACATGTGAGGCATTGCCGTACTCGGGAGAAATTGGGGCACAGATTTTGGGGTGCTTTGTCTCCTTCATTCCTTGTGAAAATGAAAAATTTTGAGCCAGAACTGCATGTTTGTGTAAAAAAATGTAATTTTCCATTTTCACATCCCAGTTGTACCAAAATTGGTGAAACCCCTGGGGGTTTGAAATGTACACTATACCCCTAGATGAATTCCCTGAGGGGTGTAGATTGCAAAATGGGGTGACTTGTGGGGGAGGTTCCTAACTTTTAGCACTTATGGTGCCTAGAAACCTACATGGTGCCTAAAAAAAAATCTCATAAAAAGGAGGCTCCAAAATCAAGTAGGTGCTCCTTCTATTATGAAGCCTGTGGTTTGGTCAACGTGCACACTAGGGCCACATATAGGATATTTTTGAAAACAAAAGAATTGGGGGAATCAATTTTTAGTCACATTTCTCTAGTAAAATCTACTGTATTCGTTAGAAAAATGTATTAAAATTGAAACTCTGCAAAAAAAAAGAAATTTTGAAATTTCACCTACACTTTGTTTTAATTCCTGTGAAACACCTAAAGGGTTAACAAACTTCCAAAATGCTGTTTTGAATACTGTGAGGGGTGCAGTTTTTGAAATGGCATCATTTATGGGGGTGTCTCACATACAAGTCCCTCAAAGTCACATCAAAACTGAACTGGTCCCTAAAAAAATCAGTGTTTGAAATTTTCATGAAAATTTGAGAATTTGCTAGTCATATTTGAAGCCTCCTAGTGTCCAAAAAAATGAAAAGGAGGTTGAAATAATGATTGCAACATAAAGTAGACATATGGTCTTTGTTAGTTATTAACTATTTTAAGTGGTATGATTATATGTCTCACAAGCAGAAAATGTGACATTTTGCATATTGCTAAATTTTCCATTTTTTCACGATATTTTGGTATTTTTCACAAAAAAACACAGACTGTATCGACGAAAATTTACCACTAACTTGAAGTACAATGTGTCACGAGAAAACAATCTCAAAATCACTGGGATAAGTAAAAGCAAAAAAAAGTTATCCCCACTTAAGTGAGACATGTCAGATTTGAAAAAAAGGGCTCTGTCATGAAGGCACAAACTGGCTCTGTCATGAAGGGGTTAATCTCTTCCCTTTATTAGGGCCTAATTTTTTTTTTCCAGAATAAAGAGTTTTGACCCATTTTGTGTAAATGCACAAATGTAATTGCCTGTGGTGCAGCATGTTGGTCAAATTGTATATTGCTGAGTCGTGAAAATCTTCTTAAAATCTTGGCAATAAAGAAAAAAATGTTTATCTGATTTTTATGCCGCATGTAAATCTCAGTGAATTTTTCCTTTTTATGGTAGATTTACAAGAGCAAACCTGAACTACCCTCTCTTAAGCAGTCTCTGTCTCGCGCTCTCTGGCCATCTCTCTACATCCAAAAGCATCCAGTATAGTAGAATAATATAAACCACCCAAATTTTAATTTCTCTAAACAGGTAACATCTGCCTCCTGCGGTGCTACATGGTCTTGCCCACTTGCATTCTATTTGGCTTTACTTGCAAATATGATTGCGGCCCCATGTACACAATTAATGCATTGATTTAATTATTTGGGTTGAAATGCTGAATGAAATTAAATCACGATATGAACAGTATCTGCTCAATAGGTCTACACCATATATACAAGGTCGACATGGCATTAGTTTTTTTTTAGAATTTTGAGCGCTTTCTCATACTTTACCATTAATGTGGACTCTTATTGGGAAGAGTTAAGATGGAATCGGTACATCTGTCAGACCAGACTTAGGTCGACTGGCCCCAAGGTCGACAGGGTTTAAGGTTGACATGGGTTTAGGTCGACAGTCATTAGGTCGACATGAGTTTTTCACAGTTTTTTTTACCTGAATGTTGACACAGTCGACATGGACACAGTTGGAGTTGAACCGCAGTCCCTCGCGTCGCTCGCTTCGCTCACGATGCTTCGGGCACGGTGCCTCGCTACGATCGGCACACTATTTTATTCTCCCACCACACCCTAGTGGATGGTAGGGCACGAAATACCGCCTGTCGGCACATTTCAGCTCAAAAAAAAAAAGGTGAAAACCCAATGTCGACCTAAACCCATGTCGACCTTGGCCCATGTCGACCTTCAACCCTGTCGACCTTGGGGCCAGTTGACCTTCCGGGGTCGACCTAATGACTGTCGACCTAAGTGTGGTCTGACAGATGACCGTTTCCCCAACAGACAGACTTGGGAGGTAGGAGAGCCCTGCTGCAAGCTTACAATCTATAGGACCCATTGACAATCTATAGGACACATTGACTGTCAACCTAGACACTGTTGACTTCTTTGTAATTTAACCAATATGAACATGTATATTTAAATACGTCAAGATACATTTGTATTTGTTTTAATTGCTGCTGTTCATAGTTGTAACATTGTGCAGCTCAAATGCAATATTTCAGGTGGTGGCTAAAAATTATTTCAATTCAATAAATGATTGTTGTGTAGGATATCTATAATTTTTTCTTATCACACCATATCCATACCATTACTACTTTTTACTATTAATATTTACTGTGCTGTTAAAAGTTTTTATATATTTTTTTTTTTATATTTTGTCTTTGTGACGTTAAAGCAGGGATGGGGAACCTTCGGCCCTCCAGCGGTTGTTGAACTACACATCCCAGCATGCCCTGCTACATACTAAAACTGTTGCAGGGCATGCTGGGATGTGTAGTTCAACAAAAGCTGGAGGGCCAAAGGTTCCCCATCCCTGTATTAAAGCCTCGTACACATTAGGCAATTTTTTAGAAGATGACGCTCAGTAGGGCACTTTTTGTGTGTATGATCAATATCATTCATTTGTGCTCCCACGCATCTTTTACGATATCCAACCCCCACCCCTTTCTCTGTGCACAGGGGACCGGGTGATGTCTCTTATCCAATATCATGTGTATGCCCTATATTGTTTGACTAGCGGCACCCACAATATAGTTATCTATAATGCCGGTGCGGCTAGTCAACTAGTGTGTGCGGGGTTATTGCATGCTACTTTTGTACTGTTTTTAGATTGTGTATCTTGTGACCAGGCTGTGGTTTTAGATTAGAAAACCATTTTCATATGATTTTAAATTAAATCATTTGAATGAACAGCATTGTGTAGCAGTAGTAAATGTAGCGTTACTGATGTTTTTTTTTTATTCTGGACTTTTATTTGCATGACATGATTTTTGCTTGTTTCTTTTTTCTTACTTTTATTTTATATTTATTTATTTTTTTGGCTATTTGCAAAGACTCTTGGGAGGATTTGACAGAGTTGATGGAGCAAATGCGTCATGATACAGAAGGTGCGTTCCTCACCACCTCACCAAATACGCTAGTTAGGTGTTTGCTTCTATGCATTATATTGTCAACAGTCATTGTGTTTACAATTTGCGTAATTTATAACCTACAGATTATATGGTGGACCCTATGAAAGGATAATTTCAAACGCATCCAATTCTGGTTTTATATGAGAAATTTTAAGTGAAAATAATGTGGGGTGATGTACTAAACCTTCCAGAAAGAGAAAGTACCAGCGACTCCGCTCCTAATTGTCATGTTACAGGCAGTGTTTTAAAAATGACAGGAGATGTCTGGTTGGTGGTTTATCGCTCTCTCTAAGGGGGAAATCAATTAGCCGCAGTAACTTGCAGTGTTGTAATCCCCCGAAACTATTTACTTAGAGCCCTTTTATAGTTCCAATAAATAAACAATAATAATAATTAGCCCAAAGGCAGCTGGTAGTCTGCAATGTACTGGGATTTTTTTTTTCTCTGGTTTGAGCAGACAAAAAAAAATAATGAGTTTTTGGGTACCATAAACCCATTAACACACAGGTAAGGGAACTTATCCCAGATTCTATTGTCATTGCTTGAAAACATTGAATTTTGCGGATGATTGAATAGCCCCATGCCAGAGCCCAAGGCTAGTGGCTACTTCCCTTTTTGCACCCATTAATTATTGGCTCTAATTGAATTCCCGCCTAATGCTTAGTCCATCTGCTCTAATATAATTCTTCTGGTGTTGTTATCCCCCCTGTCCCCCAAACCAGTGTTTATTAGCCCTGCCTCATGCTGTAATTATTGCACGGCTTCATGTGACTCACAGTTGAGGCTTCAGCAACCGTATGGCAGAAAAACAGGTAAGGCCAATATAAGTCACTGGGTAGTATTCAATGCGGCCGGCGAGGGTGTTAAACAGCGAGGATTGCAGAAAACCAGCGATCCTCGCTGTTTAACCCCTCACCAGCTGCTCGCCCTATTCAACGTTTCAGGGGAATCCTCGCCGTCACAGGATGGCGAGAATTCCCCAAAACAGTGAGGCCTGCAGCTAATGCAGAAAACTCGCTGTATTTAGCCGTGAGTCTCGCTGCTTCTGGAGCCGCATAAACCAATTCCCCCTCGTTTAAAAAACGGAATGAGGGGAAATTGGCATATGAGGGGGGTGCATTGAATACTGACAGGGTGAGTGGTGACAGCGAGCAGGAAGCCCTGCTCGCTGTTGCCGCTCGCCCACAGCATTGAATACACCCCTATATCTTGATTCTCATTTTTTAAGTTATGAGGTTGGGCAGTGATTTAGCAAAATATTAATGACAGTAGGGCACCTTTTAATATGGTGTTGAAAAGATTAAAGAGTTCTGTCTACTTTGAGAATCATTCAAGGCTTATCAATAAAAAACTATTGTATTTCTATAAACTTTCATGTAAATTAATCCCAGGTTATTAAACAAACCTATTACAGTCATGCTGTTTGAGGTCTCGTACACGTGTGTGATGACCTAAGCACTCAAAGGGGGAGATGCATGAAACCTTTCAGAGAGAGAATGTGGATAATTTGCCCATAGTAACCAATCGGCTTCTGTCATTTCATAGCCTGTGCTAGATAAGATAGGTTGCCATAGGCACTTGTTCCACCTTATTATTGGGTTGATAAATTTCCCCCAAAATAGTAAATTTAGTGTTTGTTATATCACCCTGCATATTTCAAAATCTGAGCAGTTCCTCTTCTCTGCCTGAGTTGTCTCTCACTGCTGTGGTGCTTCTAGCACAGTGTGGTCTGTATTTCAGTACTGATCTACAGACCAGACCTGGGCTAGAAATACCACAGCAGAGAGCAACACTCCAGACAGGGAAGAAGAACTTCATGACTTTTGAAAGATGTAGGGTTCTAGAATGAACAATAAGATAAATGTATAGCTAGCTTTCAAGCTTTCACACCGGTCTTTGTCATGGGGGGGGGGTGTCTCGATTTCTCCTTTCATTAAAACAAGTCTCATCCTTATGGCAAAAGTAAGATTTCAGTCTTTAATAAATCACACCTGTTTTTCTTTTTGAGGAGGCAGATATTTTTGTGATCTGGTGAAATATTTAGGAAGGATCTTTAGGGATCTAGTGGTAGGTTATGCCTACACTGAGTACACATGTAGACTTATCTGTCCAATCTGTGTGGTGGGAACAAAAATCTGGTGATATGTGGGAGCAAATAACATTGACCATTTGCTCCCAAATGCTGGAAAAAAACTTTATTTTATAAAATGTATACGGCTGTGTAATGATAGACCTAATTGTTTTGGTACTCAGCAGCAGAATGCCTGTATGAACTATGCTCATATAGTTCCCAAGCACTGGAGTTATACTGTATAGTGTTTTTACTAGTTTATTTAGATTTTATTTTCCTCTTAAAGGTTTTCATTCTTCATAATTTACACACAGGTAAAACCGTGATCCACCTGCACTTTGTTTCATCTTTTTAATTAAGATATTTGTTGTTAAATGTTTAACATACTTAAATCTATTAAATGGGAGTCACCCGAGGAAAACAGCCTTTTTTTGTTTTATTAAACAGTCTAAAAACCTTTTCATGAGTCGCTGTGATCAGTGGGGTCAGACTGACAGTGGAGATCCAGCCTGCTTTTCTATAATCTGACTTCTGTTTAAATGCAGACTAAAAATTATGTTCTATATTTGGACATGGATTATTAATTATTATTACAGGTTGAGTATCCCGTATCCAAAATGCTCGGGACCAGGAGAATTTTGGATAACGGATTATTCCGTATTTCGGAATATTTTAATATTTCAATTATGTATTTTGAAGTATCTTGCATGTATGCTGTATAAACACATAAAATACACACAAATATATTTTATTACCACATAAAATACACACAAATATATTTTATTTGTTCAAAAAACAAGGTTTCAAAACATGAAAAAAAATTGTGTACTATCTCAGATATTGAATTTGAATGCCAAGCAATCATTTTCTTGTACATATATAGTGCCAGTTACATATCATGTCACCAGTAGTGCTGTTACAAATGTCCCCAGTGAGTTTTTAGCAAAAAAAATATTTTTTTTCACTTTCTGGAATGTCCGTATTTCGGAATAATTCGGATAACGGATACTCGGATACGGGATACTCAACCTGTATTATAATTATTAATATTATTTATTAATAAAGTTATCCACAGTTTTTATCTCTCTGCTGTTTTATGGTGCAGTATAAGAATTGTGCAATTTATTTATAATACTATGCACTCTGGAATTGAAAATTTGAGTATAAAACTGCTGCTTTAAAAATCACATTTGCTGGAGAAAATGGTTGCCAGCAAAAAGGCTTGTTTTTCCCTTTACCATACATTTTTAAACTAGTAAGCCCTCTCAAAGTAAAGGCGTCGAAAGCTAGTCTGCTACCTTGTGTTTGCCTCTGTGTTTGCATGTGTGGGAGAGATGTAGTGTCACTCGGTGCCAACAGATGGCAGTGTTTTGGAGACACACAAAACGGACACCAGACATATATATATATATATATATATATATATATATATATATATATATATATATATATATATATATATATATATATATATATATATATATATATATATATATATATATATATATATATATATATATATATATATATATATATATATATATATATATATATATATATAAATAAGAATCTTTGGGGCACAAATCGTCTTTTGTTCATTCTTACACATTACCCCTTTTCTTTTTATATTCACAAAATGGTATTAAACCCCAAATACCACCCTTGAGTATTTTGTAAATATGAAAAAGTACAAAACGGTACTTGTTTTCTAGAACGACGCCTATATTTTCTACGTGCGCAAACGTAGTGAAATCGCATCGCATGGGCCATTTTAGTGCCGTACGATGTGATTTTTTAAATTTTTTTTAATGTAATTTATTCAGTGGTCTGTGTGCCCCAGGGGATCGCATCGCACCTCTGGCAAAATCGCATGCGATTTTATAGGGTGTGCGATGCCATTACATTAGCTATACAATGATATGATTGTATGACATGCAATGATGTTATACGCACCCCCCACACACACACACACACACACTATCCACGCCACCCCGAAGCGTGGTAAGTGGCGGCCGAACGCGCCCTCTGACGTTTTCATACCCCACTATCCACGTCGGTGTGGATTTGATTTTATATAGTGTGACGAGCGCAGCGAGCCACGAGCCCGAAGCGTGGCAAGCGGATGCGGATAACTTTACATGTATTCCGCATCCCCCCCGCGGGGCTCGCTGCGCTCGCCACACTATATAAAATCAACACCACGTCGACGTGGATAGGGGGGGTATGAAAAAGTCGTACGACGCCGCAGCTCGCCATGCTTCGGGGTGCCATGGATAGGTGGGGGGGGGGGTGCGGAAAACATCATTGTATGTCATACAATCATATAATTGTATAGCTAATGTAATGGCATCGCACACCCTATGAAATCGCATGCGTAAAACATCATTTTATAACATACAATAATATTATTGTATACCTAATATTACATGAAAAAATCTCATCGCACGGGACTACAATGGTCCATGCGATGCGATTTCCCTACGCAGAATACCCCACTAAGCAAATAGCTTAGTGGGCGCCGTTCTAGGGAACAAGTACCTACAAAACTTTGTTTTAGACTGCTTCCATGTTTGCTGATTTTGGGGCTTCTGTAATGTACTGCATTTAATTTAAAGTGCAAAAAAAATTGGTAAATCCTAAAAATGTTCTTTTATCTGCAAATTAATATTTGCTTATTTTTATAAATGCTATGAATGACTTCTGGTGCAGGTTAAGTATCCCTTATCTGGATATGTGTTATCTAAATTATAACGAAAACCATAGTTTCTGGAATGTACTTATATCTATAACTGGCAAAAGGTGGACATGTAGGAAAAGTCAACACCTCAAAAGGGTGACATGTTTTTCAAATTTTTGAAAAACATGCTGAGCATGCGGACCCCCAATCAGTGTACCAGAGTCCCCTTGCATGGTTTGCATAACTCGCCATGTTTCAGGCCAGGTGCCTCACGTGGCGCACTCCAATCGGATTCCCCCGGGGGTGGCTAAAAATACAGAAATGAAAACATTTGCATAAAACTTCTGTCCACCTAGACATAGTCAGCCATATGGATACCATTTTAAATAATGTATCATAAATCCCAGATCTGATTATAGTGTGAAGTTGACCTGTTTTAGAGTCACTTTATGACCTAGAAATATGCCATTTTCCTCTGCCTCCGCCATGGCAGCCATCATGAATGGGTTTCTCCCTGCTGGGTAGTGCTTTTGGAAAGGAAAAAAAGACCTCTGGATCCTATAAGAAGACTCCTCCTCCATACACCAGTGTCTTTTTTTCCTTTCCGGGTAGTGCATGTGTGTGGACACCGGCTCACCTCAGGCTGCAGACTGTCGCTCCCTGCAGCTGCTGTGGCTTCATGCAGGGGAGAGGAAGAGCATGAGCTCTCATTATGCCGAATGCGGGCCCCATGGGGTAGCTGTGCGGCGGCGTCCAGGGGAGCGATGTATCAAGCCATGCAGGAGTTTGTTGCCGGCACGCGCTCCCCTGTCCCAGCTCTGTGCTAAGGGCGGGCGCCGGGTAGTGCGCGTGACGCGTCCCCAGGAGGAGGCGCGTCATTAGGGCGCGACTTCCGGTACGCGTCACGGAGTATAGCTGTAGCGGCGTTTGCCAGTGTCACGCTGTTCTCAGGCTGCGAGCGAGGGCTACACCGTCTGCGGGATGTGCTAACTGCTTGGGCTGGACTGTCAGGCGTGGCGAACTTAGCGGACGTTGGAGTGAGTTGTACCTATCGCTTGTATTATGTTTTCGTTACTGAATGGGCAGAACTTATTAGACGTGACTGTGTTTTTTAGAGAGCGCACTACCAATTATGGAGGAAGACAGGCAGTCTGGCATAAAAACTGGGTGAGCAGCGTGCTGGTGTAAGGGTGTCCACATGGTGTTGTTTTAAATAGTTCTTAGTGACTTGTTGGTGGTTGTCATTGTAGGTCTGAGTCTAGCAAGGATAAAGGGAAAAGCAAGCAGAAAAAATCTGCGCAAGGCAAATGCGCAACTTGTGACAAGATGCTGCCAGACAAACACATGGGGACTGTGTGTGAAGGCTGTAAGGCGTCTCAGTTATTTCCCCCGGCTCAAATGGCGAGCCTGGTACAGATGTTGAAAACGGCCCTGGCGGATACGTTCGCACCTAAGGAGGATCCGGGCAAAACACCCATTAAACGAAAAAGTTATGTGTTAAATGAGGATATAGATGATACAGCGGGTCAGTCGACCAGTGCTAATATACTTGGGGGCGACTTAGATGATGAAGAGGAGGATGATCCAGGGCAAGATAGGTTGGACGCAGACTTTAATGCCGACATGGTTGACAACCTTCTGGTCCGTATTTATAAAGCATTAAATATTGAGGACAAGCAGGAGGATGTAAGCTTGCAGGAAATGCTCTTTAAAGACAGGAAACAGAAAAGTAAAACGTTTCCCCTATCACAAACCCTGAAGGACATAATAACCGAAGAATGGAAGCAGCCAGACAAAAGAGTGGCTATTCCAGGGAAGGTGAACAAGATGTACCCCTTTGATAAGACACAGGTACTCTCATGGGAGGAGGCACCTAAAATAGATGCGGCGGTGGGGAGGCTGTCGAAAAAGACGACATTGCCACTTGAAGAGGCCAACGCCTTTAAAGATCCAATGGATCGGAAGATCGAGTTGGGCCTAAGAAAGCAACATCTAATTTCAGTGGCTTCCCTGAAAGCAGCGTCAGCAATGGCAGTAACATCCAGAATAGTAAGAGGCTGGTGCCAGCAGTTAGAAGGAGATATTCTGGATGACCTTGCAAGTTCTGAGCTGTTGAAAACTGTGCAAGATGTACAGTTCGCAGTAGAGTTTGTTTGCGAAGCATCTATGGATGCGGTAAGGCTGGCGGCCAGAGCAGGGGCAGCAACAGCCGCGACAGGAAGGGCACTATGGTTAAAACCATGGGCAGCAGACGTTCAGTCCAAGAATAAACTCCTGTCCATGCCGTTCCAGGGGGACTATTTGTTCGGCAAACAATTGGACGAACTAGTGGCTAAGATATCAGGGGGGAAATCTGTCTGGCTTCCCCAGGATAAGGGAGGCAGAAGAGTACCTCCGGCCAAGTTCGGAAGATTTCAGCCCCAAGACTACAGAGAGTCACGGGCATATAGACCAGGAAGGCCCTATAGAAGGGGATCCTGGGTCTCAAGGGGCAATTTTCGTGCCCAAAGAAATAGAGATAAATTCTCCTCCAAAAAGGAGGCACAGTGACGTCGGGTCACAAACAGTAGGGGCCAGACTGCTGAAATTTGCAAGCATTTGGTCCAGGACCACTGGAGACAAGTGGGTCCAAGAAGTGGTATCCTCCGGGTACAAAGTGGAGTTCAACAAAGTCCCCGGAGAGTTTTTTGTTCATTCTCCGATTCCCAAAAACAGGGAGGAGAGAAAAGCCTTATTAACAAGTTTACAAGAGATGCTGGAACAATAAGCCATCGAAAGTATCTAAGGTTCAGGCTGATGGGCACAAGTTATCAGTTCAACGCCCTACCATTTGGGCTGGCTACATCCCCGAGAACATTCACCAAGGTGCTAGTCGTGCTGGTAGCAGCACTAAGACAGAGCGGGATAAGATTGTTTCCTTACCTCGACGACATTCTAATAGTTGCAGACTCCGAGGAGAAGGCCCAAGAGCACACAGACAAGGTGGTGCGGTGCCTGTTGGAACACGGCTGGTTGATAAATCACAAAAAGAGCCAGTTGATTCCTGCTCAAGAACTGACATACCTGGGGGTAGTAGTCAATACAAAGGAGCAAAACATTTCCTTAACAGAAGTCAGAAGAAGAAAACTAGTGCAACAAGTAAAAAGCCTACAAAGAAGACGCGTTGTATCCTCACGAGGCTGCATGGAGGTGCTAGGCCTAATGTCATCAGCTATAGAGGTTGTCCCTTGGGCGAGGTTCCATACAAGGAAACTACAGAACTGTTTTCTTCTGCAATGGAACAAAAACTCAAAGGACTTGTCCCAAAGGATAGTCCTGTCCACAAAGGCCAAACAGGACTTAGATTGGTGGGCAGTAGAAGACAGGTTGATGGCAGGAAGATACTTTGGCACGAAGCAGCAGGTTACACTAACCACGGACGCCAGCGAAACAGGCTGGGGAGCAACCTTCAATCATCAGGTGGCTCAAGGAAAGTGGCAGCAAGATTGGAGGGAAGCTCACTCCAACCTGAGGGAAATGGAGGCAGTGGTCAGAGCCTGCAGGTGGTTTCAAAGTCAACTACAAGGGACAGAACTGATCGTGAGGACCGACAACCAGGCGGTAGTGGCCTATGTGAATCGGCAAGGAGGTACGCGAAGCAGAGCATTGATGGAGGTGGCCACCAAACTGTTCGAGTGGGCGGAAGGTCGGGTTCTGAGCATCACTGCAGTATATCTGGCAGGAAAAGAAAATGTGGTAGCAGACCAATTAAGCAGAATAGAATGCCTGCCAGGAGAATGGGGGCTCAACCAAATGGTATTCGAGAATCTGGCAGAAAGATGGGGATGTCCACAGTTAGACCTTATGGCTACGGCAGGAAACAGAAAAGTACCCAGGTTTTTTGCCAGGTTCTGGGAGCCACTGGCGGAACAAGTAGACGCACTTTCAGTGCCTTGGAACATAGAGAGGGCTTATGTTTTTCCCCCAATACCAATGATCCAGAGGCTGCTGAGGAAACTGCAGAGGGAGAAGATCGAGGTAATAACGATCCTGCCATACTGGCCTCGCAGAGCATGGTTCAATACGGTACAGAAGTTGGCAGTGGACGGTCCGTGGAGACTACCTTCGACCAAGGATCTACTAGTACAAGGAGAGGTATTCAAGCAACAGCCGGAATCGTGGAAACTGACGGCTTGGCTGCTGAAATCGGAAGTCTGAAAGCAAAGGGATTCAGTGAAGGAGTAGTGGATACCTTGCTTAAGGCAAGAAAGCTGGTAACCATGAAGGTATACTATAGAGTCTGGAAAAAGTATGCTTTCTGGGCGAAAGAAAATAGTAAGAATCCTCGTAGTGTGGTCACCGTACTTTCCTTCCTACAAGAAGGTCTGCGAATGAACCTCTCCCCAAGCACTCTGAAAGTGCAAGTTTCGGCTATATCATGCATCTTGGATTGGGACATAGCCAAGAACAGATATGTACAAAGGTTCATGCAGGCAGCGAAAAGAATTAAGCCAAGGGTAAGAAGTCCGATACCATCATGGGACTTGAACCTGGTACTAGGGGTTCTAACAGAATCACCGTTTGAGCCACTACAAGAGGTGGCCTTGAAATTTCTGTCATGGAAAGTATTGTTTCTAGTAGCCATGACCTCAGCTCGTAGAGTATCAGAACTCCAAGCGCTGTGGATAAAGGAGCCGTACTTCAAACTATATACAGATAGAGTAGTCTTGAGGACAAACCCAATGTTCGTGCCTAAGGTGGCGTCAGAATTCCATATCAATCAGGAAATCATACTGCCTACGTTCTGTACAAATCCTACGAATAGTAAAGAAAGCAGGTTACATTGCCTGGACTTGGTCAGAGCCCTGTCCATTTACAAGCAAAGGACGGCTGAGTTTCGTAGAGCCGACAATTTATTTATATTATCAGAAGGAGAAAGAAAGGGGCAAAGAGCCTCTAAGCAAACCCTATCAAGATGGATTAAGAGTTGTGTTCGACAAGCTTATGTCATAAGGCAGCAGGAGCCGCCTGAAGGGTTTAAAGCGCATTCAACGCGATCAATAGCGTCATCGTGGGCAGAGAAAGGATCTGCGTCACTAACAGAAATTTGCAAGGCTGCAGGGTGGTCCTCAGCCCACACATTTACAAAACATTACAGAGTGGACGTCTGGTCCTCTGCAGATGCCAAGTTTGGGAGGAAGATCCTCAGCGCGGCAGTAAACTAGGACGTGAAGAAACGTTCTTTCTGGAGTTATGAATTATGTGGCCGGTGGCCTGTTCTTATGTTATACGTGAGTATGACCCTCCCTATGAAATACAGTACTGCTTGGGCATGACCCATTCATGATGGCTGCCATGGCGGAGGCAGAGGAAATACCGGGTTATTACCTGGTAATGGGTTTTCCTCTACTCCGCCATGGCAGCGGTATTTCCCACCCTTAAAAAAAAAAAAAAAAAACTCTCGAAAAGGGGTGGGTTATGTGGAATAATGATGTTCGTTTGTTTTAAAGCTGAAAAAATATAAAGACACTGGTGTATGGAGGAGGAGTCTTCTTATAGGATCCAGAGGTCTTTTTTTCCTTTTCAAAAGCACTACCCAGCAGGGAGAAACCCATTCATGATGGCTGCCATGGCGGAGTAGAGGAAAACCCATTACCAGGTAATAACCCGGTATTTGTCCATATATGTAACAAGATCCTTATAAAATATTTATGGTTATATAAAAAAAAAAATGTGCTATTCACATACACAAAGCAAATAATCTGACAGCTGATATTTGTCTTTGTAGATGTGTACAGTTCCATTGGTTATACAAATAATATCACGTTCCTTTAGATCGGTTTGACAATTTTCTTTGACTTTGGATTGAAACAAAATAGAGAAATAGAGTAATCCTTTTCTAGGGAAGTCTGACAAACCATCCATGTGGAAGTTTGTGGTTGTGTGAACTACAAGGCTATTACATTCAGGACTGGCCTATGCTAACAGTCTGATCTCCTTATGGATAAAAGAAATGACTGTCTTGGACTTTAAAATCATAGTTTAAAGTCTGTTGTTGGCACTGCAGGTGCTGGTGCACTAGGTTCCCCCCTGTCTCTAGAACCACTCATTTTTGGTCTCTGGTGCATCTTCTTAGTCTTCTAGCTGAAAAAGAGCTTCCCACACATAGAAAGGGTTTCTTGTATGGCCATTATTCTTTTAACGGACTACATTTCCTGTTTGAAAATCAGACTGAACAGGTGTGAATTATACCATTTTTCCACCTGTATACTGGTTTAGCTGACCTGAGTCTGACCTGTCTCAAACTCTTCAGCCCACCTAAAACAGAGAGCTCCCCTGCTTTGAAGGAGATCTCAAAAGTTAATTTATGCACCCCTGTGAAATGTAATTTCAAAGGTCCTACCATGACCCTGTTCATCTGGTCACCCCCCAAATGCTTGCTACTATCATTCAGTCTGTGTGTGTGTGATTCCTCTGTGCAAGAAGCATGCAAATCCATCCTTGCGCGAGCACCGCACAGCTTTAATGCATGTGTAATGGATAACAATTGCTCTACTTGCGGCTGTTAACTCCGCATCTGAAGTCTGGCCCTCCTGTGCATGTTGATTTGCTAGAGCACCCTTTTGTGTACACTCTGTAAAATGCATGTACTCTTGGCACTTTTTAGAGATTTTTATACAGGCACAGTAACAGAAAAATGCTCAACTATGTGAACATCGGGATTGCGTGCGACTCTGAATCAGTCTCAAATTGTTTAGGCCAATTTAGAATGGTCACGCCGTACTTTGTGTGAAGTACCATAACAGAATTGTATTTGACACTGCTAAACAGAACTTATTTTACTTCAGTATAGTTGTTTTAGAAATGGCTTCACATTTGTTTTTGGTTCCAGTGATTTTTAAGTACTTTTAATCTAAACTTAATTGCAGCGTTTGAGTCTTTTAATAACAGTGTTGCTGGGATGCTGGGCAGTAATTAAGTGAACTATGGCACTTCTGTATTAAGGGAAACAATGTCCAATTTATCTGAATACTCTGTGATGGTGTAATTAAGGGAACAGAAATATACATTCTTTACCATGAGCACAGACAGAGAGAGAGGTGAATGGGCTCTGTATAAATTCCCAGCAAGTACCGGTAATCTCATTAATGGGGGTTCTCTTGCTGTAGACACTGTTTCTGTAATGTCTGCTCAAGTACTCAGTTTTGTCTTCTCGTTGATGAAGCCAAAATCTGATCTTAGTTCGTCGATTATCAGTTTTGGTGCCCCATCGTCTTGTGGGAGGATTGAACTGACCGATATTCTTGCAAAAGGTAAACTGATTCTTCCATAGAAGCGAGTGCCATTCTGCTTAGCATTTCCTTTTTAGACACCATGTAGTGCTTTTTCTGTAATGTAACTATAGATCTATGGCTACACCTCTAGGAATAGTAATGTATGTTTTGAATCCGGGTTCAGTACCACCCCAAAATATTTACTAGCTTTGAGCCTTTATTTGAAAAATGTAAAGTAAATAAATATGCACATGTGTTGTGCTTATGTGGACTTTTTTTAACTACACTTGAGTTGTAATTATTTCCCACAAAGTTTTTGAACCTCAAAGCATTTTTTTTTGTAAATAAATAAAAGTGCTGATTTTATTATAATTCAGTAGTACATTTAATGTTGCATTCGTTTTTGATTTTATATTGAGGTAGTTGCTCGAATTAGACAGCAGTACTTTTACAGAAGATCTGTGTTAACCCTTTCAGGTCTATCATCTAGTCAGGCTCAACAGCCATAGCGCCATCAGCAGATCCAATGGTGAGCCACTTTAGAATAAGAACATTAACATTGTTCAACATTCAATGTAGACTATTTTTGAATAAAAAAACAAACAGATATTAATTTTAAACATTTAAATCAGACTGAATTGCGAAAAAAAAATCTGGACTGCAAAGGGTTAAGATTGCTAATAGTGCAGTTCATGGCCTAGACTCTTCCCTGAGATAAGAGTTTATAAAATGTTTCATCTCAATGTCCTAGGAAAATGAGGTTTGCAACAATAATTTTATGTGCTTTTTATCGAACATAACCAAACACATTCACCAAAATGTAACCAGTTAACATGTGGTCATTCTCTAACAGGTGGGTAGTATGTGAGTTTTTTAAATGGGTACTCACAGCAACTCCGGGTTACAGGATCAGCTGTAGATGGTGCTGTAACTTTTTTACTGTACTGTAAAAATTAATTATTATATTGAGTATCAGAAGTGCTTATTCCTTAGAGAAGCATTACAGCCATACAGTCTACTCAACACATAATTGGTACGATGATGTAATATACAGTCCTGGTGCAGATTTTCTTTAGATTGTGTTTTATGCCCACCCCATCACCACATGCTGTTAAATTCTCTTAATGCGCAATGATGGCTTATACATAACATATAAAGCATATAGATATTGTACTGCTTTAATCATCAGTAAATGTTAACCTAAATAAGTGTGCTTTGGTTATTGGCAAACAGTACATATACAGGGAGATGCTTCCGCTACTGTCAGGAGGCACAGGCTTAGTGCAGCAGGAACCAGGTTGGAACTGTGATCAGGCTGCACATTAGTTTGCGTTCCTGATTATTTCTGTACTAGCTGCTTAGCATAAAATGTGTGTTCTGAGCATGATGCTTCCACAATTACTGATTTATTATGTATTATTTAAGTGTCCTAAACCAGCATAAACCATAAATATTGCTTTTAGCGCTGCCGATCATGAACTCATCAACTTTGACACCTCTCTGTTGATTCATATGTTTTGTGTACGTTGTTTTTTTTTCCAGGTTTTTAAAGTGTCATTTATTTATTTTCTAGATCCCAATTATCTCATGGCCAACGAACGCATGAACCTCATGAATATGGCGAAGTTGAGTATAAAGGGTTTAATTGAGTCTGCTCTGAATCTTGGTCGAACACTGGACTCTGACTATGCGCCTTTGCAGCAGTTCTTTGTGGTAATGGAACACTGTCTGAAACATGGATTAAAAGGTAGGAACATCTTCACTTTGTGTTTGTCATGCTATAAAACAAAATGCTATTATTGCCATCAGGTTTGCCATAGGCTAGTTTAAATGGTTAGACAGGGAGTTATGGAAGGATAATGATTAGATTAATCTCTACTGTAATATCAACAACATAAGTAAGCAGAGTAATTTGTACAGTTGCTCTGTTTTTAAATCTGCCCACTATCTTGTTAATATAACATTTAGGGGGAGATGTGTCAATGCTTGTAGAGTGATAAAGTATTATCCAAGTGGCTCCGTCCATTTTTTCAAACACTGCTTTTAAAATGGCAGTACGAAGCCGATTGGTATGTTCTTTCTCTCCAAGCTTGAATATACCAACCCCTTAGTAGTGTTCATTCTAGGATTTTTTTTTTTTTAGGACATGGTGCTGACCATCGGGCAGGGCACTTTTTTCAGTCTGGAGGGCACATTTTATATTAGAAATTTACATTACAAACACACACACAAAAAAACATATATATAAGATTGCACATTGCACTAGGATTACGCCCATTAAACATAGTCATACTCTGCTATGCCCATTACATATTCTGTCGTAATGACAATTAAACATTATGGCACACACTGTAATACCTCTTACACATTATACTGTACCACACACCATAATGCCCATTCCACATGATGGCATACACCGTAATACCCATTACACATGATGGCACACACCGAAAGTTCTCAAAAAAAGGGCAGGGGACATTTTGAGTTTTTAAAAATAGGCAGGGTGTAGCATCCTGCAAAAGAAGCTTAGACGGAACACTACTCTGTCAATTGCATGGCTTATAGTGTCTGCAGTCTCTATTACTTTTTGCAGCTGCTCAGAATTTCAACTCCCTCTTTCAACAGTCACTTGCAAGAGACCAGAGAGAGAGTTCATCCTGCTGTATTCTATATAGAGGTTAAATCTCTGTTTATTGTATGTTAGGAAAGAAAACGTTTCTAGGACAGAATAAGTCATTCTGGGGACCACTGGAACTTGTGGAGAAACTTGTACCTGAAGCATCGGAGATCACAGCTAGTGTGAAGGACCTGCCTGGGCTCAGGTAAGTGGCATTTTGCGTAACTGCAGCTTCGATATTTCCTACATTTAAAACACGCTACCTATACAGCAGAATAGCTGGGTAGGGAATTGGCTATATAAATAGAAATGGCTATATAAATAGAAATTCCCAAAATATAGATAAAAGGTAGTGCTTGCCTCTCTATCTATACAGCTGCAGATCTTAGGTGTGTTTGTGAGCACACACCCCTAAAATGATGGAGCTCTGTTACACACCGATTTCTACATATGTAGCAAAAAGCTTTCAATGAGAGATACTGCGCTTCATATTTAATATTCAATATTACCAAAACAATAAGCAATAAATATTGCAGAATGAGTTGCTCAATTCTGTATATATTCAAAATAATGGCATTTTCTCTAAAAAAAAAAAATAATTAGATGTATTTAAAATATACAGATGGCCGCCTGTAATAAAATATTAAAATTACTTACATAAATTAAAATTACTTACATAAATGTGGTTATCTTCAAATAGGAAGGTGCACCTTTAAATAAATAATCTTTTTCTTTTTGAATACTCCTCTTATGTGTAGGTAACTAGATGCATATCTATTAAATTCATCCAGGTATGTATACCTGCCCTGTGTCTGTATACGGGTATTTGGTTTAAACGGAATATTATCTACCTTCTAAACTTACCCATTTCCATGTGCTGACAGACTGGACGCATTCTTTGTCCTATTTTAAATATTGTTTTTTGTTTGTTTTTTAAATATGTTTATTGGTGAATCATGATACAGAATAGAAATAGCTCCATAAATTGAAAAAAATCAGTTGTTTTGCGGTGAAAAAGTTGTGAGAAGATGTAAAGTTAAAGGGAAAAGAAAGAGACCAAGAGGTATAAAAGGAAGAGAATAGAGGTAGGAAGGAAGGTGGGAAGAAAAAAAAAAGGAAAGGGAAAAAGGAGGGTCCTCGATGAAATATGATGATAGCAGAGATATGAGATATATTAAAAATATATTGGGGGACAGTCAACAAGGCTCGGTATCATATACTGAAAGGGGAGGTGGTCCGCTGGAGGGGCCCAAGGCATCCATACTGAGTTTAATTTTTTGGAGGAGTGTTTAAGGATGCTCGTCATATACTCCATGCGGTACACGTGCCATATGCGGGATATTATGCCGCATGGAGGGAGCCCCCAGCTTTTTCCAATCCATCGCGATTTGGCAGGTGGTCGCAGAGACCACATGACGTAACATTTTGTTTTGGGGCTTGGATAGGGTTGGGACATCCAGTGGTAAAAGAAAATATTTGGGGTATTTTGGAATGGGTGCAAGTAGTAGATTTTCTATATATTGGATGAACTCCTTCCATAGATCTGCTATCTTAGGGCATGTCCGCCAGATGTGCATGAATGATCCTGCGGCACTGCATCCTCTCCAACATCTGTCTGATACATTGGGGTATATTTTGAGAAGTCTAGAGGGGACATAATACCACCTATAAAGCAGTTTATAGGTGTTTTCCTTAATTTTGACACATATAGAACGTTGCCCCATATCTCTGTCCAATCCTCATCACTTAGAGAACCATTTAATTCTGTACCCCAGGCCTTTTCAGAGGGTTGGGGGGTGGATTTATCAATGAGCAATGTGTATATAAGAGAGATTAGTCCTCTAATGTGGACTAAATATTGCTTTTTATAAAGAATTATTTCTTCATTATATATGACTGTCTTAAAGTAAAATACTTCTTAATAAAAAAAACTGTTTGATAACACAACATTGCCATTACATCATTTTGGTTTAGTATATTCCTTTACTGGGAGGGGGGAGGGGTTTATGCACAGAGTTCTATTCTTTTAGTCCTGTACGTTTTAGCACGGATATTTGTATCATATCTTCTAAACTCAGCAGAGAGCCACTACCAAGTATGATTTAAGCGTAGCTTCATTCACCCAAACATGTATTTTTATCCTTGCGCCGCTGCACGGGTTATCTCTAGGCCCGATGTATGTACAGCTCGGCGCCCTCTGTCGTATACCCCATCTTAGGACCGATGGGTATCCTTGTCCCGAGCAGGCAGTAGCTGGTTTCTCTGCTGTCGTGTGCGTAAAGGCAGTTAGTGGGCGGCTGTGAATGGAAAGTGCTGCTGTAGCCAATGGGAAGGGTTTACTAGTACCATCCAATGCTATACCAGATTGAACCATCTCCCAACCAGTTGTATAAACATTGGTCTAGAGATAACCTATGCAGGGTCAGCCTGCACATTGGCATAAGGATAAGATTTTGGCATACACTTGATCTGTTCAGGTTGACCAAAAAAAATGATCTGTATATGCTTCTTTATCAAATTGCCATTGGTAAATAGCTATAATATATAGCTATTATATATAACAAATGCACACACCACTGCCTGGATAGGATCCGGACAACGGGTCTACACCTCAAAGGTCCACAACCATTAGGTCGACATGCAAAAGTGTTGACACAAGCATCAGGTCGACATGGGGAAGGTCGGCAATGAAAATGTCGACATGGGTTTTTTCTTTTTTTTTCGGGGGGTGCCGACAGGTGGTATTTCATGCCCTACCATCCACTAGGGCGTGGTGGGAGAATAAAATAGTGTGCCAAGTGTAGCGAGGCTCCGTGCCTGCAGCATAGCGAGCCATGCGAGGGGACAGGGTGCTACATTTTAGTGTCCATGTTGACATTTTCAACAAAAAAATGTTAAAAAACCCATGTCGACCTTCCCCATGTTGACCTAATGATTGTGTCGACCTTTTAGAATGTAGACCTTTTTGCATGTCGACCTAATGGTGTTGATCTAATGATTGTCAACCTTTTTGGTGTAGACCCCTTGTCCCACACCTGCCTGGATTAAGAAATTATTCCAAAAATGGCCAGTGTTTCTGTGGTCTTATAAATGTTGTAGATTGGATTTTTTTAATTAACTGATATTTCATTGGCAGGACACCTGTGGGCAGAGGCCGGGCCTGGCTTCGTTTAGCACTGATGCAGAAAAAACTTTCCGAGTACATGAAAGCCCTTATCAATAGAAAAGATCTCATGAGGTAATATGGCAAATTTAATTCCTTCTTTTTTGATTAGAGGTGTTCCTGGATTTATGGTTCCCTTACAGACTTTTCCAGGCACGTGTGTGTCTGTGCTCATCTGGTCTGTATATTTATCACTCATGCTGAATGACCAGGTATCTGTATAAATAAGGTTATCTGACGGAATTTATGAGATCTACAACAGTAACAATGAGCTTTCTGAGCAATGCTAGATGGATCAGATGGTTAAGATCTAGTAAGATCGCTTAGAAAATACCCCTTAATCGATACGTAAATTCCAATCTCATGGTGCTGGTGAACATCAGATGTTTTAGTCTCCTACACACTGATATTACCAGAGTGTTTAAAAGTCAGACTGTCAACTACAAAGCATTGCCATGCTAAGTTCTATTTTCTATTGCAACTTCCTTGTATTTTTTTAAATCAATAACTGAAGAGGTTTGAGCAGGATGGCTGAACAGGAAGTAGACAGCATATCGGTAATACCCCTTTCACACATCCATGGAAATCCCCATGTTTTTCCACACATCAAACAGGTATCTTTTATTTTTTTTTGTGTTGGTGTAAGCAAATGACCTTGCTTCCAACCACAGTCATGGAATGGAGACCCAGGCATTTGCCACTTCTTAGACCCAGCAAATTTCCAGGTCACATGTCTGAAAGCAGCATAATTGAATAGGCAATAAACCCAGGTAACCATATCTTTGCAAATACAGGTTGAGTATCCCTTATCCAAAATGCTCGGGACTAGAAGAATTTTTGATACCTGATTATTCCGTATTTCAGAACATTTTTATATTTCATTAAGGTATCTTGCATTTGTGTTTTATAAACACATGAAATACACACACATATTTTATTTGTGCATGAAACAAGGTTTCAAAACCTGAAACAAAGTTTGTGTCCTATCTCAGACACTTAATTGGAATGCCAAGCAATCATTTTATTGCACATATTTAGTGCCAGTAACCTATCATGTCCCCAGCAGTGCCAGTTACATATCATGTCCCCAGCAGTGCCAGTTACATATCATGTCCCCAGTGGTGCTGTTACAGATGTCCCTAGTAGTGCATAAAGCAAAAAATAAAAAGTACATTCTTGAGACTATGGTTTTCGGAATAATTTGGATACCTGATATTTGGATAAGGGATACTCAACCTGTATCGGCAACAACAATCTCAGTATTTCTATTATTATGCAGTTTACAAATCTCATTGCTAATACTTTTCAGTGTGCTCAGGGAAATCCCCCCCCCCCCCCCTGTATTTAGTATGACCCCTCCCTTTCATGCACCTGAGAATTATTAATAAATTGAGCAGCTACCATTTTATAATGCTGTTTTCATAAAGGCATGTAAATGATGTAATGCAAGATGGAATACGCCTATATATGCGGGATAACCTCATGAAAACAAATTGAGTTGACTGTTAGGCTGAGAGTACTTAGACATTAAATGCGACTAATTATGACTCCACTGGTGGCTTTTCCTGGATCCGTGCACTGCTTTCAAATGCAGAATTTGAACTGATGTACAATGAAAATGTCCTGGACACAAAAAACGAGGAAGCAGTCGCACAGTGCAGTAAGACAGTGTCTGAAATGATTCACCGCTACACAGATGGGTCCCGCATATTGATTAGTACTTAGGTGATGTATTTACAACAGGGAAATGGTACCGTGTGGAGTAACAATGGGGCTAGAGAGGCAGCTGTGCTTTATAGTCCTAGACATTGCTCACTAATGTACAGCAAAATGCCAAGCTGGGCATATTTGGTCACATTTGGTCACATTGTACAAACATTTTAAATCATTAACGGGTTGTATGTAGATGGGACCTAGATCTTAAAGCAGAATATATATGTGAATGATCAGATATATTTTACAATGATAAAGTCAATTTCATATTTTCTTTTCTTGTTTATTTTAGTGAATTTTATGAGCCCAATGCACTAATGATGGAAGAGGAAGGCGCCATCATTTCTGGGCTTCTGGTTGGGCTCAATGTGATTGATGCTAATTTTTGTATGAAAGGAGAAGACCTAGATTCTCAGGTGTGTGCTTAACTGGTATCCTGAAGTTCCAGAGGAAGTAAAGTATACTCAATATGACTCAGGGCAGTTTGTATAGCTTGTCATGTAATTCAGACTGTATTATTTCTAGATGACTACCAAAAGTTTTATTCTAATGCAATTATTGCAGCCATTATGTACTAATCTCGTATTTTTCTTTCTTGTTTTTTTGTTGAATTTTTAGGTTGGAGTAATTGATTTTTCAATGTACCTAAAGGAAGGCCCCATAACCAAGTGCAGTGAAGGGTAAGTACAATGTAACCTTTTATATACTGAAGCTGGTAGTAAAATCTCAGTCATTTTGCGTTCAGAAATCAGTTTTCACTGCATGTATTTACATGGTTCCATTATGTTGGGCATGACGATGGAGATCCTACATTGTGATCATTATTACTGATTTGTAAAAATGGCTACAGTATTGGTGAAGTTAAAATTCCAATTGAGGTCTGCAAGCTCCCCTAATGTAGCTGTTCCTGCTCTAATAATGTCTAGGCCAATATGGCCAAATGAGGGCACTTACCAATAATATAGAAGGACAATGTTAATCAGCCCAATCAGTTTACGGCCCACAGGCCAGAGGTTCCCCACTCCTGCCATAAAGGACAATGGTTACATCTGGATGAGAGTGAAAATCACTCTGAAATGAAGGGTTAACAACTCTATACAGCACAAATATTGAGGTCCTTTTTTCTTGACAACAATAAACAGATCAACATGTGACCAGCCATGGGCAAATTCCTGAGTGGATTTAATCTTCCTGTGTTTGGTTACACTTTTATTTTGCAGTTTTTTTCAGTTTAACACCAGACAAAATGAGTTATTTTTTTACATAAAATACATCCTATGCATCTGTGTGTACGAAGTATTGCAAATATTGAACCAAAAAAAATGATGTAAAAAATGTTTGTATCAATTTGTGTGCGCACCATCAGAAATATAAATGGGTCACTAAACCCCCAAAACACTATTATTTTCAGATATGAACCTCGATAGCAAAAGGGAATGTGCAGTGTTGATATTCCACTGTAACTCTGTTCCCCTCTCCTCCCCTGCTGCCTAAGGGACAGCAAAGGCTCCTCTTATATCTCGAAGAGGGTTTTTTGGGGGTGACTGGTCGCACAGAAATTATCGAGGAGTATTTAAAGCAGCCCCCTAAATAAGCATTGACGGTTAATCAGACATATGTCAATTAGGGGTGTGCTACCACTGGACACAGCAGAGTTGCAAAACAAGGGGGGAAAGGAGGAGTGTCTCGGTGTGGTGCACCTACAAAGTTTTAATAAAATATAACCTTTAATTGTTATTTTCTAAAAGCTGTGAAATATACAACACAAATACGAATACAAATATGACACGGACAGTGAGATTAAAAGGAATAATCCTCACACCGTGGGGCCCCCAGGATCTGTATCCCTTCTTTTTATCTGGGTTTGTCTGTAGTGGTGCTTGTGAACATTGGTACCATTAAGGCTTGGTTTTATCTGCACTGTGACAGTTGAAACAGGGATGGTAATAATCACAACAGTATCCAAATGCCAATTAATAAAGGGAGAGGTCTCCTGTCAATTAGTGAGGGCAATGAATCTTGCTAGCAATATTAGTTACTGTTGGAGCAATCTAACAGATCTATGTCTGTTGTCCCGGTGCCAGGCAGCCCCTGTATATAATAAACAGTGAGGTACCTGTCCTCTTATATCTCAGCTATGCATCCACCAATCCATACTGTGCATTTCTCTGTCTAGCTCTCAGTCATTGTCTGCTTAATTATCACCTCCCTTCAAAGGTGGCAGCCTGCTGCAGAGGAGTGACAGCACACTTACATATATTCTTAGATATAACGCCGTAATTATCTCTGGTTAATTCAGTGCTGTAGATACACACAGCAAAATACAGCTTTTTAAGGGTACGGCTCTTAACTGACCTAAATGTATCATAATGGGGACCATTAAATATTTTTAGGTTTGTGAAAGACCTTCATTCATTTTTCTGGAAAATGTTATTGAAGATGGTCTGTCATCTTTCCAGATATGATCCCCACCAATTAACATTAAAAATTAGTTTGTATATTGTTATCCTTGAATTAAAATCCTAAAGGCTGTTTACTGATCAATATTCATTCATACATTCTACAGGTAACTCCATTTAGCCCCTAATTGTTATATTATCATATTACAATAATACAACTTTCTGTATATAAAGAAAGCAAATATCTGCCTGCCAAGGTAGCTAACCCTTAGTCACAGTTTGTGTTCTAAGTGGTTAAGGATTGTATGGTAGAACCAAGGACTAAGATTTATTGTTATGCTATGTTAGGATATTCCTACGCTATCTGACAAGTTTCATTCTATGTACAGAGATGGCCAGATTACTGCTATACTTGATCAGAAGAATTATGTAGAAGAACTCAACAGACAACTAAGGTATGGTATGAATATTTTTAACAATGAAACTGGGCAAATACATGTCCTAGAAGGGATCATATCATATATTTTTAATATCCAATCTTTTTCTTTATGAAAACAGCTGGACTTTGTTCTATTAACATGTATGTTTGTAATGATTTTCACAAATTCAGAGAGCAGGGGATGCCAGCACTTTGTTTTTTTTATATATATATTTTTTTTATTCTTATAACCACTTCTATAGAGTGAACTAAGGTTGTATCAAGCTTCAAAAAAGTGATAAAGTGGAGAGTGATAAACAACCTGACAATCTGCTCCTACGGGGTGCAGTCAAAATCCCGACCGGGTCCAAATCCCGACATTTAAAATCCCGACAAGGTCAAAATACCGACATATAGAATGTACAGGTGAAACAGTCAACATGACTTTCTGTCATGAGGTCGACATGAATTTTTTCACAATTTTTTGACCCGACATGTGCCGACAGGCGGTATTTCATGCCCTACCATCCACTAGGGCGTGGAGGGAGAACAAAATAGTGTGCAAAGTGTAGCGAGGCTCCGTGCCCGAAGCATAGCGAGCAAAGCATGGGGCTGCAGTTCACTTCCAACTGTGTTCATGTCGACCGTGTTGACATTCGGGTAAAAAAAAACTGTGAAAAAACCCATGTCGACCTCACGACCTGTTGACAGAAAGTCATGTTGACTGTTTCACCTGTACATTCTATATGTCGGTATTTTGACCTTGTCGGATTTTAACTGTCGAGATTTTGTCCTTGTCTGTATTTTGACCCATTCGGGATTTTGACCGTCAGGATTTCATACCAAATCCTGCTCCTACAGGCCATATTTCAAACCCACCCTGTAACAGAACAGCTAGCAGCTGATTGGTTGTTTATCACTCTGCACTTTTTTTAATTTGTGGAGGCTTGGTGCATCTGGCCCAATTTCTGTGACAGTATTTGCTAAATTAATAACAAGCATGTGAAAGCTTGTCCTGAGTATGTGAGCTACTGTACATATTGGATAAACTCATGAGTTTAAGTGAGTATTGATCCCTTTTTTATTGGGGGAAAATCACTGAACAGGTGGGTCCTCACACACCTAGCCACAGTATGCCATGCACGTCGGCCATGCTGAGTGTCTTTCGCTAGAGTATGTGTTTTAGTTGCATTATGATGTGACAAAACCCCTTGACTTGACTAAATAATTTCCAGTGCAACACTTGTGAATCTGTGTGAATGAAACTGCATCTGTATAAGAAGCACGACGGAGCTTGGTGTGGGGAAGAAAAAGCCACGGCTGCTGCGTTGTAGCACTTTCTATACTGATTCAGTAAAGTCCACTGAAGTAGACCACACTGTGACCAAAATGTACATGGCCACAAAAGAGACTTCATCAGGGGGTGCTGATAGGGGGGTACTATTTGCCTGCTACAGGGTTGGGGATTCTTTGGCCCTCTGGCTGTTGTTGGATTACACATCCCAACAGCCAGAGGGCCAGAGTTTCCCCATCTCTGGCCTACTGTTATGATCACCCCATGTGCTCTGCCCGCTACTGCTTGCTGCGCCTGTAGAGCAGCTCAGCTGAGTGGACCATGGGGCACTGAGAAGACTGCTGCTGCATCAATCCCCTGTTCTTTCCTGAAATGCTGCTGCAGCAGTAGTGAGCAGAGAAGTGACCTGGAGGTGCACCCCTGCTCTTTGCGGCACTGTGTTGTTGTTTTTTTAAGGGGAGGATGGCCACACCTTCCTGACATTTGGTCACACTCATCAATCAGTACCCAGGCCCGCCAGAGATCTTAATGTGCATGGCACATGGATGTTTGGCTTGACTGCAGCAATATTGTATGATGTTACTGTACATCTGTTTATATTATATTCAGCTGGTTGAGACCTATACATTTCATTAGACAGTATCACTTCATGGTCAGGATCGTAACACATGGGAGAGATGCCAGGAATCATGATGATTGGCACATTGTAATAATTAGTGACCCAATGGATTTCTTCCTACCAACAGTGTACTGTGCCTTAACCATTCATTTCTCTAGCTGTCCCAACGGTTGCCTTTTAAAAAGCAAAATAATTTAAAGCTGTATTTGTTGCTTTAAATTAGGGGTAGCCATTCTCTTCTGTTCCACTCACTTTCTGGGAACAAAGAATAATTATTTCATTCAGACAAATCATGACGTTTGTTCTTAAATATATAAATAAGTCTTAACTTCTTTGTTAACAAATTGCTGTTAGCTTATGTCCCATGTATATACTTGTGATGTCACACAAAACACATTTAGTCCGTGTGCTTGTAGTTGATTTTAGGAGTAATTATAATTGCATGTGTTTTGATATCTGTTAAAGGTTGGGTGACTTTTCTTTACCATACAGCTGCTCCTGAGTATGTGAATAGGGGCACTGACCTTTTTGTTACATAATTATTCTGTTGGGGGTAGCAGGCACCAAGTATTAGCTTGTATAATGAGAAACATAACTTGTAAAGTGCATGCATTTGTTTGTAATTTATACATTTTGAGTTTATGGCGTGCTAAACGTGAATAATTGAAGGGCCGATGAGTGCTACTGACAGAGGAAATATCCATTTTGCCCCCAAGCAGATCAGTAATTTCAATTCACTCCATTTGTCCCATTAGTGCAGCACTGATATAAATAGCTTCCTGTGGTGGCGTAGGATGAGCATGATCACAAAATAGAAGCTGCCATTAATAACCGAGGAAGTGTATCTTACGAAGTAATAAAGGTTTGATTTTCAAAGGAAAAAAAAAAATCCCTATCGCCCGTAATATTTTTGATGTGTGTCAAATGTTTTCATTTTGTTATAGCTAAGATAGAGTTGTGCCTATACAACTTGCCACGGCTGAGTACTACTCAGATCATTTCAGTATTTCAGTGAGGATTACAAAAACTAGTCTTGCGCATTACTATAGCTTGTTGTAGCCATTTTTTTTTTTTAATTCCTCTTCAATGCCTTTTGGTGTTTTACGTGCTGAAGTCTCCAATTAGCAGTAAGTAATGCTGGGTAATACATTGTCAGATGAAATGTCGGTCAACATCATGAAATCGTGGCCATATAGTTTCCGATATTTCACAATGCTAATATCCTCCCCCAGGGAAGAGATATTTACAGTTTCCTTCCCTGTGAAGGAACATGGGAAATGTCAGTAAACTGGGCGCTGCTGTGCTACACTGCCAGATGTGGCTGACAAATGATCAGATCAGTATGTGGAACAGACCAATAATCACTAATCAGTCACAATCACACACACTGCGATTATCGGCCCACTCTGCTGATAATCGCTTAATGTATACCCAGCATAAGTGTGGTGCTAAGAATAATCTGTTGATATTATGAATCATAATAGATTCCCTTCTTGTATGGCATTGTCCTTTAAATGTGCTTCATTAGCTCATGTGTTTGTAGTAATATTGTGATTAGCAATCCATTCGCAATTTTCTCGCAAATTCACATGGGACAGGTGTCCTTTCTGTCTAGGCGGGATACTGTAGTAGTATACAGGGTATATTGAAATAGTCCTCTGACATACTGTCAGTCAATGGGGCTAGATCAGCTTGGATCGCTATTATGCAAGGTCGCAATTGATGGTGAGTTGATAGCGATCCAAGCTGATATAGCCCCATTGACTGACAGTATGTCAGGACTATATCAATATACCCTGTATACTACTACAGTATCCTGACTCCATGGATTCATGTAATATACAAATTCCTTTACTGGAAATGATACATATGTGATTTAAGTGCAAATACAGACATCAATGACTATGCAGTATTTCTAATTAATTAATTCCTTTGGCAAAGCCTAAATAGCATTAAAAATAAATATTTAATTAGCTCCACTCAAACCATAAGAGCTATGAAACATGCTAACTATAGCTAGGACATGACTACCACAGACCAACGTTGGGTCAGATCTAAAATACTGTATATATACATATTATTCAAGTTCAATTAACTAGAGATCTAATATGGGAGAAAGCCAAAGATTAAACACATAAGACATATTGTAATGATCCATGTTGTATTGCAGTGCTATATCGAAAGATATAACCAGTCAACTGATAGTTCAATTGTGCTTTCTAGGTAGTGCTTCTACAACTCGCCATGAATGGGAACCAACAGAAAGCTTATTTCCAAACTCTGCATACTGTTTATTTGTGGTAACATTAGCCGTCTTGGTGATACTTAACAAACCTGCTAAAGTAACATTGCACACTTTTTTTAACCCCTTCCTGACAGAGCCAGTTTTTGCGTTCCTGACAGAGCCCTTTTTTTCAAATCTGACATGTCTCACTTAAGTGGGGATAACTTTTTTTTGCTTTTACTTATCCCAGTGGTTTTGAGATTGTTTTTTCGTGACACATTGTACTTCAAATTAGTGGTAAATTTGGGTCGATACAGTCTGTGTTTTTTTGTGAAAAATACCAAAATATCGTGAAAAAATGGAAAATTTAGCGATTTGCAAAATGTTAAATTTTCTGCTTGTGAGACAAATAATCTTACCACTCAAAATAGTGAATAACTAACATAGACCATATGTCTACTTTATGTTGACATCATTATTTCAACTTCCTTTTAATTTTTTGGGACACTAGGAGGCTTACAATATGAATAGCAAATTCTCAAATTTTCAAGAAAATTTCAAACACTGATTTTTTTAGGGACCAGTTCAGTTCTGATGTGACTTTGAGGGACTTGTATGTGAGACACCCCCATAAATGATGCCATTTCAAAAACTGCACCCCTCACAGTATTCAAAACAGCATTTTGGAAGTTTGTTAACCCTTTAGGTGTTTCACAGGAATTAAAACAAAGTGTAGGTGAAATTTCAAAATTTCTTTTTTTTTGCAGATTTGCAATTTTAATACATTTTTATAAGGAACACAGTACATTTTACTAGAGAAATGTGACTAAAAATTGATTCCCCCAATTCTTTTGTTTTCATAAATATCCTATATGTGGCCCTAGTGTGCACGGTGACCAAACCACAGGCTTCATAATAGAAGGAGCACCTACTTGATTTTGGAGCCTCCTTTTTATGAGATTATTTTTTAGGCACCATGTAGGTTTCAAGGCACCATAAGATGCTAAAAGTTAGGAACCCCCCCCACAAGTGACCCCATTTTGCAAACTACACCCCTCAGGGAATTCATCTAGGGGTATAGTGTACATTTCAAACCCCCAGGGGTTTCACCAATTGTGGTACAACTGGGCAGTGAAAATGAAAAATTATTTTTTTTACACAAAAATGCAGTTCTGGCTCCAAATTTGTCATTTTCAGAAGGTATGAAGGAGACAAAGCACCCCAAAATCTGTGCCCCAATTTCTCCCGAGTACGGCAATGCCTCACATGTGACCAAAAAATACCAGTTGGGTGCATGGCAGGACTCAGAAGGGAAGGAGTGATTTTTGGATTTTGCAGCTCAGATTCTGGTGGAATTTTGGTGGGTGCTATGTCGCATTAGCAAGACCCCCCAAGCACCAATACAGTGGAACCCCCCCACAAGTGACCCCATTTTGCAAACTACACCCCTCAGGGAATTCATCTAGGGGTATAGTGTACATTTCAAACCCCCAGGGGTTTCACCAATTTTGATACAAGTGGGCAGTGAAAATGAAAAATTACATTTTTTTACACAAAAATGCAGTTCTGGCTCAAAATTTTTCATTTTCAGAAGGTATGAAGGAGAAAAAGCACCCCAAAATCTGTGCCCCAATTTCTCCCGAGTACGGCAATGCCTCACATGTGACCAAAAAATACCAGTTGGGTGCATGGCAGGACTCAGAAGGGAAGGAGTGATTTTTGGATTTTGCAGCACAGATTCTGGTGGAATGAATGGTGGGTGCTATGTCGCATTAGCAAGACCCCCCAAGCACCAATACAGTGGAACCCCCCCACAAGTCACCCCATTTTGAAAACTACACCCCTCAGGGAATTCATCTAGGGGTATAGTGTACATTTCAAACCCCCAGGGGTTTCACCAATTTTGATACAAGTGGGCAGTGAAAATGAAAAATTACATTTTTTTACACAAAAATGCAGTTCTGGCTCAAAATTTTTCATTTTCAGAAGGTATGAAGGAGAAAAAGCACCCCAAAATCTGTGCCCCAATTTCTCCCGAGTACGGCAATGCCTCACATGTGACCAAAAAATACCAGTTGGGTGCATGGCAGGACTCAGAACGGAAGGAGTGATTTTTGGATTTTGCAGCACAGATTTTGGTGGAATGAATGGTGGGTGCTATGTTGCACCAATACAGTGGAACCCCCCCACAAGTCACCCCATTTTGCAAAGTACACCCCTCAGGGAATTCATCTAGGGGTATAGTGTACATTTCAAACCCCCAGGGGTTTCACCAATTTTGATACAAGTGGGCAGTGAAAATGAAAAATTATTTTTTTTACACAAAAATGCAGTTCTGGCTCCAAATTTGTCATTTTCAGAAGGTATGAAGGAGACAAAGCACCCCAAAATCTGTGCCCCAATTTCTCCCGAGTACGGCAATGCCTCACATGTGACCAAAAAATACCAGTTGGGTGCATGGCAGGACTCAGAAGGGAAGGAGTGATTTTTGGATTTTGCAGCTCAGATTCTGGTGGAATTTTGGTGGGTGCTATGTCGCATTAGCAAGACCCCCCAAGCACCAATACAGTGGAACCCCCCCACAAGTCACCCCATTTTGCAAACTACACCCCTCAGGGAATTCATCTAGGGGTATAGTGTACATTTCAAACCCCCAGGGGTTTCACCAATTTTGATACAAGTGGGCAGTGAAAATGAAAAATTACATTTTTTACACAAAAATGCAGTTCTGGCTCGAAATTTTTCATTTTCAGAAGGTATGAAGGAGAAAAAGCACCCCAAAATCTGTGCCCCAATTTCTCCCGAGTACGGCAATGCCTCACATGTGACCAAAAAATACCAGTTGGGTGCATGGCAGGACTCAGAACGGAAGGAGTGATTTTTGGATTTTGCAGCTCAGATTCTGGTGGAATTTTGGTGGGTGCTATGTCGCATTAGCAAGACCCCCCAAGCACCAATACAGTGGAACCCCCCCACAAGTCACCCCATTTTGAAAACTACACCCCTCAGGGAATTCATCTAGGGGTATAGTGTACATTTCAAACCCCCAGGGGTTTCACCAATTTTGATACAAGTGGGCAGTGAAAATGAAAAATTACATTTTTTTACACAAAAATGCAGTTCTGGCTCAAAATTTTTCATTTTCAGAAGGTATGAAGGAGAAAAAGCACCCCAAAATCTGTGCCCCAATTTCTCCCGAGTACGGCAATGCCTCACATGTGACCAAAAAATACCAGTTGGGTGCATGGCAGGACTCAGAACGGAAGGAGTGATTTTTGGATTTTGCAGCTCAGATTCTGGTGGAATTTTGGTGGGTGCTATGTCGCATTAGCAAGACCCCCCAAGCACCAATACAGTGGAACCCCCCCACAAGTCACCCCATTTTGAAAACTACACCCCTCAGGGAATTCATCTAGGGGTATAGTGTACATTTCAAACCCCCAGGGGTTTCACCAATTTTGATACAAGTGGGCAGTGAAAATGAAAAATTACATTTTTTTACACAAAAATGCAGTTCTGGCTCAAAATTTTTCATTTTCAGAAGGTATGAAGGAGAAAAAGCACCCCAAAATCTGTGCCCCAATTTCTCCCGAGTACGGCAATGCCTCACATGTGACCAAAAAATACCAGTTGGGTGCATGGCAGGACTCAGAACGGAAGGAGTGATTTTTGGATTTTGCAGCACAGATTTTGGTGGAATGAATGGTGGGTGCTATGTTGCACCAATACAGTGGAACCCCCCCACAAGTCACCCCATTTTGCAAAGTACACCCCTCAGGGAATTCATCTAGGGGTATAGTGTACATTTCAAACCCCCAGGGGTTTCACCAATTTTGATACAAGTGGGCAGTGAAAATGAAAAATTACATTTTTTTACACAAAAATGCAGTTCTGGCTCAAAATTTTTCATTTTCAGAAGGTATGAAGGAGACAAAGCACCCCAAAATCTGTGCCCCAATTTCTCCCGAGTACGGCAATGCCTCACATGTGACCAAAAAATACCAGTTGGGTGCATGGCAGGACTCAGAAGGGAAGGAGTGATTTTTGGATTTTGCAGCTCAGATTCTGGTGGAATTTTGGTGGGTGCTATGTTGCATTAGCAAGACCCCCCAAGCACCAATACAGTGGAACCCCCCCACAAGTGACCCCATTTTGCAAACTACACCCCTCAGGGAATTCATCTAGGGGTATAGTGTACATTTCAAACCCCCAGGGGTTTCACCAATTTTGATACAAGTGGGCAGTGAACATGAAAAATTACATTTTTTACACAAAAATGCAGTTCTGGCTCAAAATTTTTCATTTTCAGAAGGTATGAAGGAGAAAAAGCACCCCAAAATCTGTGCCCCAATTTCTCCCGAGTACGGCAATGCCTCACATGTGACCAAAAAATACCAGTTGGGTGCATGGCAGGACTCAGAAGGGAAGGAGTGATTTTTGGATTTTGCAGCACAGATTCTGGTGGAATGAATGGTGGGTGCTATGTTGCACCAATACAGTGGAACCCCCCCACAAGTCACCCCATTTTGCAAACTACACCCCTCAGGGAATTCATCTAGGGGTATAGTGTACATTTCAAACCCCCAGGGGTTTCACCAATTTTGATACAAGTGGGCAGTGAAAATGAAAAATTACATTTTTTTACACAAAAATGCAGTTCTGGCTCAAAATTTTTCATTTTCAGAAGGAATGAAGGAGACAAAGCACCCCAAAATCTGTGCCCCAATTTCTCCCGAGTACGGCAATGCCTCATGTGTGACCAAAAAGTGGCAGGACTCAGAAGGGAAGGAGTGATATTTGGATTTTGCAGCACAAATTCTGGTGGAATGATGGTGGGTGCTATGTCGCATTAGCAAGACCCCCAAAGCACCAATACAGTGGAACCCCCCCACAAGTGACCCCATTTTGCAAACTACACCCCTCAGGGAATTCATCTAGGGGTATAGTGTACATTTCAAACCCCCAGGGGTTTCACCAATTTTGATACAAGTGGGCAGTGAACATGAAAAATTACATTTTTTTACACAAAAATGCAGTTCTGGCTCAAAATTTTTCATTTTCACAAGGAATGAAGGAGACAAAGCACCCCAAAATCTGTGCCCCAATTTCTCCCGAGTACGGCAATGCCTCACATGTGACCAAAAAATACCAGTTGGGTGCATGGCAGGACTCAGAAGGGAAGGAGTGATTTTTGGATTTTGCGGCTCAGATTCTGGTGGAATGAATGGTGGGTGCTATGTGGCATTAGCAAGACCCCCGAAGCACGGTGAAATTATGAACCTAATATTCCATAGATGTGTGGTATATTTTAAAACACTCCTTTATACATAGGCCGGGTTTGTCGGGGCAAGTGTCACACTGGAAAATAGTTTGCTTTCTTATTCCCTTTTTATAGCAAACTTTGCACCTTTTTTGTGTCCTGCCCTTTTTTCCAGTGGAGGGGATTTCATCAGGAAAATGCTGCCCTGGTACAATACGGGGGCCAGTACTAGAAGTACTGGGGCCCTCTGCCTGCTGGTTCCCAAATATTAGGCCCTTTATGACTTCCTCTTGAAAGTGCATAAATGTCCCCCTCTGGCCGGTAGAACGGAATAGCACGTAAGCGTTATACAGTGCCATCTGGATAATATACACGGCCACCTTCTTGTACCAGATTTTTGTTTTCCGCAGGGCACTGTACGGCTTCAGTACCTGATCTGAAAGATCCACTCCGCCCATGTACCTATTGTAATCCAGGATACAATTAGGTTTTGAGGTGTGGGTACTGGTACCTCGTACAGGGACGGAGGTGGTACTGTCTCCGTGAATTGTTGTCAGTATAAGGACATCCCTCTTGTCCTTATATTTGACCAACAACATATTTTCGTTGCATATTCCCCTGCTTTCACCCCTTCTCATTACTTGGGCAATGTGCGTTTTTGGGAGGCCTCTTTGGTTCTTGCGCACAGTACCGCAAGCTGCTGTACCTCTTGAACCAAGGGCCTTAAACAGGGGGATGCTGGTGTAAAAGTTATCCACATAGAGGTGATAACCTTTATCCAGGAAGGGGTGCACTAAATCCCAGACAATTTTCCCACTAACACCTACGAGGGAGGGGGGGCATTCTGGCGGTTCAATTCTTGAATCCTTCCCTTCATAAACCCTAAACCTGTGGGTGTACCCTGAGGTGCTTTCACACAGTTTATACATTTTTATGCCATACCTTGCCCTCTTACTGGGAAGGTACTGGCGGAATTTAACCCTTCCTTTAAAATGTATAAGGGACTCGTCGATACAAATAAATTTTTCAGGGATGTACACCTCTTCAAATTTGGCACTGAAATGATCAATGACCGGCCTGACTTTGAATAGCCGGTCAAAGGTGGGATCATCTCTGGGTGGGCACTGTGCATTATCGGTGTAATGTATAAATTTAAGAATTGTCTCAAATCGAGTCCGGGTCATGGCCATACGGTAAAATGGAGTACTGTACAGAACATCTGTACTCCAATATTGCCTAATTTCTGGCTTTTTTACTATGCCCATATGAAACACCAGACCCCAAAACGTCATCATCTCTACTGCATCTACAGGGGTCCACCTAGCAAATGATGACGTGGGGTTTTGAGCAATAAACTGCTGGGCATATAAATTAGTTTGGTCCACCATTAAATTTATAAAATCATCAGAGAAAAATAATTTGAAAAAGTCAATTTCTCTGAGACCTGTGGAATCAAATTGGATTCCTGGCATGGCCAAAAACTCAGGAACCTGGGGCTCAAAATTGTCTGGTGGTGGGGTCCATACGAGATCAATTATTGGGGGGGGGGTCTCAGCTGCTCTACGGGGGCGTCTTTGAGGGGGTCCCTCATCACCAGAGGAGGAAGAGGAGCTTAAGGCGAATCCTTCAAATTCCCCGCTTGCATCACTGGCTGTGTCAGAGTCAGAAGCAAGCATGGCATATGCCTCCTCCACTGAATACATTCTCCTGGATGACTGGGAGGACATTTGGGAGGACATTTGGGAGGACATTTGGGATGCCATTTTTATTTTTGTGTTACTGGTAGTGAAATGTTTCAACACGTGTATAGTGTAGGGGGGGGTACAAACTTTATTTCAATCCGGGGGGTATGTAGTGTGTAGTGTGTATGTGGTGCAGAAAAAAAAAAATACTTTATACCAATAAAAAAAAAATGAAGGGGTTAAAAATAAAAAATTTAAGGGGTTAAAAAAAAAAAAAAAGGTCCTGCGCCAAAAATTGATCACAGATGTTGGTCAGTAACGTCTGTCACTGAACAGCGCTCAAAGGCAACAGGAATTTGATCAAAAAAAAAAAATATATAGATCAACCCTGTGCCGAAAAAGATGATCAGTGATGTACGTCACTGATCAGCGCACAGCGGCCACAGGACACCCACAAAATCACAGTGTGTGTAAAAAAAAAATTAAAAAAAGACCCCACAGCACACACACAAAAAAAAAAGGTGATCAGTGATGCGACACTGATTACCAGTGAGGTGCAGCAGGTGCACAACCTTTGGTGCAACTGACAGGTATATATAAAAAAAAAAAAACCTCTGTACCCCCAAAAAAGTTGCTGATCACCTCAGATATAGTGATCAGCACAAAAGGCGGGGGCAGCAGACACAAAATTTAGCACTCTCTATCACTCTCTGTCACTATCTCTCTCTATCTCTCTATCTCTCACTATCTATCACTCTATGACACTGCAGCAGCAGCACTGACAGGTATATCTATATATAAAAAAAAAAACCTGCGCCCCCAAAAAGTTGCTGATCAGTTAATTTATACTGATCAGCACAAAAGGAGGGGGCAGCAGTCAGTTATATCAAAAATATATAGCACAATCTGTCACTATCTCTCTCTATCTCTCTCTCTCTCTATCTCTCTATAACTATCACACTGCAGCAGCACAAAATATAGCACTCTGTCACTAGGCCTCTCTATCTATCTCTCTATCTCTCTCTCTCTATCTATAACTATATCACACTGCAGCAGCACAAAATATAGCACTCTCTGACACTATATCTCTCTCTCTCTATCTCTCTCTATCTCTCTATAACTATCACACTGCAGCAGCACAAAATATAGCACTCTGTCACTAGGCCTCTCTATCTATCTCTCTCTCTCTATCTCTCTCTCTCTATCTATAACTATATCACACTGCAGCAGCACAAAATATAGCACTCTCTGACACTATCTCTCTCTCTATCTCTCTCTATATCTCTCTATCTCTCTCTATCTCTCTATCTATCTCTCTCTCTATCTAGCTAGTACACTGCAGCAGCACAATTTCACAGGAAGGCACAAGTAGCAACAGGATCCAGGAAGCAGTGATGAAGCAGCGATCAGGTAAGTATGGAGCAAGTATGGAGCAAGGTTCTGGTCAGTATGGCGGCAGGGAGGTACGGTGACCGCACTGCACGCTATTCCAGACCGGAATGGCGTCTGCAGTGCAGTCACCGTTAGTTTAAATCCCCCTCCTTGGCTGTGATTGGTCCGTCGGTCCGACGAACCAATCACGGCCTTTGGGGGCGGGCGGGGTGAGGTGGGGTGACACCAGTGTCACCCTTACACCCCGCGGTGATTGGTGCTGTACTTTACAGCACCAATCACCTCTGATCCCGTGTCACCGGCGAACGTTATTCGCCGGTGACACAGGAAAACGCTGTAATTGGCTGTTCACACTGAACAGCCAATCACAGCGATCGCCGACGGGGGGGCGGCATCGCAGCCCCCCCTGGGCATGCACGGACATGTCTGCTGTCAGGGACAGCAGACATGTTGAAACTGTCACCGCGTCTATAGACGCGGTGACAGTTTAAATCCATGACGTACATTTACGCCATGTGTCGGGAAGTGCTTCCCGACCATGACGTAAATGTACGTCAAATGTCGGGAAGGGGTTAAACTTTGTTTTGCTTCTCCTTTGCATAAGGACAGAAACATAGAATTTGACGGCAGATAAGAACCACTTGGCCCATATAGTCTGCCCCTTTTTTAAACATGTTACCTTAAACCATATTTGATCCTTATTTTTTTTGTAAGGAATCAATATGCCTATCCCAAGCATGTTTACATTGTACTACTGTATTTGCCTCTACTACCTCTAATGGGAGGCTATTCCACTTATCTACTACTCTTTCTATGAGCTAATTCTTCCTCACATTTCCCCTGAATCTTCCTCCCTCTAGTTTCAGTGCATGTCCTCTTGTTCTGCTGCTCCTCTTCCTGTGCAGAATGCCTCTCACCTGTACCTTGTTAAAGCCCTTGATATATTTGAAAGTTTCTATCATGTCCCCCCTTTCCATTCTCTGCTCCAAACCATACATATTAAGATCTTTTATTCTTTTCTGGTACGTTTTGTGATGTAGGCCATGCACCATTTTAGTTGCGCTTCTTTGTACAGTCTCTAATGTATTTATATCCTTCTGGAGATATGGCCTCCAGAACTGAACACAATACTCTAGATGAGGTCGTACCAATGACCTATACAGTGGCGTTATTACATCTTTCTTTCTACTGCTGATACCTCTTCCTATGCAACCAAGCATCTGACTTGCCTTCTTCATTGCTTTTGTTACATTGCCTACCTGCCTTTAAGTCCCCTGAAATAGTGACACCTAGATCCCTCTCTTCCTCAGTAGTTTCCATTATAGTGCCATTTATACTATATTTAGTCTTTGGATTTCTGAGACCCAAGTGCATGATTTTGCATTTTTGGGCTTTAAACTGTAGTTGCCATGCTCTTGACCTTTCCTCTAATCTACCTAGATCATCAATCATTTGTTTTACCCCTTCTGGTGTGTCTACCCCGTTGCATACCTTTTTGTGTCATCTGCAAAAAGGCACATTTTACCCTCAATTCCATTTGCAATATCACCAATAAAGATATTAAAAAGTACTGGTCCAATTACAGATCCCTGGAGTACCCCACTTGTAACCTTTCCCTCCTTTGACTGTACTCTGTTTACTACAACTCTCTGTTTTCTGTCCTGCAACCATGCTCTTATCCATGGGTTTTTAAACTGTGGCCCTCCAGATGTTGTGAAACTACAAATCCCAGCATGCCGTGCCACAGTTTTGCTATAAGGGAGTGTTATAACTGTGGCAAGGCATGTTGGGATTTGTATTTTCATATATGGAGGGCCACAGTTTGAAGACCCATGCTCTTATCCATTCAACTATTTTAAAATCCAAGACCAAGCTTGCAAGTTTATTTAACAGTCTGTGATGTGGGACAGTGTCAAAAGCCTTACTAAAGTCTAGATAAGCTACATCTACAGCTCCACCTTGATCTATTACTTTAGTCACCCAGTCAAAAAAGTCAGTAAGATGTGTTTGACATGATCTTCCCCTAGTAAACCCATGCTATTTCGGATCCTGTAAATTGCTGGTTTTGAGATATTCTACAACTCTTTGTTTTAAGAGTGTTTCCATCAATTTCTCTACTACTGATGTAAGGCTCTGTGGTCGATAGTTGCTTACCTCTTCCTTCCACTTTTATGTAGTTGGACTACATTTGCTGTTTTCCAGTCCTCTGGGATTACTCCAGTAGCTAGTGACTGGTTGGATAATTCTGTTATTGGTTTTACCAGCTGCTCTTTTAGTATCCTTGGATGTATCCCATCTGGCCCCATTGATTTATCCACTTTCAGTTTTGAGAGTTCTGTGAGGACTTTCTCCTCTGTAAATGTACTTGTGTCTCCCTCCGTTTTCTGACTAAGCTTGCAAGTTAACTGTGACCCCTTCCCCCTCTTTCAGCAGTGAATACTGAGCAGAAATAATTATTAATATGATCTGCTATTACATTGACTCTCTCAAGAAGGCTTCCACTCTCTGTCTTTAGTCTCTGTCCACTTTTTGATTTTCTCCTTTCACTTATATACCTAAAAAAAGTTTTCCCCCCTTTACCCTCTGACTGGGCCATTTTCTCTTCAGCCTGTGCTTTTGCACATCTGATTACCTTCTTAGCCTCCTTCTAACAAGCATCTTATTTAATTTCTTAAAGGCCAACTTTTTTGCTTTCGCAAACCACAAGGGCTTCCTTTTCCTTGTGTTTTTCCTAACTCTTTTGACACAATGGGCCTTATTCTAGTTCACTCTTTCTGACAAAATCCTTCTTAGATGGACAAAACCATGTGCACTGCAGGTGGGGCAGATGTAACTTGTGCAGAGAGAATTAGATTTGGGTGGGGTTTCACTTCAAAGTGAGATCTATATTGCAGTGTAAAAATAAAGCAGCCAGTATTTACCCCGCACAGAAACAAAATAACTCACCTAAATCTAATTCTCTCCGCACATTTTACAGCTGCCCCCTGCAGTGCACATGGTTTTGTTCATCTAAGAAGGATTTTGTCAGAAAGAGTGAACTAGAATAAGGCCCAAAGTTCTGTTGCTTTCAGTATTGCACTTTTTAATTTTCCCACTTATCCTGCACTCCTTCCAAGTTCCTCCACAAAGAATCCCTTACAGAATTTCCCATCTCTACAAAATCAGCCTTCCTAAAATCTAACACCTTTGTTTTTGTGTGCGATGAGTCGGTCTCTGTCTTTATTTTGAACCATACTGCTTCATGGTCACTGGATCCCAGGTTTTCACCCACATTTACATCAGATATTCTGTCACCATTTGTAAGTATTACCGTATATACTCGAGTATAAGTTGACTCGAATATAAGCCGAGGCACCTTATTTTACAACAAAAAACTGGGAAAACTTATTGACTCAAGTGGGACCCTCACTCGAGTATAAGCCGAGGGGGGCTTTTTCAGCATAAAAAATGTTCTGAAAAAGTAGGCTTATACTCTAGTATATATGGTAAGTCTAATATTGCGTCCTTACGAGTGAACTCCCTCACCAATTGCTGGAGGGATGCTCCTTGCAAGGAATTCAGAATGTCCCTACTTCTGGTGGAATTTGCGGGTAGATTAAAGTCTCCCATGATTATCACCTCTCCTTTTAATGCCATTTTATTGATGTCCTGCTATAGGCTCTTGTCAAGTTCCTCTTCCTGACGTGGTGGTCTGTAGATCACCCCCTATACGAAGAAACACCTTCTCCCCTGTTTTTATGGTCACCCAAAGGGCCTCAGTTTTTTCTTCAATACTTTGTATTACAGATATTACATGTTATAGTGTATTAGTGACACATTATATTGTATGTCTTCATTTATACCGGTTCGGTGTGTAATTTTGGAATTTATGGCTCCTGTAAACCGTTGTACACGGTAGTTAGACATCTTTTTAAAGGCCTAATAGTACAGTTTCCCTCTGTATTTCAGTGCAACTGTGAACAACTTGCAGGCAAAGGTGGATGCATTCGAGAAATCCAATACAAAGTTAACTGAGGAGGTAACCAGAATTGTACATTGTCGTGGTCTGTCTTCTCGGACACTAAACTAAAGGTATTTGGGTAAATAAAATATATCGTAACTTATTTTCAGCTTGCTGTGGCAAACAATCGAATCATTACCATGCAGGAGGAGATGGAGAGGATGAAAGATGACGGTTCATACTACTCCAAGGTGGGCTGCTGCACAAAGCTGTCAAGGTTTATTGTTAACTACACTCCATTGTACTAACCGTGGTACTTATGTATTAGCAGGGCGCCCATTACGTAGTTTGCGTAGTGGTGTATTGAGAATACCAATACACCACTATGCTGACTACGCAAACTACGTAACTTACGTAACTAGAGCTGTGCTAATACATAATGCTTCATTATACCCACTATCCACGTCCTACCCTATTATCAACGTGGGCGTAGAGTTAATTTTATAAAGTGTGGTGAGCGGACGCCAATACTCGTCCCACGTTTCAGGCACGGTGGCTCGCTGCGCTCGCCACACTTTATAAAATTGACTACGCCCACGTGGATAATGGTGGTATGACGTGGATAGTGGGGATATGATTGTGTTAGTGGGTGTTCTGTGTGTAGTGCATCATACTTACCCCTTAACGATCTCCTCGCCGCCAGCGTTCCCTCGGCTCCCCGCACTCGCGGCCACCATGACAGGCCCCAGCGGCAGCAATGTACGCAATTAGCGTAGTGCCGCTGTGGGAGCAGGGAAAACATGTGATGATCCCCCAGCGGCAGTACACTGAATTACATACATTGCTGCCGGACCAGGACGCGTTCCCCGGGTGCTGCCAGGATCTCCCCCTGCGCCCAGCCGTCGATGAAGCCACTCCACCCACCCTTCAGAACGCCGGGATCTCCCCCTCCGGCCACCCGCCCACCACTGAAGCCTCGCCGGACGCCTAACTTAGTAAGTGACATATTAGCAGGGTGCCCGGCAATGGCTACGCTGACAATGTACCCAAAGCTATGTTGTCAGTGTAGCGTAGCCGGGCGCCCTGCTAATACATAAGTATCCTAACCATTTATTATTTTGTACATCTTAGAATTGAACACTTTTAAGAAAAAGAATACACAGTTCACAAAATAAGACTGGCATTAAATGCATGGGGTTTTCATTCATGTGCCTAGGGAAACAAGCAAGAGAGGACTGCTGATTCACAGATGCTTGGTGAGGTCAAGAAGCACTTAAAGGAAGAAACTCAATTGCGACTGGTAAGATCATGTTCTCAATCTGCAATTGGTAATTGAAAAAATATTCACAGGTCAGTAGGTGTGTGGCCTTATGCAGAATGGGTGTGGCTATGTACTATTGAGAGGAAGGAATATTCACTTACCACATAAAGTAGAAAGCATTGGTTTGCTATCAGCATTAAGGCACATGCTATCTTATGTTTTTCCACTCATGCCTACCAGCATTATTTTGTGTCAGCATCAATAAGAGGTGGCAGATTACACAGATTATGAAAAGTAATTTTAAAAAAATTAATGAAAAATAAGTTTAATAAAAGTAAATATATAAAAAGGATAGTCTCTTCTGAAATTGTTTACTATTTTGTATATTCAGTTGCTTTTTTGAAACTATATTGTAGACATGGCTAACGGATGTACAACCTTAACCGTCCATCACTAAGATGATAATACAATTAGCTCCAAGAGAAACAGCAGAAGCAAAAAAACATGTTTTTCCCAAGTTACCCGACCTTTCTCTGATTTTTTTTTTTCCCCCTAGCTATAAAATTTGGTCAACTGAAAAAAAAATTATTCCACAAACACATGGGTTCAGTGAAACCTGTGTGTTTTTGTGAGCCACAATGGGGCTGCTGTCTGTCCCCTTTTCGATTAGTTAGTCTAATTCACAGGTTCTCAAAGTCTGTCCTCAGGACCCCACACAGTGCACAGTTTTGCAGGTCTCCTCACAGAATCAAGTGAAATAATTAGCCCCACCTGTGCATCTATTCAAATGTGTCAGTCAGTAATGAGTGCACTTGTCAGGTGACTTGGAAAATGTGAACTGTGTGGGGTCCTGAGGACTGAGTTTGAGAACCACTGGTCTAATTGAAGAGCCCCCAACGAAATGATTACCACCAGTAATTTACTGCTGGTAAATAAAAAAAACCATAGGCTTTTAAGTGAGGTGTTCAATTTTGTTTGTAATCTTCTCTTTGTTTTAGGATGTAGAGAAGGAACTAGAGGTGCAGATAGGAATAAGACAAGAGATGGAGATGGCCATGAAAATGCTGGATAAGGATGTGTGTGATAAGCAAGATACCCTCGCAGCACTCAGACAGCAGCTTGACGATCTCCGGGCCTTAAAGCATGAACTCTCCTTTAAACTGCAGGTCAGGATCCAGTATTTAAACAAAGATTTTAATAATTTGTGGTGGTGAATGCAACATCTAATTGGACGCCTAATCAGATGCCACATGCATAACCTTGTTTCAATCCAATCAAATGTTTCTATAACCAAGCGCAGGGCACTAATTATAGTCCCAGCTGCCGTTTATAAGGGATACTCAACCCTTAGAATAAACAAACAATTAGTAAAAAAAAGGTAAACGGCGCTTCATGATGAAGCCGCTGACGTAGAGAAGGTGGGGAAATGCGTCATCACTATCACCGTCATTGCCTACCACTAGAGCCGGGGAGACCAACGCCGGAGCAGGGAGTCCTTGAGAGGGCTGCGCAATCGGGAAGACCAACAGCCGGGGACCCGCTGCTGGTCTTCCCGATTGCGCGGGTCTCCCCGGCTCTAGTGGTAGGCAATGAAGGTGTTAGTGATGACGCGTTTCCCCACCTTCTCTACGTCAGCGGCTTCATGATGAAGCCGCTGACGTAAAGAAGGTGGGGAAACGCGTCATCACTATCACCGTCATTGCCTACCACTAGAGCCGGGGAGACCAACGCCGGAGCAGGGAGTCCTTGAGAGGGCTGCGCAATCGTGAAGACCAGCAGCCGGGGACCCGCTCCAGGCCAGCCATATCTCACCCCCAGTGGATTACAAATACGCATCCTTCTGCCTGCATCCAAGGGAGCCTTAGTATTGAGCAAGTTATGATCTGTGCAATTCTGGCTGAATGAGTGAGCTATCGCAGTCTTATTACAAATCGCCTGGTTGTGTCTAACCAAACTAAAAGGTGTGACTGACTAACTTGCTTACTAATTGAAATAACTGCTTGATTGGGTGAATCTGAGAGCTTTTTTCCCCAACTATCAGGACACTGTATTAAAGTATTGAGTATATTACTCACAGCCTCACCTAGGAATAACAAGCCTCTGAAAGCCCAGCTGGGTGACTACAATGGGCTCATTAGCCAATATATTCTAACCCTGCAGGTTACAGTTTAAAGGTCTAGAATTTTTAAAGAATTCATGTTTTTTTAAGAAATTCTGTGTACACAGTTTGTGATATATTTTTTCTACCGGCCGGTGGTAATGTGTATTAAATTTATTCTCTTTTAAAAAAATAAAAAACTATATAAACTTGATACTTGAGTTATTATTTCAACCCAGTTTCAATTGCCTGCCCCATACTTTCTGCTGGATCTTCTAGATATCAAACTCTGTTCGGCACTGATCATCAGGTAAAAGTATGGAAGGGGAGGCGTTAGCTATTATGAGGGGTATTCAGTGTTGCCCAATATTTCCGGTACTCAGAACTATCAGCCAGCACCTATTCAATCCTGTCCGTTTATGAATTAGCAGCTAGCTGCTTCCGTTGAACTTCCATACTGTTTCTTAAAGTCCATAAAAAAGATTGAATAGATCGAATGCTAATTCGATCTATTCAGAGCGAAAACGGATGATATTTCCAAGGATTGGAATTTCAGCCGGGATTGATTACCCCCGTATATTTCATATATTTTACCAAAAATGAATCTTTTTTTTCAGTTAAGGGTAACAGTTTACTCAAACATAAAGAAAGGAAAAATTAAATGTAAATTCCAGGTAATATTTATATTTAGCATAACCTTTAAATTGCGTCATTGGGTAATAGGTCTCTGAAGTTTCTACACACCACGGTTATGACCCTAAATATTCTTGTATTAGTCTTGTACTTGAGTGCCTCCCTCTCATTAGTAACGGTGTCTCTATCCCCCGCAGAGCTCAGACCTTGCAGTGAAACAGAAAAGTGAGTTGAACAGTCGTTTAGAAGAGAAGACCAGCCAGATGGCAGCTACCATTAAACAGCTGGAGCAGAGGTAATGTATGCTTTAGTCACAAACATTTTACATACACTTGGTTGCTGTGTACATTTGGCCTGAAAATAACAATATTCTAGTTTAATAACATCCAATATAGTCACATTCAAATTCTTATCAAATTAGTGAAAGATCACTTTCTAAAATAGTTTTCCCACCTAAGACAAGCAAAAATCTATATTACATGTTATAATTTTTGCAACAATGGAGACTGCTAGATAGCAACTTGTGTTAATGCAGAGAGTGAGCACACAATTTTTTGTCTTATTTGAAGATCTTCCTCAGCCCATCAAGACCTGTGACACATTTAGTAGTAAGTAGAACCTAGCAGACTAATCCCCAAGCCACAAGTCTATTGAAGAAACCTATAGTATGCACTCAGTCTGCTAAAACATTTAGGCACATAGTTAAAAACGGATGGCATAATGTGCATGCTGTTCTGCAGTTGAATTGTACGTCTAACAGACCTTGGATTGTAACATACTGTACTTAACACTAGGTTTGACTTCTAAACCACAGATTAACCAATTAAAATGACTGCATGTCATCTGTGACCAAATAAAAGAATATATAAATTTGTAATATGAGATTTTGGCATGTTACAGTTTAAATAATAGATTGTTTGAGATCCACTAAACCAGTGATAGACAACATCAGCCACATAAATAAATGCAAAGAAATGGGGGTAGACAAGCTATTTTTGCATTTTTCTTTTTAGTTTTAGGCAATACAATTCGAGCCTGATTATTTCACTCTTAAATGATCTGTTTCCAAGTGAAAACCTAGAAATGTTACATTTGGACTTCCTAAACACTCCTGACTTATATGACCTAGTCATCTCCTCCAGTCTTAGGGGGTTATTCTGGTCTGTTTGCAAGGACCGTACGTTCGTACAGGGGCCGATGTTTTGGGCATGTGCAGCCGCATATCTGCACATGTGCATACGTTGGGTGCGTGCGCTAACGGCAGGCTGCAGCCGGGGGAAGTCCATCCACTTCCTTCTGAATGCCCACGCACATCTAAGGTTAACTTAGATGTGGGTGTGCCTTCCACATTATTCAATGGTCATCAACCATCTAATGATTTGGGTGTTCTCCCACAGCCTGTGAATGGATGTTTATGTTAAACATCCATTCTCAGCCCGTGCGCACGAACGTGCGAGGAGGGTGGCATGCGTATCGGCATTTGCAGGGCGGCGTCTGGCTTGCAAATCAACCAGAATAAGGTCCCAAGTCTCCATTTTATGACCTGGCAATCGTCATCTGTTGCCTCATGTCCTAATAAATAATATGGTGGCAGGGGTTGTGGTTTGGCAGGGAAGAAGAGCTAGGGGCTGATATGACATAAAGCTGGGGAAAAAATGATGGGTCATGAAGCTGGTGGAAGATGATGGCTGCTGTTCTCTATCACTGGTATATAGTGTTCAAGTTGAGTGCATGCTCATGGTTCACTTATATTTTTTACTGCAGCTGTTTTATTTTCTTGTCACTGTGACTTTTTAGGTTGTATTCAATGAAACTCTTTTTAGAAAATGTATTAAGACATATTCTGCTTTAAGGAACTATACTAAATATGCCTGAAAAGTCACAATACTGAACACCATAATCTTGGATTCAAACTTTTGTTAAACCATTATAAACTGAGTTCATCAGTAGGTTACCCAACCATCATCCTTGTAACCAGCAGCCCTCAACTCTGTGGGCGGTATTCAATGTTGGCTGCTATTTCCAACAGGGGAAATTGTGGCAACCGCCTATTCAATGATGCCATTTCTGACCGCATTGAAGGTGGATTTTGACAATGCAAATCCAACTTTAAAACTAATCGAATCTCTTTTTGTCAGGAACATCCATGGATTGTCAAATTCACATACGGTTCTGGTCAATCCACAGCCGATTTTGCAGACACACCCACTGTCTGACGAAAACAGGCTAAGATTCCAACTGTCAGAACATTCAGTCGGAATCACAGGTTGAATACCGCCCCCCAAATATATATACAACACACATATAAAATCTGTTTTAGAGAAAGATATTGACACTTAGAAATATTTTTGCACAGTTCAAAGTGTACTATATTTTTGGGAAGGAATAGTGCAGTTCACGGAGAGAGCACAACCTATTTGCAAACTGATTGTTAAACAATTTACACTAACAAGTTCCATATACTATGTTATGCTTACTCCTGGACCGCTATTGATGATGGCTTGTGATGTAGGATGAATGTCACACACGAGAGAGCAGAACATAGTATGTGTGGAGTGTGCATTATCTTTTTTTACCCACATCATGACATAGTGCATAGGGAGCTATGTGAGGAAATGCTTTTATTCACAAGTGACCGGTTCTCTTCAACAATGTTGTTCTAAATCTGTATGACTGTCTTACTGACCTTTCTCTCTCGGTGTTCTCTGTCCTATTAATCATTTGCCCATGTCTCTCATCTGACTTCTATTTTATGTTCTCATTTTAATTTTGTATTAACAAACCAGTGAAAAAGATTTGGTGAAGCAGGCAAAAACCATAAGTAGTACAGCAAGTAAACTTCTACAGAAGCAGCACTAGGTGTCTAACACAAGGGCCCCCGAACAACACTAACAGAGCAGCTTGGTAGCAGGAGGAAGAGCGGAATTCTGCCTAGTTACAGCTACTACATAGATGTTAAATGTTGCCTACTGTTATTTGGAAATTGCTGCATTTCGAAGCCATGGCTCCTCCGTTCTGTTATCCTTTTTTTCTCCCACCCCTCCCTGTAGATGGAATCTTTGTTAGAACCCCCAAAATATTTGCCAAATAAAATTTTTAAAACCACCTCTGTGTGATTTTTAATGATCCAATATATTTTTTACCTTTTGTTTGATCACCATAGGCTTTAAATATTGTCCTGACCTAAAGTTCTCAGTCTTTATGTGACAGATGAGTAGTGATTGTGAATAGTTGTCAATGAAGGCTGAACAAAGAAAATTTGAGTTTCTTATTAATATTACTGTTTTATAAAATGATGCTCATTTTTATATCAAGAACTTTATTATGAAACGTGTAGTATTAAATGGGTGGAACTCTAATTTCCTACATATTAGCAGGGGAAAAAAAACACAAAACAAATAATTTTTCTCTTACGAAACACTTTCAAAATTTCAGTATTGTGCTGAGGGTCAAGGAATCTACACTAGAAAATGATTTCAGAAGATATGGTAATGGGATTCCATGTATGGGGATGCTGATTGTAAAAGGCCTCATTTTAGACCCTTCTACTTCAGTTATTGTTAAAATCGAAACTCAACTGCTACCCACAATTTTTATATAGGATTATGCAACGATAACAGTGCCCTGATGAAAATGGCAATGTTACTAGAGTATTTTAAGGAGACCAGAAGGCTTGTTTATGAAGTGTCTGGTTCAAAAACCCAACGCTTCTGATCATGTTTGTTCTGAAATTTAAAAAATCATTATTTTTTAGTACGAGTAAAACACGGCTTGTAAAAGCATAACCCTTCTAAATTTAAGCGTAAATGCTGCAAGAAGTGCAGGGTTTCAGAACTTTCATTAAATAAATCCCCCAGGTTTCAGAATTCCACTTCTCACTAGACTTATTTCACTGTGGAAACTCTGGATCATTCTGTACTTCAGTCTGCTTATTGAAAGAACTGCTGATTACAATAAGCATAATCTAAAACCATATAATAATTTGAACCATTAAAATACATTTTCTGTGGTATTATATACGTAACCTTAAATACATTTTTGCCTGATTCACCACTATTGTTTTCAAATAAAAAGTCTTTATTCTTTTAATTTTGAATTTTTCCTTTATTCTATCCATTCTAATTTTCCCATCATTTACCTTTTGGGTTTCCTATTTATTTTGGTTATTAAAGTCCCATCCTTGTCCCTACCACCTCCATGGTTTTTGTTTTTACTACCCATTCATGTGGCTCAAATCCAGGTTGCGAGTTGTGGAGCGGGATCGTCAGGCAGCTGAGGAAGCTAACCGACTTTTCAAGGAAGAGTTTGGAGACAAGATTGAGAGTCTGCAGATGGAAGTGGATCAGCTCCGAAAGCAGCGGTGAAGAAATGAGTGTTTGGTGTAGTACTACTAGTCGCAAGCAGCGGTGATGCCTTCTTGGCATCTCTGGTGCCAGCCAATTGTCTAACCTCTTGCAGGTGGTGATATCTTTCGTTGGACCAACATAAAAATATTTACAGATGCTGTTGTTTGCAAATTTTCAGGATGATCTGAATCTCATTTCTGTGAATTGATTAAATCAGGCATGTCCAACGTTGGCCCTCCAGATGTTATGAAACTACACATCCCAGCATGCTTTGCCACGGTTTTGCTATTAGAGAATGCTAAAACTATTGCAAAGCATGCTGGGATGTGTAGTTTCAAAACATCTGGAGGGCCAACGTTGGACATGCCTGGATTAAATAGTAAAACGTATTATACTGTAACTAGTGGTGTCACGACCTGCAATGAAAAAAAAAGTATCCAATCAAAAGTTTGACTGGTCTGCTTTCACAGTCAGATTTTTAAATTTGTGTTCTATCCATTGTGGTCCTATACAGCTTTGGGATCTGTGACCTGTGTGTGTGTGTGTGTGTGTTGACAACAATTCTAGATTTTTTTTTTTCTTTAAAAAAAATGTCAGACAATCTTGAACACCAAGCTTCGTCTCTGGTGATGAGTGAGGATCACTTTTACACAAACCTGCTATACAAGCTAATAAGCACAAGAATGCCAGAGGCGATAGAAAGATGGGCTTCTCATAATATGCCTTTAGTCAGGGACACCTATGATTTACATAGGTTCTCTGGCTGATTAAAACCAGTTCATATGTTGGCTTGAATTTAGCCAGCTACAAAACTGGGTAAAACACATGTGTTTTGGATTAACGGTATGCTATAGTTAATGGAATTACCAATGATCTCTGTTGTCTTAATTAATTTTTCTGCTATGGTGCTCTATATTCAAAGTATCGTCCAAAGAATAAAATGTATAAGTGCTTTGGATAATGCCTATACATTGTATCATATTTTAAAATTTGCTGACCGTTGACAAATTCTTACTCCCTGCTGCATAGAGCAGGTCCCAAGGAATGGAGGCGAAGCAGATAAATTAGTGGTTTGTCCTGGCCCAAAACCAGTGATTACCATCTCTGACTGACTGGTCTTCTTTCTCATACATCTTCTCTCTGCCACACTACCTCTAAGCAGGCAGTTTTAAGTGGTGAACTTTTAAGTGAAGGAGTAGATGAGTGATATTAACAATTTGATGGTAATAGTTTTGGTGTCTGCTACACCGCCTGTTAATCCAGATAGCAAGGTAAAATAAAGACTCTCATCTTTATATAATAATCCTAATATTTTACTTTTAACTAATCTAAAATATTTTATTTACTCTCACTCACAATACAAAATCTACTTTACAAAAAAAAATAGTGAACTAAATGTGCTGAAAAATTGTGAACTGTCACTTTTTTATGTCTGAGATATTTAGTCAAACATATGTAACACCAGAAAAAAGTTCTTTGAGGAGAATCGGGTGGAAAGAAAATTTGTATTTAATGTACTCTGAAAATATATTTAGCCCTTTAAGTGCCAAGTGAATTTGTCAAATACTGTAGGTGTAAATTTTGTATTTATTATAATGACCTGTAATGATTAGCTTATATAGGAAATATCATAGTTTTTTACACAACATTTTTTATTTGAATTTATATAACAAATGTGGGCGATGCTGGCATTTAGAGGATGTTTTCCCTCCAACACAGAGGTGTTGGCACTCAAAGGGTTAAGGTATCCATTTTATAAATTGCCACACGATCAGTGCCATTTTGGTGCATATGTTTTTGTTTTTCAGAACCCATCTGGCACAGGTCTTCCAAATTGAGGAGCTGATCATTGATTGTTTATTGATTTTAGAAATAATGGGTCCATATGGTTTAAAATAAAATAAAAAACAAACCCATACAAAAAAAGTTTTACAAGGCTGATGGTTACTTCCAGTGTTCGAAGTGGGTATACTGCGCTCCCCTGTGGTTCGTGGTTTCGGCGCTGCTTAGCCTAAGGGGTGTCCCGTGCCCCCTATGGGTCATGCAAGAGAAATTGGGTTGGGCTGAAGCGCTGCCTGGGTGTGTTAAATGCAGTGAATAGAAGTAAGGAGAAGAAAGGTGTATTTGGTGCATAAAATGTTTATTTAAGTAAATAACAAGTGTTGCAATAATGATAATGAATACAATAAATGAAAAGACTGTTACATGGGGTGCATTGAATTTCGTGGTGATCGTTGAGTACCACTACTGAGAGCCCCTGAGGGTATTGGGGTATCAACAGATCCCTTTCTACCATAAGCCCAGAAAGGGCTTATGTCTCTCAGTGTGTGTGACCTTAACGGGGCTTGGTTACAGTCTGGGTGCGTGCTGGGGATAAGCAGGGAGCGGCGTCCCACTGGCCTGCTTCTTACCCTGTCAGCGTTGCGGGGTTGTGCACCCCCAAGCAGCATCCACCCTAATATGCAACCATTTGCAACTTCATCTCTCTCCACTTTATCTCTCTTACTTTACCTCTCTCACTATCTATCTCTTACTTTATCTCTCTTACTTCAACACTGTTCTACCAATAACCCATCCATGCCGTCAGAGCAACACACAGTCAGAAAAATTACAACAGCAATTAGCACACAGGGGCTCTCAGTAGTGGTACTCAACGATCACCACGAAATTCAATGCACCCCATGTAACAGTCTTTTCATTTATTGTATTCATTATCATTATTGCAACACTTGTTATTTACTTAAATAAACATTTTATGCACCAAATACACCTTTCTTCTCCTTACTTCTATTCACTGCATTTAACACACCCAGGCAGCGCTTCAGCCCAACCCAATTTCTCTTGCATGACCCATAGGGGGCACGGGACACCCCTTAGGCTAAGCAGCGCCGAAACCACGAACCACAGGGGAGCGCAGTATACCCACTTCGAACACTGTAGAAACCTATCCCGTAGTCTACTGCAGCAGACCCTCCACAAAATCACTCACACATGGGCTTACTAACATTACGCGAAAGCAGAATAGATAGGGCCAAGAATACATTTACAGACTTTGAACAAACCTCAGCGGCGGTAGGGAAGGGACAGAATTTTTTCCTACATTTAACCAAACTAGAGAAATTACTTAAACAAGAAACAAAAGTCTGGTGGGATGCCTTTGCCCTCCAATGGTATGTTGACCAGGAAACCATACCCAAAGGCCTTACACTAAAGAAATTACCTACACACCACCTAGATGACACAAGTTTCATGTGTAAATGGAACAAAACACTTAAGGACTGCTCCACACAACTAGCACACTTACTCATAGAACAGCACGAGAAAGACCTGCTAGTTTTAGATGAACAAATTACCCATTTACACCACGAACTTGAACCCTTTAAAAATGAACAAGGGTACAAGGAAGTTGAGACACTAACACAACTTAGACTACAGAAGGGGGAGGAAACCATTATCGCAACCAAGAAAAAGAAATTCCTTAGAGACAAGTGGGGATTAAAGAAACCACATAACACTACCCAAACAAACAAAAACAAAAAACAACAAGCCACAAGGACACGGGAGCAGAACCCCAAAAAAACAGGACCCATCACGCACAAAAGACCAGTAAACACATACACCCATCCTATCACCAAACAACCACTGACATACCAACAATACATGACATACAAACACACACAAACAACAAATACAACAAATATTGAAATAGATTCACAATCAGACATAGACACCAGCAGTACTGACCAATCATGCTCAGAACAGGAAGAATCATCTTTTTCCATACACGATATAGAGGACCAGGACTACCTAGACACTGCAAGGAAGTCCCTGGAAGCAGGACACATAACCTTCAGAAACAAACAGATAGAACTAGAGACAACAAAACAAACACCAGACACACAAGAACCAGAACAATGGGATCTGGATTTTTTAGACTTGGAGGCAGGCCTAAGATCCTGCCAAACACAAAACCCATCAACAACCACACACACCCCCCACAAAAGGAAAGCAAGGGAAGAAGCAGAGGATGCAGGGGAGGCAAAAAAAGTAAAACAGCAAGAATAGAGACTGACACAAACCTAGGCATATTCAACCTGAGCAAAACATCACTTACAGACACACACAAAGACGTACTCCGGAAAGGGTTGAAATTCGCCCCGACCAAAAAACTCAACAAATTCGAGACCTATATGGACATAAGAGCATTCACTAGAAAACTGACTCTAAAAAAATTCTTTGCACAAAACCCCATCAGAACGACAGAAACACACACGGACGGATTCAGACACACGACATTAAGACCCAAATCTACTTTCAACCCCACACACGCAAAAGGACACATCATAAAGACATTTGAAGACCTGTTGATACAAGACTTAGAAAGCATGAATACAGACAAACGCAAAAGGGGTAATTTCAACAAACATGAAAGAGAGGCATTAGGGGAACTAAAAGACAACAACAACCTCATCATTAAACCAGCAGACAAGGGAGGCGGGGTGGTATTACTCGACAAGGAAGCATACATGACAGAAGCATACAAAATACTCGGTGACAACAAAACATACAAAACACTCCGGACAGACCCAACCCAGAACTACAAACAAGAACTACAGAAGTTATTGAATGAAGGACTAGCTTTAGGGATAGTGACAAAACACGAATACAACTTTCTCAACCCAGAACACCCAGTAGTCCCAGTCTTTTACTACTTACCTAAGATACACAAACACCAGACACAACCACCAGGCAGACCTATCATCTCAGGTATAAACTCACTCACATCCAACTTATCACAGTACATCGATCACTTCTTACAACCACTAGTCAACAGACAACCTTCCCACTTAAAAGACACCACACACACACTACAGACACTACAGAGCATTGACTGGCAAGAGGACATGTGGCTAGTCACAAGCGACGTGACCTCATTATACACTATCATCGAACACACACAAGGAGTAGACAGCGCAGAACACTTTCTCAAAACAGACCACACCATACACCAAGCACAAAGAAATTTTATCATCAAAGCCATCCAATTTATTCTCAATCACAACTACACCTGGTTTGACCACAAGTACTATTTACAATGCACGGGTACCGCCATGGGGACTAAATTCGCCCCAAGTTATGCCAACCTCTTCATGAGTAAGTGGGAGGAGGAACATGTATGGGGTGGGCATGAATTTGGGGCGAATTTGGTCCTATGGAAAAGGTACATAGATGACATCATTTTCATATGGAAGGGCACAGAGGAAACACTCAATAATTTCATCACACACCTCAACCACAACAATAGAAACATCATTCTCACAACCTCTTACAGTAAAACTAAAGTAGAATTCCTGGACCTCGAAATTTACATTAAAGAACACACCATCGAAACCAAAACCTTTCACAAAAAAGTAGACGTTAATAGCTATATCTCATCTGACAGCGGACATCACCATAACTGGCTGAATAGCATACCACTTGGACAATTCACAAGACTCAGACGCAACTGTTCAGACCTAAATACTTTCAAATCACAAAGCGAGACCCTCAAAACACAATTTATAGACAAAAATTACGACACAAAACTGATCGACAAAGCATACCACATAGCGGAACAGAAAGACAGGACAAGACTCCTGGAACATAAACCCAGAAATACTGACACAGAGAACCCACACAAAGACGTTTACTTCATCACCCAATACAGCAACTCAGCCCAACAGATCAAAACTCTAGTCAACAGACATTGGAAAATCCTTCTCAAAGACGAAACATTAGCCGACATTCTACCCAAGAACCCCAAAATAGTATACAGGAGAGCCCCCGACATCAAACAGAAATTAGTGACCAACCATATTCCACCCAAAGAACTGAAACAGAGCAAAATAGAGGGCACAACAGACACCCATGGCTTCCACAGGTGTGGAAATTGTATAGGCTGCAAAACCCAAAGCACCAGATCCAACAAGACAGTGAAAACATTCCAATCCACAAACACCAAAGAGACCTTCACAATCAGAAACGAATTAACATGTCACACCAAGGGGGTCATCTATCTACTCACATGCCCGTGCGGCCTACAATATGTAGGCCGGACCATCAGACCTTTCAAGGTACGACTGGCAGAGCACATCCGGAACATACGGAAAGGGTATGAGCAACACAGTGTGTCCGCTCACTACAAAGACACACACGCACAGAACCCTGACAACATACAATTCACAATAATTTCACTAGTAACACCCAACTGGAGGGGGGGCAACTACAGCAAGACTCTAGACCGGGAAGAACTCAGATGGATTTACACCCTCAAAACTCTAGAACCAAAGGGACTAAATATTGATTTCAACATTGCCTCCATACTGTAGTACTGTCCAAACTCTAAATCAACTTATCCACCTCTTCAGATTAGATCCGCACCACATCCACCCACCCACATCCACCCCCCTCTTTTTTCCCCCTCATAACAACACCCCCCCCCCCCCCTGCAGTCCTTCCATCTCAACTCCCATCCCCCCATTGTCAGTGAACCCCCAACTATACCCACCGAAACACAGAAGCAAAACCACCACCCCCCACTCCCCCCTTCCAACCTCGCCACCAATCCCATTATCCAACCAAATGTCATAATAATTCCTACTGATCCTAATAATTCCTACTGAATAATCCACCCCCAAGCAGCATCCACCCTAATATGCAACCATTTGCAACTTCATCTCTCTCCACTTTATCTCTCTTACTTTACCTCTCTCACTATCTATCTCTTACTTTATCTCTCTTACTTCAACACTGTTCTACCAATAACCCATCCATGCCGTCAGAGCAACACACAGTCAGAAAAATTACAACAGCAATTAGCACACACAACTTTATTTCTCCCACTTTAGCATAATTACAGAACTCACACAGCGAGATTTTAAACATTTTCCAAATAGCAACTATGACACCCAGATCATCAATAAAGGATACCTACACCACAGGGACATATATTGAGCCAGATACATTCATTAGTCATTTGGAGACAGTGATTGTCATACTGCACGGAGCTACCTGCACGCCCCACTTCACCATGTACTACGCAATGAAAGCCCAAGGCCAATCAAAGAACAGTAACCTCCCACACAGCACTTACGGACCAATGGCTGAAACCCAACTCTAAACCAATCAGCACCAGCCTCAGCAAATAAATGAAGCCACGCAGAGAAACAGAGACATCCTTGACAAAGGCTATTGAAAGCCAAAACGCGTTGGACCCACAACAGCATCTCCCGCACAAGAGGGAGCATCTACATCTACAAAACAAGTCTCCTCCGTCGGGAGTCGAGCGCACCACTCTGAAAGTAACGTCACCCGGGAATCGCCGCTGGTCTCGCGAGACCCGATACCCGGAAGTGACGCGGCCAACAGAGTGAGTGGAACCGTCCACACAGACAAAGCACCGGGAGAAGAACGCTGCGGCTGCAGCGTCACCCGGTCAACAGCATCCAAACAAACCAACCTACAAGGGAGGAGGAAAGACCGGCTTCCCAGGACTGGGAAAGCTGCATCACCCGCACTGGGGGTCCACCCAAGGGAGGACCAAAGTGCTTGTGCACCGTGAACTACCGCACAACCCCGCAACGCTGACAGGGTAAGAAGCAGGCCAGTGGGACGCCGCTCCCTGCTTATCCCCAGCACGCACCCAGACTGTAACCAAGCCCCGTTAAGGTCACACACACTGAGAGACATAAGCCCTTTCTGGGCTTATGGTAGAAAGGGATCTGTTGATACCCCAATACCCTCAGGGGCTCTCAGTAGTGGTACTCAACGATCACCACGAAATTCAATGCACCCCATGTAACAGTCTTTTCATTTATTGTATTCATTATCATTATTGCAACACTTGTTATTTACTTAAATAAACATTTTATGCACCAAATACACCTTTCTTCTCCTTACTTCTATTCACTGCATTTAACACACCCAGGCAGCGCTTCAGCCCAACCCAATTTCTCTTGATGGTTACTTCCATCAGGAACAGTATCCCTATCAATAGGTTATCCGAACTTGGCCACCGATTGGATCTGACTAATTTTGCTACTCACTTTTTTTGTGAAAGATTTGGAAACCTCAGACGGCAGTTACTAATGTCTCTCTACTAAGCAGAAAATATTTATCAGCAATGCAATTGATTTAAGAGTTGGACTAGCACTGTAATACAATCCTAGGAATTATTTGCTACTTTCTTTGGACCATGAAAGCCCATCATACATTGCACTATAATTCAATCAGCGCTCAATCCCATTGTTTCTGTGCTATAATATAATTCAATCTGCCCAAAATAGTATGATTTAACTGTGGTAATACTTATCCACTAAGGAAGCTGAACAGAAACTCATTAGCCAATTATCTCTTTAGCATTAATCAAAAAATATTATTGGACTCCAGAAGTTAGTGACACTTCCTGGCTCAGTCATATTAGATAAAGTACACATTATGCCTTCAGCGATTTATATATGGTCCAAAAATACCCTGCTTTACAGCCTAAAGGTGGCCATATATCTACAGATCGATTGTCAGATTGGGCTTTTTGGAACAAAACCTGGAAGTGGATAAGTGACAGTTTTTGGCAGTTTTCCAGCTTTTAAAAGCAAATGGTCAACTGTCATTTACTCTCATCCATTACCAGGTTATTGTTACAACCAGCCCAATCTGACAATTGATCTGTAGATGTATGGCAGCCTTAACATCTGAAACTAACCTCTCCTATAGCTTGTATGAAATCTGAACTGTTAGCTGTGCCACACATCTGGAATTCTAGCCCTGAACTAACCTACTCAGACTAACAAGTCGCCACATTTGTGGCATTATTTGCATTAACTTGACTTTGTCAGATATTTGATTACTAGAAGAAACTGAAGAAAATTTTAAACCGTAATGCACATAAATCACACACACACACACACACACACACACACACACACACACACACACACACTTATTCTAACAGAAAATATAATACACAGAGGCTGATTGAGGATATATATCAATTTCAGAGGCACTATTGTATTTTCAGAGCGTAGTATAAAAATAGATCAATAAATGAAACCTTGATTTATTAACAATTTAACTGTATAGGGGTTTTTGTTTTTTCTCAAAAATGACCTTAAAAAATTGTGAATAATTTTAAAATGTGATATATATATATATATATATATATATGTCACAGGCGGCACTTGAATATGAATCACAGGAAGTGCAATTAATGCAACATTTCAATGTTTTAATGTTCACATCATCTTCAGGCAATAAGAATTCATACATACAAAAATCTCACCTTTATACCTCCACCATGATGCACGTCCGGCCGGCCACCAGGTCCACCGGCGGAAGGATGTCACGTCATCCCCTCACACGCCAGGAGCATGGTAACCAAGGACGCATGCACACAATTTAAAAACTTTATTAAAAAGATGAGGCAGAATCAGCATTAATCAATATGCAACAAAACATGCATTAGGCATATATAAATGTAACAATACAGATGATCAGATACCAATGAAGAAAATAGCGTAAGAAAAATACATAATAAACAGCATAGTTTACAAAAATGAATGCAGACCCATGTACTTATTGAGTCCACATGGTGCAAGTGTATTGAGTCAAAAAATCAGGTGGTACATTGTTTGCTTTGCAGTGTTGATATTAGTAGCTTGTACACGGTGATCCCGAACAATGATGGGATTAGTGCTGTAGTAGATTTGATTTCACGGCATCCTGCATACTCTGGACCTGATGTGTCTTTGATCAGTGACCTATTTCGCATGATTCTGACTTGTAATTATTTTATTTTTGACAAGTGTTTCTATCTGCAGGTATCTGGCTGTGCGATGGGGTCCAATGTGGCCCCATCGTATGCCAATGCCTACATGATGCATGATTTTTTTCAAAAACCCATTAGCAGCTGGACATGTGAAATTTTATGTTTGATACATTGATGATGTATTCCTGCTTTGGACCGGGGTCAGGGATCGATTTGAGAGATTCATCGATGGTCATAACAAATCGAACAGTCCCATTAAACTCACTTACTGTATTGACGAATATACTGTGAATTATCTTGATGTTGCAGTTACTATGGGGAATGACGGGTTTCACACCACTCCTTTTTCAAAAAACTACTGACAGAAACACCATTCTCCATTCTGCTAGTTTTCATCCCAGACCTCTAAAGAATCGGTTACCCTACTCCCAATTTTTAAGGGCCCGTCGTATTTGTAGCACTGACATGGAGGCCATCATACAAATTTACATGATGGCTATTCAATTTAGGGAGCAGGGGTATGCCACTGAGCTATTGGATTCAGCTAAATCCAGGGAATTGGCTGTCCCCAGACATCAGTTGTTAACTAAGAAGGTCCAACCACCAGGTGGTAACAAACTTCCCTGGGTTAATCATTTCAACACGGCCAGTGCTGATATTGGCGGTGTTTGTAAGAAACTTTGGCCATTTATCCAAACGGATCCTGATCTTGGCATCAGTGCCACTAAGCTTATGCCATGTTACACCAGGGGACTCAATATCCGTGACTGGGTTATGCATGCGGATATCTCACATTGGTACTGATGTGAGTTTTAGCTCTTAAAGTTTGTTTCCGTTGTTTGAATTGTTTAACCTGCTGCTCACTGGTTGTGGGTGATAGTTTCTGTCATCCTTATAGTGGTAAATGTTGTTTGTACCACAAAGTTTATTATTTATTTAATTACCTGTCCCTGTGGCCTTAGTTACGTCGGTAAGACCAACTGTAACTTACGTATACAAATGGCAGCACATCGGGATGCAATTCGTGCTGCTATTGCCACGGGACAGAGTGATCAGCCGGTTGCCCGGCACTTTGTCAGCAGGTCATAGTTTGGCTACATTGCGCTACATGATCATCGATCATGTGCCTGCTGACATTCATGGTGGTGACCGATCCCTCAAGTTACTGCAAATTGAGTCAAGATGGATTTTTGGACTAAATACACTTGCACCGTGTGGACTCAATGAGTACTTGGGTCTGCATTCATTTTTGTAAACTATGCTGTTTATTATGTCTTTTTTCTTATGCTCATTTCTTCATTGGTATCTGATATCTATCATCTGTATTGTTACATTTATATATGCCTAAATGCGTGTTTTGTTACATATTGATTAATGCTGATTCTGCCTCATGTTTTTTTAAATTGTGTGCATGCGTCCTTGGTTACCCTGGTCCTGGTGTGTGAGGGGATGGCGTCACTTGCAGGGCGACCTCCTTTCGCCGGTGGACCTGGTGGCTGGCCGCACGTGCATCACGGTGGGGGTATAAAGGTGAGATTTTTGTATGTATGCATTGTTATTGCCTGAATACGATGTGAACATTAAAACATTGAAACGTTGCATTACTTGCGCTTCCTGTGATTCATATTCCAGTGCTGCCTGTGACTACTTAGCTTTGGAGCTCCTGATCGGGGATCTCCGCTTGGAATGCACCGCGCTGTTCATGCTATTGTACTGGAGTGCTACCCCTACTGGAGATATATATATATATATATATATATATATATATATATATATATATATATATATATATATATATATATATATATATCCACATAGAAATAATGGGTGCACTCACCGGACTTCATCCAAAATGCAGGTGTTTATTTACATACCACAGCCGATATTCTTAGGTGACAGTGGGCATGGTCAATGTTTCGGTCTAAGCATAGACCTTTGTCAAGACCCCCTTACTCCTGCCTCCACCAGTGCACTGGTGGAGGCAGGAGTAAGGGGGTCTTGACAAAGGTCTATGCTTAGACCGAAACGTTGACCATGCCCACTGTCACCTAAGAATATCGGCTGTGGTATGTAAATAAACACCTGCATTTTGGATGAAGTCCGGTGAGTGCACCCATTATTTCTATGTGGATATTCTGTGGAAGCGCCTGAATACAGTTTGGGACTTTCTGGCTTGTGGCACCCTGGCAGTTGGATATATGTGAGGAGTGTGCTGTCCGACCTGCATGGATATATATATATATATATAATGAGAGCAGGCTGCAAGGAATAGCATATATTGCCTACCTGCCACCCCATGTAAACAGTGAGCGTAATGACCGGCACATGACCTTATCCCCTCATGGCTCTCACTGAGGCTCCTCATAGACGGCACACAATGATCTCTGTAGCTGCCATGGCCTCCCAGCAGCCACTGATGTTGTCAGGAGTCCGTGTCATGCCTTTGTACTGTATCCATTGGGAAGTGTAATCCCCCAACGGCTGGATACATTTACTGTATAAACCCTGTATACTTTATACATCCCTATTTATACACTCGCCTAGTTCACACCTGATCACAGGGCAAAGTTCTCAAAATGGGCAAACCCATGTGCACTGCAGGTGTGGCAAATGTAACGTGCAGATTTGGGTGGAGTGTGGTTAAACTGAAATCCTATATTGCAGATAGTATTTACCCTGCACAGAAAAAAAATGTACTCAAATCTTACTGTCTCTGCACCTGTTACATTTGCCACACCTGCTAGTTTTGACTATTTTAAGAGCAAATTTGCCCTGCGATCAGTTCTGGATTAGGCTCTATATTCCCAGAAAGCTGGTTAGCTAATTACTGACCAAGCTAAATATTTTCGTAGACTTGCCCTAATATCCCTTTTAAAAACAGGGCACTTATGATTTACACAGATTCTATATAAATTAAAGCCTGCATTTTACCTGGATTTAGTCAAGCCACAGAGTAAATTATAGGTCTAGTAAATTAAAGGCATATTGTGAATTTGCATCTGTCCTTGAATTGCAAATCCCAGTGTGCCCTGACCGGGTTATTCCACATTAAATCAATACAGCCATTTTCATGACCATCACCGATTTCAATGAAATTTGCTGTGCTTGTTAGGTCTGATGAGAAACTAATGTACACCAAATTTCAACACCATAGGTTGGATATTTATGGAGGTGGAGACATTTAAAAAATATCAAAATAAGCAAATTTACTGCCGCGGGGGTCTTTTTGTTTGCCTGTAATTGAGTTCTAATTAAGACCGAGAGATGAAATTAGTGTCGTTTTGAAGCTTATGGCTAGAACTTTTCACTTCAATTAATTTAGTAAGGTAGTACTAAAAAAAAAGTTGCAGCTAATCTTTTCACAGTGTCACCATCTCCATCACATGCCACTTTTCTATGGGAGGTTGCTGAAAAATAACACTTAACTGGAATTGCTCGTGACCGCAAATAATGAAATTTTTTCAATTTTTTTATGCTGAGAGGCAGCTCCATCCGAGAATTAAATGATCTTTGTAACGATCGGATACTTTTCCTTAAGAAAATGATATCTACGAAAGTGGAATAAGTTTGTTTAACGAAGTAGAATTTAAAGACATTAAAGGATTTGTCACTTGTGTGTATGATGCAGAGTGGTGGGTAGCATGTGTTCTTGCCATAGATGAAAAGTACGAATTAGTAAAGGTCAATTTTTCAAACCCACAAGGACCATCCCCATCATACAAATACCCAGGGAAACCCGACATTCTTCTAGTTCATTGTTGTGAAATACAACAGTAGACCCAATGACTACAACAGGACATGTGTACACCATTGCAGAAAGAGAAAGTCTGTCTGCAACTTCAAAATTAAACTCATGGAAAGCATGAACAAAACCTGGTCTGTTATATATATTAAGGTTATATTGCTGTTTTTCAAAACTTTATAATACACGGTCTGCAAGTGAGAATTTTGTATGATTTAGCTGCATGCTTGTCCGTAAATTATTCTTTTCTCATTATCCTATGGGAGTCATAAAGTGAAATTTGGTACATGTTTAAATGAAATATGGAAGAATTATAAAAAGGGGAAAATATCCCCTTTTTTTTTTTAAAAATGAGGTCAAAGGTTATTAAACTTTATTTTTTATTTTTTTTAGTACTACCGTACTAAATTAAAATTGAAAAGATCTAGTCCTAAGCTTTAAAATTACATTAATTTCATCTCTCTGTCTTAATTAGAACTCAAGATACAGGCAAACGAAAAGACTCCTGCAGCAGTAAATTTGCTTATTTTGTTAATTTTTAAATGGCTCCACCTCCAAAAAATATCTGACCTATGATGTTGAAATTTGGTGTAGATTAGTTCCCCCCCCCCCCCCATCCTACTGGTACACTAAATTTCATAAAAATTGGAGAGGGTCAGTAAAATATTTTTATTTATTTTTTATTTATTTTTTTATAGGGTATTTTGATGTGGAATGACCCGGCAGCATGTTCAGACTTCATTTCAAAACATCTAGGAGCATGAGGTGTTATAATTTGTACAGTAGGTTAATGAGCTTTTATAAAAAATTTTGCAAACTATCAGATGCAATATTATCACGTCTTTCATTTAAACTGGCCTCACTGCCAACATTAGGGTATTTTTGGGGAGGGGATGTACACTGGTGTAACCGTGTACATATCATTAAGCTAACATTACAGATCATTCGTGTTTTAGGTACTTAACCCATTGAGTACCAGCGTTGCTGTGAGAGATGTGCAAAATATCCGCTAAAAATGCCAGGGCCGTAGTGGAGGAATATGAATCACTTTTAGTTATTGCCGGCAAATGATCTGAAGTCAATCATTTGAAGTTTAGGTAAATATTGCACCCCTGTGAACGAGGCTGCTGTTTTTAGCGGTTATTTTGCACATATCTCGCAGCAATGTTTGCACTCGAAGGCTTAATATATTGTTAAGTAAACATTTTTATTTTGTTCTACTTTTAGTTCTCATTATGAATCTGAACTGAAGAAGGAACGGAGTAGACGCTCTTCTGGAAATCAGAGCGAGAAAGAATCTCCTGAAAAGAAGTACACACCTTTGAGAATACCACAACTTCTCCAAAAAAACACAATGAAAACGGTAATCTAGAGTTCAAGCTTTTATTAGTCATAAAGGGATATTCAGTCAATGGTTCTGATTCAGATCTGATCTCTTATCTGCAACTTTACAGATGACTGTGTAGATAGCTGCCACCCAGATGGAAAGAAAACCTGCCCTGTGCAAATCTGCGAGAAAATTGTAAATGGATCGCTATTTGCTCTTATCTGCAAATCCATATGAAAGATTTTCCCTCACCATAAAAAGATTTTCCCAGTCTGTGCAAATATCAACAATTATGACCCTACCACAACTCGCCGACAGATACATGGCTGATTAAGGCTGGCACTACCGTGACACACCCACCCTTAAAACGCCTGGACAGGCCTGTACTGAATTTTTATGAACACTTCCAGGAAAACATCCGATTACCACCCAAAATCACTACCTTCCTGTTCGTCAAATTGCGAGGGGATTGTGATTAGATATTTGGGGGATTTTTGTCACTTTTTTGGCTCATACATGTGCACAACCATATGTACTCACATGTGCAGTTATTTGATAACTGTTAGGATTGCAAATTCACACAACAGCTATAAACTCACGTGCAAATTTTGGGGATTCCCCAAACGATGTTGCGCTTGGTGTTGGAGCAAAAGAGTGTAAACAGTTTATGCGTGTTATATTAATTTCATTTTATTTTATTTTTATTATTGTTTATTATTCCTTCATTTTATTTTATTTCATTTCATCATTTGCTGAATTCCTCTCATTCTTATTTCCATTATACCTGCTTTTCTACCATCCCTATCCCCCCAACCCCCATCCCCCACACCTTCCAACAAGCGCCTAAATATCCCTTTTGCTTTTAGCAAACAATACCCCAGCTATAAACTCAGAATAGCCCCCAGTATTGACTATCATCTATGTATTAAGATTATCTGGCATCTAGAACGCATGCATCACTTACAGATTTCCAATCAACTCCTGTGCACAATAAATGCACGCCCTAGGTTTCCTGAATCTTCATCTTGAAAATAAGGTGGGGGCATTAGCAGAGCCTGCTTTTGGCTCCAATCAAAGAGCTATTTAACTTTTACTACCTCTTGGTTCTGCTTAAACACACATTACAAAAGCACAACTGTAAATGGTAAAAATGTTGTGCAAAGAATACAAAAATAGTGCAACTGCACTGGCAATAATGAATAGTATAGGGAATGTTCAGAATACCAAATTAAACTCCAAATTCGAAATTCTTTCCAGGTGTTATGACAATCTTGTCTGCATCTTTCTGTTTCATTGATAAAATGGTTGCAGTGTTTATTTACGTAGGATTAATGGGTCATTGGGCAACTGCTTTTCTGCCTTGGCTTTCTTTTTCACACTTCATTGCAAGTCAAAAATAAGTGGTCACCTCTGATCTTTTTTGCACGCATACAATTTTTAACTCTTTACCCCTTAGCTCAGTCTGCAGGCCACTGACCCTGGTCTGCTCCCTCTGCCTACCTCATCCCCTTCTTAAGGGGCGTATTTCAACTCTATATGGTTTTATTTCTTGCCAAACTCCTTGATACTCCAAACCATGAGCTCCAATGGGTAAAGGACTTGGGAAATCCACCGGATGATAACACATGGGCTAAAATTCGTGAGAGGGTTGCTAAAGCATTATGGAAAATGCTTACAAGATCTACTATATATGGTGCTTGTTACCTAATCAGTTTACATAAAAAAAAGTGTAGCTCTGCATCAGACAGTGTTGGAGGGTATGCGTTAAAGAAAGTACCTTTTTACATATTTGGTGGACAAATGTTGTACCTTTTTACATATTTTGGTGGACAATGTTGTACGGTTTTGAGACGGCATCTTCCAGATTTTCTCTGAAGTCTTTCATGCACAAATTACTTCATCATCTTGGTCTTTACTTCTTGGCTGCCCAATACAGGATCTTAATAACTGTACAGATAAGCTTTTTATGCATCTTTAAAAAAAAAATAGGGGGTGACCAGGGACTTTGGAAGTGAAAGGGTATTAGGTGGGGGTTATTCAGAACTGGTCGCTGGGCTGTAAATGTGCAGGACTTCACATGCGTTCACGTTGTTCCATGAGGCTATCCAGCAACAACATCCAGCATCTTTTCTGATAGCAAGCTGTTCTTAAGGTGATTGACACGATGCCGGCATTGGGGGTGGACATCTACCATTTTCTGGAAGTGTCATGGAAAACGCAAACGTACACGTCAGCTCAGGCCCCGATTAGCCTGTTTCTATCGCACTGGCTGAGTAGGTTACGCACAGACTATACACACTTGAAAAATCATTCTATGGTGAGTGAGTTACGAATGGATTTGCAGTTTATCGCTGATCTGTGATATTTTCGCAAGCCTTTTGTAGACCTTTCACTCTGGTGAGACAGTGGCTATCTGATCACAGGGCTCTGCAAATTAGCAGAGAAGCTATTCGGTATGACTAACTTCCTAGGTCTTAAACATAAAATAAAAGTAAAATTAAAAGAAAACAATCGGGCACAATAGTCACGTGGTTGCTCCACTAACCAATATATATATTTTATACCAAGATTTGTTAGTTAATATGTATTTAAACAGTCTGCACATGAAGATGGACACGGATCAGCCATAACATTACCTTACCTGCCTAACATTGTGTAGGTCACTCTCATGAAGCTAAAACTGCTCTAACCCATGATAACATGGACTCCAATAGCCCTATGAAAGTGCCCTGTGGTATCCAGCACCAAGACATTCGCATCAGAGCCTTTAAGCCCTGGCTTAGACCTGTCTCTTTCTGCACATCCCACAGATGTTCAATCAACTTGAAATCTGGGGGAATTTGGAGGCTAAGCCATACTGAACTTTTTTTCATGCTCCTCACAATATTCCTGAACATTGTTGACAGCATGTCAGGGCACATAATCCAGGTGGTGTGTACTTGGTTTGCAGCAATGTTTAGGTAGGTGCTACTGGCACAGTAACCTCTGCATGAATACCAGGACCCTTACACAGCAGGCTGTGATGCTAATTTGTGCTACAGAAGTTCTGTGGGACAGAACCAGACAGGCCAACTTTAGCTTCCCACAAGCATCAATGAGCATTGACCATGTTGCTGAATCGCTATAATAGGAACATGCCTCAAAACCTGCCATTTTGGAGATGCTGTGATCCAGTGGTCTACCCATCACAATCTGCCCCTTGTCAGTGTCACTCAGATCCTTGCGCATGCCCATTTATCCTGCTACCAACCTATCAACTTAAAGAACTGAGTTTTCACTTGGTGTTTTGACAGGTGCCATTGGAACAAGATAATCAATTAAATTTCAGTGCTTTTAATGTTGAAGCTGATGGTGTACACATGACTAGTAGGATAAATGATAATTAAGCTATTAGTCCTATAAGTTTGGAGAGACTGATTAAGTCGCTGGGAAAGATCACCATAGTGTTTATTCAAGTGCCAGGTCTATGTACTGCGATTCTCACCAAACTCTCTCTATCTCTGTGAATGAGAGTGAATGAGAATTGGTAAAGCAGTTAAGAAGGTAGCACTTAATGCTTTTAGAGCATGACGTTGAATATCCGTATACGGATGCCATTGTACCCTTGTTAGAGTTTAGAAATATAGCATTTTCTGATTGGCATGTAAAAATCTAATTGATCTAAATCTACTGATTTATGCAGAATGCACAACATAAAAGACTGGATGAAAATATGAGGGCTTCTGTGAATGAAACCGACACGACTCCAAACAAGTATGTCCTTCTTTACTTGATGTCAAATCTGCTTTACATTAATATTTTATGTTTTTGTTTTCTTGATTACATTTTGCAGGGTTCACTAACTAAGGGTGCTAACTGGAACTGTTTAGTCAATGATGTGAGATTCATACAAGAAACTGTGCTGCCCTGGTCATACTAGTAAGAATTGGAAAGCCTTAAAAGGGTTCTTCATATGGTGAATATTTCATCCGTGAGGATTTTTCTGACATTTGGAAAAATCTGCACAAATTACTCGCCAATTCTGAGTTTTGAGGTGGTGTATATTTTCACTTTCCTTTCCCATTAATAAATCCATTGTACCGTTTTTGAGTTATTTTTCATATAAATGTACATTTTGTTTTTCATAATGCGATGGAGCCTTAAAAATACTCATGTCATTTTATTCTATTTTTTTTTTCAGTTCATTGTCCTCTTCTATTAACAGCGAAAGTGAGGTTTGTGATGATTTCTTCTTTGTATAGTATATAACAAAATAAAACAGTGAGGTTTTTAATATTGCGTGATAAAATATTTAATATAGAACTGTATTATTACATTTATGTAATGAATAAAAGATAAAGTAATAGTTTCTAAAAAAAAATTGCCAAAAAATGTTAAATGAAGTGTTTTATACTATATGGGCAGTACGGATGGTGTAATGGTTAGCATTACTGCCTCAGAGCATGGGTTCAATTCCCCTAACTGTGCCGAGTTTGTATATTCTCCCCGTACTTGCGTGGGTTTCCTCCGGGTACTCTGGTTTCCTCCCACATTCCATAAATATACTGGTTATTTGGCTCCTAACAAAAATAGACCCTAATATAAATGAGTGTACATGTGGTAGGGAAATGTTATGCTCACCGTAAGGGAGACAGGAGCCAGGTGTCAGACGGGGACTGGAGGACTGAGGTGAGCCAGTGGACGTGAGGAGGGCCCTCCCTGGGCCTGTGGGAACTCGTGGATGAGAGCTTGGGATCCTCCTGGATTCTTCTGGGTAGTCACCCAGGACCCCCTCCAGCTCAGCCCACAGAGCACACCAGCGAGCCTTCTTGCCTATAACAGTCCTGTTCCCTTCAGACTGACTATGTCTACCGGTACTAGCCTACAGTGTAGGCTGAACCGGGGGAACCAGAGTGAGCTACCGGAAAGTATAGAGGGGACTACCCTAACTACAGGACTAAAGAAATGACAAGGGATAGAGGAATGGGCTAAAGGAGCAGTGCATGCTGAAGTCTCACTAAAGAGAATAACTCAGTGTAAAAGACAATAACAAATGCTAGATTGGTGATCCACACAACACACAGGACATACAAGTGAAATAAGAGAGCACACAAATTACAGGCTAAGAGCCTGCTAAAAGGGTGACGGCCCTTGTAAGGCCTCTGCAACAACTCCCTAATTGGTTAAAGCTGTAGCAGCAAAGGACATATGCTATACTACAGAGAAACTTTGGAAACTCTATTTAGCAAGATATAAATGGACTGCATAAATAGGTACTGTTACTTGCATTTAGCACAGCTGGTAATCAGGCGGGGAATAACTCTGGACAGAGCAAACCAGGAGGAAACTGCAACAGGGACCGGATAGACATGCAAGGCAGACAGAGAGTTCTCCACACCAAACTCTATAACCGGCATTGGACTGCCCCCAAAAAGTGTCTTAAAAAGGCTTCCCTGACCAATAATAGCAACTTCCCCGCTGGAGGTAATTTAAGATTACTGGTTCTGCTATTTGATAAGCTTGCCTGAAGAGGTGAGTTTTCAGGGAATGCTTATAGGTTTGGAGACTGGAGGAGAGTCTTATTGTGCTTGGGAGGGCATTCCACAGAGTGGGTGCATCCCGAAGAAAGACCTGCAATCGGGAATGGGAGCGAGTAATGTGGATGAGAGATGCAGATCTTGCGATGAGTGTAGAGGTCGGGTTGGAAGATATTTTGAGATAAGAGAAGAGTTGTATGTTGGTGCAGTTGGTTTATGGCTTTGTGTGTAAGTAAAATTATTTTGTATTGAATATGGTAGAAAACATGTAACCAATGCAGTGACTGACGAGTAGCTTTGCAAACGATGAACGTCTGGCTAGGAAGATTAGCCTCTTGAAAGGGTTCAAAGATTCACAAGTGGAGCTAATTATTTCACTTGATTCTGCGAGGAGACCTGCAAAACATGCACTGTGTGGGGTTATGAGGACCGACTTTGAGAACCTGTGAGATTAGATGCAGCAACACCATGGAATAGGGGTGACACTTCTATGTTGTTATTAAGCTGCCAATTTCAAAAACCAGTTTATTGAAATTTACATAGTATATTTAGAATCCTACCTCTTTTTCCATCTGGCAGCATAAAGTTTTCCCAAGGGAATTATTCTCTGTTATGTAGAACCATCAATTGTTAAATAAATACGCTTTTTATTACACATTGTGGTATTTATTTACATTTTTTACATTTATCAACAAGGAAAACACAGAATCGAAAGACCATCGGCCCAGCAAAAGAAAAATAGACTAGACTAATCCTTTTATCACATTAGAAATAATGAGTTTATTAATTTATTGAGTATCACATAAGAAATGCTATAATATGTTTAACTAATTTATTGATGAACCAGCCATGGCAATTTTGTCTATAAGGTAATTTATTAGGTGGCCCTATCTGTAATACAACAAACACATATATAACTGTATCTTCACTGCCAATTCCTCCTCCTCTCTTAGCTGTAGTGAAATAATAATGTGACAAATGTGAAATTAATATTTAATACCTATTGCAGGATCAAGATAGTGAAAAGAAGATCCTTCAAATGTGCCAGTTATGTCGGGAGGAATCCAGTATATTGCTTACCAAGGTAGCTACTTTCTGTTAAAATGTATTAGGTAGGGCTTTTAGTCAATTTTCTCATTTGGGTGATATGAAAATGTAGACTAGGAGATGGTACGTGTGTGTGTGTGTGTGTGTGTATTATGTGTTGTAAATATATGGGATAGATACCTATTGTTGCTCAGTTAGGTATAATTGTTGCTCAGTTAGGTATAATTGACATCAAAGTCAACTTAAACTGAAGTATCAGTATTTATTGTGGATGCAGAGCCGTAAACTTAGTACATTTGAGAAAAAGTACATGGAATAAAATCAGTACGTAGCCGCACTGTAGTAAAAACTTTGTGCAGGAGAGTTTATTGAATATTTAACCCTCTGGATCAATATGAGCATAAAACATGAAGGTGAATGCAGTGCCATGCATACTTCTGTAGTAATATATTAGGACAATTACTGAAGTGATGTTCCTTATAAAAGGTATACACTGTTCAGATACTGTATGTGACAGATACATTTTATCTGACTGTCTGAAAACCAATCGATATCGTGGGAATTAACACACAGTGCATGGCCAAACAATGTTTGCGTTTTCTCATTGGAAGGAGGCCTTATCCCATTCCTCAATGTGGCTGACTTGCAGCTCACAAATTATATCAGTTCTGTCAGACATACTGGATGCTGCGACATGTCTGACAGACCAATAATTTGTGTTGAGTTGCAGCTACACACTATGCAATCATCAGGCCAATCTGCAGATCAATAATTGTAGAAATATGTAACATTGTGCACAAACACACACAATAGCATTGGTGTATAATCTGTTCTTGATTACTGATATTGTATTGTAACCGTAACCTGTTTAGATACAAGTCATGGTAATACAATCTTAATACTAAATATGAGACACCACAACTATCTTTATCCACTTTTGAAAAAAAGTGACTTGCTACATAAGGTAGAATTCAATTAGGCAAAAGATATAATATAAAGATATAAAAAAGGGGGCGCTAATAGAATGTAGCTGGTTTGCACAATAGCTGTAGCAATGAAATCAGGGGAGTCACTCCCTTAATATGCAAAGCAAAAAATAGATGGGTTATGCTGCGCTTCAGTTTATCTGATACCTTTAAGATAAAAATAATAATAATAGTAGTAATACGATTATTTTATTTAATTAAACAAGCATGCTTTAAATAAATGGATTTTTACATTTTTACCCGACGCGTTTCACTGTATAGCAAACAGCCTTTTCACCTTGAAAAAGCTGTTTGCTATACAGCGAAACGCGTCGGTGGAGAGGTGTGGACTTACTGTACACCCAGTGATCCTGACCCTGTTATTCTGTGGACCATCCACCAGTAAAATTAATCTTTCTTGAAAGACCCTAGGCGGACACAAAAAAAACTGTACCACCTGTGTATGTGGACATCACCTAACCAATATTGCCAACTGGTTCAAGGGAGACAGGTATATCCAGCCTGCTGTTGCAATACAGCGAACTACCATCTCACCGGAGGCAAGATACCTCGCCAGTAACATCACAGCATTCCATCAATATTTCTCCAACCAGACATTGGAAGGGTCTTTTTTCAGATACCAGGATAGGTACTAAACTGCTACATAGGGAGGGGGGGGGCCTAAACTGCACACCCTGGACATATGAGGTGCTACCTGCTGAGACCTGTAGTGCAGCAAGCAGGAGGAGGAGTTTGCAGGTGCACACTAAATATAAATGCTAGACCTTTTAATATCTATATTGCATTTCTGAGGTTATTAGCATAATGATGGCCATTATTATCGGCTTGTCCACCGCGTCCAGGTTACCTCAAAAGGACAAGTCCCTAACAGTACTCTGAGACAGGTCCAGGGCTCAGGACCCCCCCCCCCCCCGGCAGAAACACCCCATGGCATCACATTGGTGTGAAATTAAAGTGATAGTAAAAGGGATAAGGGAAATTATATGTGATAAGACTTACCTAAGTAAGAGGTAATAATAAATGTGAAGGGTGCTACATATATACTAAACAAACTAAAGGGGTGATGGAAAGTGTACGATATGATGCCATGGAGCAGCCCAGCAATAGCAGCCCAAAGAGCCCCGTGCCCCAAACACAGTCCCACAGACTAACACTCAGCATATATGTATAGTAGGACTTACCCTCATAGTGCCTCATTGACTGCTTTTTTATGAGAATTTTAGGCAATGGGTCTTGCTACAATCAGTAAGGGGGCATACATACGGGGTGATTTTAGCCAATTTTTAAGCGATCTGTCTAGATTTCTTAGAAATTAAGCAGGGATCACTCTGTGAGTATGCCCTGGAGTGATGGCAATGTCCTGTGTGTTGCCATTGCCTGCTCAGATCTTGACCATGTGTCGTCGAGATCTAGTCAGATCGTGCTGTATGTGGTTCAAGAAACTAAGTTTGCTCAGCATACTATATATCACTGGTGCATAGCATGTGTGCAGCGATGTGTACTGACGCTGTGTGCTAAACTACATCGCTTAGCACATGGCTGATGTTGCCCCATGTTTAAGGGGCTTAAGCCTGGGTCACGCAAATAATTCAGTCAGTCATGTAATCACTGAAGGGGGAAAGTAACATACTGTAATAGATTATAAGGAGAAGAAAAAATAATGTAGGGGACACAAATCAGGAATGAAAATATAGTGCAATGTATTTGAGTGAGGGGGCCCTAAATAGGTATGTGTTCACTCTGTAGGATTTTTTAGGGCAGGCTACTTTTTTCAATGGGTAGGGCACATTTTATATTATAAAATTACAGTAGAGACAAATACATTATAAAAATTATATATTCTGTTGTAATGACCATTACATATTATACCACACACCATAATACCCATTACACATGATGGCACACAGGGAAAGTTCTCATTGGCATGTTAGTGCGGTGGGGGACAGCATAAGGGCTCACATTGCCACACACACAAAAAGGGCAGGGTGCATTTTGAGGTTTAAAAAAAAAAAATGGGCAGGGTGCAGCACCCTGCAAAAGAAGCTTAGAGGGAACACTAGGCATAGATTGTAAGCTTGCGAGCAGGGCCCTCCTACCTCCATGTCGGTTTGTATCTACCCAGTTTGTTTAATCACTGTTGTCTCCAAAAGTGCAACGGAATATGCTGCGCTATATAAGAAACTGTAAATAAATAAAATGGGTATCTTGCTTATGGCCCACATGAGGTTTAAATCCACATATGCCATCGTATTATGTGTACACCCAATCTATTGATTACTTGCATTGTTTATTAAATTGTCCCATCTGGTATACACATCAGATGTGATAATGCAATGTACAATGCTTTAAGCTGGGTACACACTATAAGATCATTTATAATGAAAAGCACGATAAGGATATCGTTAATGATCAAATACATTTTGTATAGATAGATAGATCGATCTCTTTGTTAAATGTGTGCTCACTATGCATCTGATTTAAGGCCAATAATCACAGGGTGATTTTTAAGCAATCTGACTACATTGTTTAGCAATAAAGCGCACATCGTCCCATGTGTGTGTACCCCAGTGGCTGGTCCACACAGATCACTCAGCACACATAGCTGTTGCATGGCATGTGTGCCAGCAATGTGTGCTAAGTGATCTGTGCTTAAGCAATAGAGAGTCAAATTTGGGCGAGTTATTTTGTTTCTTTGCAGGGTAAATACTGGCTACTTTATTTTTAAACTGCAATTTAAATATCCGTTTTAACACACCCCGCCCAAATATAATGCTCACTGCACATGTTACATCTGCCCCCTATTGCAGTGCACATGTTTTTTTCCCATTTGAGAGAGAGATTTTGGGATCAATTCTGAATCCGGCCCATCTCATTAATCATGTTTGCTTTTATGGGCAGGTTTGTCCTGCCCCAGCAATACTCACAACTCCAGGGCAGCAGCCAGTCCCGAGGGCATACCACTGAAGTGGTTAATAAGCATCTTATAGGTCTGTTACAATTCCATTCCATTTTTTTTTTCCGTGGTGGTGGTTAGGGAAGGGGGGGGGGGGGGGGGGGGGCATTCTTGGTTTAACTTTGCTAATGATGTTAGCAGGTGTTTCATTTTCATGAATGTTTAAATTATATTTAAAGGGTTTATCAAAATCAAGTTACTGCAGTGGCTCTACCATTTCCTGTTGGTCAGATATTAGAGTGTCGAATAGAGGATTGGGAAAGTAAGAACGAGCAACCATCTGCTTTAAGACTGACTAGAGTCATGCCATAATCAAATGAAATTCTGTAATTATGGGTATAACGCTTTAGGAATGATTGGTAAAGGTGGCATTAGTGTTTTCCACATCAGTAAAGGTCTTCATAAATACTTGGGGGGGTGTTCATAAATTACTGTAGGTTATTGTCCAGCCAGGGGCTCTCCAGTTATTTCCGATAAGCTTGCACATGCAACGGCTCATCAGGCACACAAAAATGGTGCTAAAGTGGTCAAAAATACACAGATTTTACTAAACCTGAGTGTTGTCAGGAGCAAATGTATAGCTAATTATAATTGGTTAGCTCAAAAAAATAAATATTTGGGGCAGAACGGATGATGTAATGGTTAGCATTACTGCCTCACAGCACTGAGGTCATGGTGTCGATTCCCACCTTCACCCTAACTGTGTGGAGTTTGTTTATTCTTCCTGTACTTGCGTGGTTTTCCTCCGGGTACTCCGGTTTCCTCCCACAATCCAAAAATATACTGGTAGGCTCCCAACAAAATTAACCCTAGAATGTCTTTGTGTGCATGTATATGTGGTAGGGAATATAGATTGTAAGTGGAATATGGATACGTTATATAATACCCCTTTTACACCGCTGCAAAACCCGGGTGTAACGCCGTGTCCCTTTACACAGGACTTCTACCCAGGTCCTGACCTGGGTAGAACACGGCTAGGACCTGGGTATAGGGCGGTGTAAATGGGTACGCCGGGTCATGCGACTTGGCTCCCATTTACATCAATGGGGGACGTGCAACCTGCGGACTGCAGCGTCCGCAGGTTGGATGGGGGGGGCACAGCATGCGCTGCTGTCTGCTAAACGCTGCAGACAGCAGCGGAGGAGGTGAATGGATGCTTGTGTGTGGCATCCATTCACCTCCCGGATGACGGCTGGGGGCAGCCCAGCAGTTTACCTTGGTGCTGGGCTGCTCCCAGCACAGCGGGCTTGGAGATGTCATCTCCAAGCGCTGCTTTCGTCTACACTGGGGGTGGGCACTGCAGTGTAAACGGTGTAAATCCCAGATTGGATCCTTTTTCCAAATGCTGGGTCGGATCCTGATTACCTGATGAAATTTTATTGTTAATTGGATACTTCCCAAAGTTTAGACAAGCAGTTGTCAGGGAGTATTAACAGAGGGTTCCATTTTTAACCACTTATTTGATTAAAATATTTTATCCAGTGATTTATTTTTATTGCATTATGGCTGTTTTTCAGAATGAGTGCAAGAATTGTGGCGGGATATTTTGCTCCACGTGTTCATCAAATGAAATTCCTCTTCCTTCTTCCATTAATCCTGAACGAGTCTGTAACCTCTGTCACAAGAAACTGATACAGCAATATAGTAATAGTCCATCGTAAACACCAGTATATAGATATGACAATACAGTAAGTGCAACATGTGCTGATTAACTGGAATAGACCAGCACACAACCCATTCAGATCCATCTAGAAATGGGTTTGTGTGTTTTGGAAGAGCCAGTGCTTTTTTTTTTTATCTGTACACATGCAAATAAATGTATTCTTTAATTAAAGGGTTCCTGTTACCCCCATCAAGGACCCCAAACTAACCCCCATGTCTACTAGTACAGAGTACAGCAACGCAGAATCCGCTTTTCAAACTAAAAAAAACCTTTTCATTACCGTGTATCATCCATTCGCGCTGTTGCCTTCATTAGCATAATCTGGAGATGTCCGTCCCAATGTGGGCTAACGGACACTCCCCTGTGATGCTTTCTCAGCCCCCTTTACTTCCTCCTTCTCCCCCTCCCCTTTGCTGAGATCTCGCAGCTGCGCGCAAGTTTCCCTGAAGCCGTCCTGGCAATCTCCATAGTCCCACCCTCCGATGTCATCAGGCCGCGCACCTGTGTGATTCCAGACAGTACAATCAGTACACGCCGCGGAGAGAAGACAGAAGGAAGACTCGTCGCTGCTGCTGCCTGTTTCCTGTCATCCCTCGCTGATCGGTGAGTGCGGCGTGTACTGATTGTACTGTCTGGAATCACACAGGTGCGCGGCCTGATGACATCGGAGGGTGGGACTATGGAGATTGCCAGGACGGCTTCAGGGAAACTTGCGCGCAGCTGCGAGATCTCAGCAAAGGGGAGGGGGAGAAGGAGGAAGGGGGCTGAGAAAGCATCACAGGGCCGTGATGCTTTGCACACAGGGGGAGGGACGTTTTTGAAGAATTTGACTCGATCCCTAGCAACGGACTCAGCTCCCCTTGGATACAGGGGACGCTGGAAGGATTTCAAGCCGTTCTAGTGAGTAAAATAGCGCTTAAAAAAAAAAAAAAAAACACAGCACAGCTTACATAGACCTATACTACATAGCCTAGGGGTTAGTTGGGGGTAGTAAAAGGGGGTGACAGGTATCCTTTAAAGACAATCTATTACCATTCACAAGTAAAGAACCTTTCAAATGAAGTTAAATCTCTGTTTGCTAAGACAAATTCCTTTTTAGGGATGGTTGGGTGTAGAAGTTTATAAACCTGACTTTTATAATTATTTATGGCATACCTTCCAACATGACCTGTTCCAGGAGGGACACAATGCTCTGTTTCTGGACTTCCCTCAATTAATGATTGCTATCACCTGTTTTAAACAGGTTAATTTAAGAAAGGTGTTTCACTACAGGTTATGGTAATCATAAATGAAGAGTAGAGTCCAGAAACAGAGCATTGTGTCCTCTTGGGTCATGTTGGGAGGTATGATTTATGGTGATTTAGTCATAATAAAACAAGGTATTCAGGAAGGAAAGTCAGGGAAGTTTTCTTTTGATTACCCAGCTAATTTAAAACCTTGCATTTTATTGTACCATAAAGGCCCATACACATAGGGAGACAGGAGGCCTGTGATAAGTGATCAGTCTGTGCTGACCAGTGTTTTCTGGTGATGTGACTAGATCTTGACTGCATTCAGTCAAAATCTAGTCATGTTGAGAATGACAAGTGGAACATGCATCGCCATCTCCCAGGGGAATCAATGCTTTTTTCTAAGCGATCTAGTAAGATGGCCTACCAATAGCCCTAAAATCGTTCCATGTGTAGGGGTCTCAAGGCTGATATTTAGCTATCTGCAGAATTTTCACACAGACAGCTGTGTGGCGTTCTTTACGGTATCTAAAGTATTTTCAATCTACACCTTGAAAAGGTTGGAGAGTTTTATCCAGAGTTCAGAGTTTTTTTTTTTGTTGTTAGGATGGTATATTTGACATTAGTTGGGAAAATAAGTAGGCTTTCTTTGTCACAGCTTCAAAACCTAAGAAATTAGTCAGGGATTTGGAAAAATGTAAAGTATATATCAGATTAATTGGGAATGTGGGGTTTGTTTTTCATTCTATAAGCATACTGTAGCAAGCAATGCACTAGAATGTGATATGGGTTCTTTTAAGAATATTGTGCACGCTAAGTGTCAGATTTAATCCTCTGCTGGTAATGAAGCCGACCATTCTGTTTAACAGGGACACATACAAGTGAGGGTTAGGCGTTTTATTTCCAAGCCACAAGCTTGTAATTGCATGACTAAATTCCTAGCTCAATAAAAATGCCGTTCTGTACTATTGTAGTGATACATTCAAGTGCTATTCATGGGTAAGACAGGCTTTGGGGTATATTTACTAAAGCTTCTAAAACAGATAAGTAGTATTACCCATAGCAACCGTCAGCTACCCTTTCTCTATTGCTTTCTAAAAAAAACAACACTCTGGTTTATAGGTGCAATATTACTAATTTTTTTTAGAAGCTTTGGTCAGGTAGATTTACCATAGTCAGAATTATCCTGTCCAAAAAAAAAGGACAGGCTATACTATTGGTATTGATGTAGATAAAAAAAAAAAAAGGAATGGTTTAATTAGCTTGTCTTTGAAAGATTTAGATATTAGGGCTTCTCAAATGTCGGCTACTGAACAGGTCGTGTTTTCCAGGTTAGCCAGCAGGGGCGCAGGTGTATGAAAAACTAACATTGTAAAGATCCACATGTGACCTGGGAAATATGAACTGTTTGAAGTCCCGAGGTTGAGAACTGTAATACATACACTGAAACTGGGTAATGAACAAGGGTCATCAGTAATTATGTTGCAAGCGTTCCAAATAGGAATATATATATTTTGGAATTAATAAAATGTTATGTTCTATTAAAGAACTGGATTTGTATGCTGGATTAGTTTTAGCACTTTAGCTGCAGTTTCTGATTATCCACTGTACAAAATGTGCTGAAAAGTACTACAGGTAGATGTGATGACTGTGTAAAGCATGGCAGGTGTTGGTAGCAGCCCTCTTTTTACCTGTAAAGTGATGCGGAGAAGGTTTCTGGGCACCAGCGAATGTACTATACCATGCAATAAAACAAGTCATTGGAAGACTAAAATGTTGGCCAATCACTCGCTGCTATGAATGCTTTGTACATTTGCTGTATATATTGAATGATTACATATTATGCAAACATTAAATGCAATAAATACTGTATACTAAAGACATCACAAATCTTCTGTTTATTGTTCAGTGTCTTTTCTCAAAGGTCATTTTCATTGTTTGACTGAATTTGTAAATATAAATGGTTAGTCCGTTTTGTTTCACAGTTCCCTCTGAACACAGAGACCCCACCCAAGCTGAACCCTGGAATGAATAAAATGCCGAAAACAGAGTCAATTTGTTTTATTAGACTCTACCTTAATAATGGTATAGTCTGAACATACAACCACAGACAATAAAAAGTATTCAAGACAACAGCAAAAAGTAATGTTTGTCATGTTTATTTCACTTCATCCCCACCCAAAAACACTACTATATGCATGTAACTGTTGTACATAGACTGAGATCTCATTGCTAATCCGTTATGCAAAGAATGAGTCCATATCATTATAGTGTTCTATTCCTTTCTTAATAACTTGCTAATGTCCAATGCCTGCTTTTGTTTGACAGCTAAAGAGGAGTATTATTTAGGACGTCACTCAGTTTCCATTCTCAGCATATAAGCAAGAGGCCTTACAGTGCAAATCATTCTCAGTATTAAACTTAGGCACTTTGATAAAACAACAAGAATACACAAGCTGGTTTGCAACATTTATTCCAAATCGGAACAATTTTTTTCTTCCAGAACCAATATTTACTTTAATGGATTCAATTTAGTGGAGAATGTCTTCTACTTATCTCCTGCTGAATTAGTACCAGTTACACTTTTACATTCAGCAGGTTAACCAAGATCTAGGTTTGTAAAAAGATTTTATTTCTGTTGAATGGCATGAGTTGGTGAAGTTATTCTTTTTCAGTCCTGAAACAAAAAATGCAAACTGTCAAACATTCATTTAAAAAAAAAAAGTTTCAACAGGTTTTCAGTAATAAAATGGTGCATCCATCAGACTTCCCAAAATGCCATTTCAGTTACATGGGAGATATCTGAACAAGTATTCATGATGAACAAGCCTATACTTTCAACCACAATAAATTCATCACTCCCATGGGTTGAAGTTATCAATTCCTTGTTTAAAAAAAAAAAAAAAAAAAATTGCAAAAACTGATGCCTTAAGTTTAAGTAGTTAACAGGTGCACTTTTTGGCACTGGAAATTTACAGACAGAGGGCAGTTGTAAATGCCGGGGGCGAGTTTTGACAATGAGCAGTGCTGCCTACTCTGTCACAGCTTGCACGATCAGTATTCAACTGAGCCCCAGCATACGCTGTTCCCCCTCCCCTCACTCTGATTTTGGAATAAGGTGAAAACAGCACATGCGGCCGCTAAAAGAGCAAGACTCGCGGCTAAATGCCTGCATTAGCCGTGAGTCTCACAGTTTGGGGGAAACTTCGCCATCCTCTGACAGTGAGGATTCCCCTGGAACATTTAATAAGGTGAGCGGCCAGCACGCGGATTAAACAGAGGATGTTTTCAGTGATACCCCACCTTTTAACCTTGCCGGCCGCAGTGAATACACCCCCCTAATGCTTTCCTAGTTATCCATGCTACAGTCTCACTTTTATATATCTTCTACAAAAGCTTGTATGAATAACAAAATAGCCTCCTAGGTGGATGTAAAGTTACTTTTCAGCACAAGTGATATATACTAAATAAAATTAAATATATCTTAAACAGTTAAATTGTAGTGTGCCATTTAAATGCAATATATGTATTAAAATACCTTTTGTGCGTGTGCAACGGAACTGCCAATACAGATCTCATTTGCCATCTGGTGATGAATTTAGAAACAGTTCTAAGTATCCTTGTTCTAGGAGAAGGAATAAAACACATACAGTAAAGTACATTTCATTAACTGGCAATGGTAGCTTGTAGTAACCTGGTGAAACCATATCTTTCTAGTTCAAGACAGACAATTTCTGGATTAGCTTTCAATGAGGTATGGAAACCTACTCATGCTCAGCAGCACTTCCAAGACTATAGTGCACAGGTGCTCAAACTCAATCCTCAGGACCCCACACAGTGCATGTTTTGCAAGTCTCCTTATAGAATCACAAGTGAAATAAGTAGCTCCACCTGTTGATCTTTTAAAATGTGTCAGTGAGTAATGAATGCACTTGTTGGGTGACTTGGGAACAGTGAACTGTGTGGGGTCCTGAGGACAGAGTGTGAGAACCCCTGCTATAGTGCGATAAACACAATGATCATGAATCTGTATAATTATTAACTGCAAACATTTTGCTTTGTAGTTTTTCCAAATTCACAGAATAAACTTTTAGATAAGAGATTGCAGACAGGGACGGTTCACCCACGCTGGGTGCTGACGCCCAGCAAGTCGGACTTGATTTCACCCTGCAGCTCCCCGGGAGGGGGACACACGATTAGGCACTTGATGTGCCAAGGTTTGCATATGATAAATCGCATGGATTTATCATATGCAGTCCCCGGGGAGCTGCAGGAGGAGGGAGCCGTGCGGGGGACATCAGCGGGCGGGGGATGCCGGCTAATAGAGAGCCGAGCAGGGGGAGGCTGTTGCGGTGGGGTGAGTGGTGATAGCGGGAGCAGGGCGCCGGGCAGGGGCGGGAGCCGGCCCGGGAGGAACAGATAACTTTAAAAAAAAAAAACAACACATACAGATGACTAGCAAGCCATTGATTGGCTGAGACCTCTCTCAGCCAATCAATGGCTTGCTAGTCATCTGTATGGGCTTTTTTTTTTTTTTTTAAGTTATCTGTGTTCCTCCCGGCTCCCGCCGCAGCCAGGCAGCCAGCGTCATCCTCCCTGCCCGGCACCCTGCTCCCGCTGTCACCACACCACAACAGCTTCAAGTGCCTCCAGCAGCCTCCCCCTGCTCAGCTCCCTATAGCCGGCATCCCCCGCCTGCTGTCATCCACCGCACGGCTCCGGGGCTGGGCTGCACATAAGATTCAGCAAATCTTATGTGCAGCCCCTCCCGACACCGATCCGCACGAGACCACGCAATCGGATCGGACGGGGTGTCTGCAAGTGCGATTTGGGCCGATTTCACGGCCCGATTCATCTGAATCGGGTGAAATCGTGCCCAAATCGCATAGTGTATGGGGGCCTTAAGGGCGACAGTCAGTCAACCACAATTTTAAATCAATCACCAGTAGAAAGACACTAGAGTGAGGGGAAGTTGAGGTGTGCACTGCGCTCTTCCCATCACATACACTTCAACATTTCTTGCTCAGGGCACTAGTAGGCCTGGAGCAGATCCTGATTTCAGGTGTAAGGGTTGTAATAGTGTGATAAACTGCAATCTGGATTTCTAAAGGTAAGTTGTATTATATGGAAAACAAAAGTACAAGTTATAGCTTCTCAAGACTTTAAGGGAATACAATGACAATTACATAACTTAATACAGAAGTTAAGCATTTAGTGGAACCAGATAAGCTTACCCATGGGTATTTATAAAGACAGACATCAGACCCAACAGATTGTAGCTACACTTACGCATATGGCATCTGTTTTTGGCCATGGCTGTTACAGCATCCTCATGAGTCAAAAATCTTACAACAGCTTCCCCAGAGGCACCACCTGCATCAGCACTGAACTCTATATTAATCTTCAGTGGCATCACAGGATGGAAAAACTATTGAAAGAAAACATCACAATGCAAATATCAGTCATTTATGGATATGCCAATATGTAAACATTACCAGCAATATCCTACTCAATGTATAACCAAATTATTAAACTACATTCTAAAATGATTAAAGGACTTTTAACTTACATTTGCAATATCTTGTCCTGAAGCATGGAATGGGATTCCTCGAATGTGGATATCGTGGACCGGTGATACAACTGTAAAATCATTAACATCCACAGACTTTCCAGACATGTCCTTAACATAATCTGTGGGGAAACAAAATTAAACTAAGTGGTTAAAAAGAGAGATCCAAAATAATGAAAGGTTTAAAGTATATTTTATTTCATACTAAATAATATTTACCATGGAAAATACAAAATCTACAAGAGAAAGCCCAAGAAAACTAAATGCATAGACTTGTACTAGTAACACATGGATTTAAAAAGGCTTGCTCTCAGGCAAATGACATAAGCGAGTCTGTTGGTCCCGGGTGTGCCTTTGGCAATACAGGTCATGTGGGAAAATAGTTTAGACATCAGTGGTCACATTGGAACAACATTTTGAAGACCAACTAGTAATTATAAATAAAGCTTCAATCATTTTGTATGAGAGAGGATAAAGTATGAAAGTAGTGTCCTCAAGTGACAACTTCTCTTGTATGGGTAAATTTGTTTCTTTCATCCACTCATGCATTGTACATCCCCACGCATGCTCCAGTCATTATTGGGAATGGGCTGGACAATCTTTTCTGAACTACAGGATTAGTGGAAGCAATGAAGGGACTGATTATGGTATTAAAGTGCTGCAGAGAAAGTATTTGAACAATTATTGACAATTCCTCTAACATATTGTAGGAGGGGGAAATAATTCCTGAAGCTGTGTAGACACGGTGGCGATAGGGGCTGAAATCGCTGGAAATATGGTCGCAGGCTACCATATTGCCAGTGATGGGAGTGTACCCCAGCGATAAATCGCCGGGTGCGTGCTCCCGGTTTCAGCCCCGTTCTAATCGCTCCTGCGACCAGCTGATTACCTCTGCGGCACCGCCGGCAGAGGTTCCCTTTATTCAGCGACCATCTCTGGTCGCTGATGAAAAGGAGAAACTGAGCAATATATCTCCCCGTGTGTACGGTGCTTTAGACATGACAAATCTGATCAGTAACCACAGGATTTTTAGGCTCTAACCTAAAATAAGGTATTTTCAGTCAATGATAGGATTTTATAGGCATTAAAATGCAACATTTCATTAGGTTTGAAACTTGCCATTATTACAGATGTGCAGTGGCATAACTTACCTCTTATACAGTATGGTGGCCACTAAAAACAGAGGCATGGCTAAGCATCCCAATCCTGTTGATCACTCCAGGGAGATATGGGCTTCATCTGTAGACTGTTGTCTGCAATGCTAGCTCCTACAATGTTCCAGCACCCAGCTCCTGTCAGTGAGCAGGAACCAGAACTTTGGTGTCACTGCAAATATATCCTGCTGCGGCCTTGCAGTATTTGCTCATGTAACACACACACCGTGGGGTTGCTTTGCTGCATGAGGCTACTATTCATTTGCAGCTGTGGCTTTCCCAGAGAAGCAAATTAATCTCTGAATCTGGCAGTCTTACTGCATATTCTATGCAGCAAGACTGCTACAGGACATATTTGTATATATGAATTGCATATGAAAACTCATTCTACACATTTCCACAGTACATCTATATCATTTCAACTTAACAGAATTGAGTCTTGAGGTTCTACCAGTTAAAAAAGGTCAGTTTAGGTACTATCATCCAGATTAGGTCATTTTAAATCCTGTAGAAATCAAGTATATTATTCCCTGGTACATAATAGCAAATTAAATATTTTAAATGTATTGGGAAAAAATTAGAATAGGTTAGAACTCAATAATCCTGGGCTTACTGATCAGCAAGAGATTTGTGTTGTAATATGAATCTACTGTCCTAGTTTATTGCCTTGCATTTTGCACTTAGCGTAACAGTAAAGCTTGGCATTCTAAAGCTGGATACACACTATAAGATTATCTGTCTGGTTGGAATGAGAATCTGGTAATGTCTGCAAACAATTTACAATCAAGCATTTGCTTCCATAAGCTGGAAAATGGCCAAAAACACTTATCTGCCTAAAACGGATTTAAAAAGTTCCATTTTTGTATATTCCACGTTTGGAAGCAAATGTTAAATTATCATTTGCTCCCACAAATTACTAGGTTTTTATTCCAACCAGATTGGAAAGATAGCCTTATGTGTATCCAGCTTAAAAGGTTAAATTAGGCCATTCTAATTTATTTAAAAAGGAGAGGAAAAAAGATAAGAAAAGGCTCACCATTCATGTGATTATTCTCACTTGATATATCCACTTGTCTGTCTTTTTCATTATTATGAGGATTGTTTGGGTCATATAGATCTTTTACAGTTGGATCAAATGCTTTTCGTCTCCTAGCAGGAAAATTAGCGCTCTGGCTTTCACTTCTCCTGCTTGGAAAGATTTCAATGTACCTGAAAACGGAGAGGACATGAAAAAAATAAGTCAACGGCAAAAGAGCCCCCCCAAGCTCCTAGAGAGAACATAGCTGCATAGGTGTATCAGAGGGCATGGTGTATAGTACGTTTCTTTTCATTTCTGACAATCACCCAAAATTTGGTATATACACCATTAAAAAGTGAGAGAAAAATATATATATTTGCTCTTTCTGCTTACAGGGATGCCATATACATAGAACAAAAGGGTACACACCAGGTGGAAATAACCTATGGTACTATACCAGTTGTAAAACTCCACATCCCATAATGCTCTAGCAGCCAGTGTACCAGGTTGCCTACCCGTCCTTACACCAAGTCTAAATTAGTAATGCACATTAGCATGGTGAAACTTTTTCCAAAACAACAAAATTTGCCAAAAATAAATAAACCCTAAAGGTTATATAAAATGTTAAATTGTTAACATGGTTCCTTAAACAAAATACCAGCAGCACCTCTGACATACAGTATACAGATGCCTATTACCTGCTTCCTATTTCCTGCTTGTGTCTCAAAAGTGCCTGATCTGCATGTTCTTGAGAAATAAACTGTACAAATGCTTCCCCTGACTTGCGTCCCCTCTGGTCAAAGACAAAATTTATGCCTTCATTGGCTATGGTCAGACCTGCAAGAACACAAATCATAAAAAAAAAAAAAAAAAAAAAAAAAGGTACATAATGAGTCAAAAAAAGTCAAACTTTGAGCATCTCTTGAATAAATCCATCAGCAGGATCTTAAGAATTACATGCATACAGATTTCTATACTTTGCAGTATCTTTCAGAACACTCTTGAGCTACATGTAAAAATACATATTCATTTGGTTTTTACCCCCAATTACATTTGGCCGGAGAGCAAATCACTGAGCTGTGTGAAAACATGACCAGTGACAGAACAAGGAAGCAGGAAGTAATGCGCTCTGCTGTCCAGTGCTGTGGAGTTGGGAGTTACATCTCCAGCTTCTCAGTTCAAAATAAAAAGAGATCTATAAAAGAGGCATGCAAATGGGGCAATTTAAAGCTTATTTCTAAGCGATCTAACCCGATCACATAGAAATTTGAAATAGAAGTAATTTCTGGCGCATCTGCACCCTTCGGGTGTAATAGGATCGACCCCTTAAGAAAGAAATACACCTATTCATAGCAGTTAACGGTTCCCAGAATCAAAAGAATATTCTTGTTGTATAAATCATGTTGTCACAACACAAACATCAAAGTAAAGGTGCCCATACACTACTGCAATGTGTCTTAGCAGTGTATGGGCCGTCCGACCTCCCTGAGCCACCTGCGGCCTTCCCGGGCAGCAGGATCACATGCAGTCCTTTTGCATGCAACCCCGCCCCCTCCACCAGGAGGAGGGACAAGACGGAGGTCGGGCAGCAGCAGGTCCGACCTTCATCTCAGGTCTGATGCACACGGGACCGCGCATCAGACACAACAGGGACATTAAACACATCCGATTTAGGACATGTGTAGGGGCACTTTAATTTATATAGTTAAAAAAATAAATAAAGTCACCTGAAAAGAAATTGGCAATGTCCTGATCACTACAGCTATATGGAAGACCACGAAGCCGCACTGTGCTGTCATTTGGCGTTACAGACATGGACTGTGCAGCCTGTGACAGAGAGGACTGCGTAGTGGGTGACATGACAGATTGCAGTCTTTGTAACAGAGACTCTGCATCTTTCGGGCTCATCTCAAACACTGCAAAAAACAGAAATCATTCTTTTAACACTGAAAATACAGACATAAAAAGTTCATGATTACAGAATTGCTGTAATATTTATAGGTTCTTCATTTTGTACACTTACAAACCTGGTCAATTCTAATGAAAAAATCCAACTTCCAGCCCTATTACTGCCTGTAGCTCTGACCATTCCTTCATATGAGTTTATAGGGAAAAAAATCCTTTATCCATCAGTATAAAGATACTTTGGGAAGCCCTTAACATGCTTAAGAGGGAAAACACTAAGAAACAGCAGCCGCTTGGTTGACTTGTATGACCAGTTATATTTGGGGGCTGAAATGGGTGTGAGTTGCAGTGATGTTGCCAGTGTAGAAACGCCATGTAAAATTGCACTCTTCACATATTAGACTGACCCCTAAGAGGTCACTCAGGAAACAATCTCAAGTGGCTGTAGTTTCACAACAAAAGTCACACACCAGATATACCTTTGTGAAAATCCCATCTCAGAAATGAGCCAGCTGATACAAATCATAATTGTAATCTATTTGAGCATTTGAAAACACTCTCCCAGTGAAACAAGAGTCTAGCTCGATGGAAACTTTGTGGTGACTAAATCTGGGTACACACCTAAAGATTTCTGTCCAATCTGTATCACCCCCATATAAAAAAAAAAAAAAATCACAGTGCACACTACAGACAACAAAAATCAAACTACACCAAGAGTCACTGCCTAGCTGCTATTAAGTTCTCCTAGGGAGCGAGTGGGGACAGTATAACAGGTCACCAAAGCAGCTCCTCGTCTAGCGCCCTGTGACTCAATCTCTCCAAGTCATATCCTGTGCAGTCTCATGGGTTCTTAAGCAATGAGCCCTTAAACCTTGGCACCATTACCATTGAGAGAGCAACAGTTACCGCCAAGCAATTAAGAAATGGCGGATGACAAGGAGGCGGGGCCAGCAGTAAGATCTGGACTCACTGACCTAAAAGGGTGCTCTCATGGGTATGGGTCGACATACATTAGATCGACTGGGCTTAGGTAGACACAGCCAAGGTCGACAGTCAATATGTTGACATGAGTCACTTTTTTTGTGCCGTATTTTCAACTAAGTAGACATGGACACCGTATCAGTGTAACATGTTCTCTTCCTCGTGTGCTTTTTCTACTCATAGTTAAATGATCTTCTACTCCATAATCCCTATGATGGAATCAAATTCCTTGGTTCTATTACACCCAATACTTCTTTCAGTGTTGTTTGCGGAGGCCATTCATTTAATATGCCCTGTATTTGTCCTATATTGCCTTGAACATTGAAGTCAGTTGTGCTCTTGTTTAGCATATTTATGAACGCTGTAATTGGGCACTTTAGATCTCTTGAGGCATTAGAAAATTCTGAATGCTTTTAAGCATATTTTGATTTAGTAAACTAAAGACTGACAAAAGCATTACATTTACACCTGCACATAATGGGAATAAGTAAGTCAGCGTGCTCACCTTCTACATAGCGCTGCCCCAAGTACCTTTTGTGCTGTTCTAAAGCTTTTGCCAAGTCATCGGCTGTTTCAAGCTCTATGACTGCATCTCCTCGTGGTTTACCATCTCTGTTAAACATGAAGTGTACTCCATCTTCCCCGTTCCGTATATTGCAACCTGGAAAGTGAAATGGGGACTCAATGTTTACAACATACACTTGCAAAAAATAAAAATGTCAAATGATACAAAATATAAATATAGCAAAGGATGAGCATATTTTGCTTCCATAGTAGTTGGGCAGCATATGCATACCTGGAAGATGCTCGTTCAGATTTTACATACTGTAAGTAGCTGCAATACATCCCTTAGTATATTTATAATTAGGTTATGCACTAACAATAGCTCAGTTTGCAAAACCTATTATTTCGATAAAGGAGGAAAGGAACAATCTTATCTTGTCTGGTCTTTAGGCTACTATAACATGACCAGTATGGAAATAATAAGCCATATATCTTTAATCTATTTTAACGCTCATACAAGGTAATACTTTAAAAAAAAAAATTTTTAAAGTGTGTGAACTGTAGACCACGCAGCGTTCAAATGCCTGCGGGTCCCAGACATAGAACAGCCCTGCTGGATAAATTCATAATGGTGACTCAGAAGGCTCTGCACATCTCTGCGTATTGTGGTGGCCTGAGCGACCACTGAAGCCCCCGGAGCCGCCCTGCCTCTCCCGCCGTCTATTCTGCACTATCTACCGGCCGGAACACCCACCTGTGCCGCACTGCCCCACTCTCCTCCTGCATGCTCCACTACGACCAGTAGACCCGGGCATCCTTCCTGCTGGCGGCGCGGGAGTCTACGCCATGGCTGCTCTTATTTATGCAGCGCTGAGATGGGTAGACAGCACTGTAATTCTGGACTGGTTCATGGAGCTGGCTGATATCTGCGTCCCGCTGGGCTTCCTGTAGTGTGGCTCGGATGGGCTGTTTGTGGGCTGTGCGCTGGTGTTAAGCAGAGGCTGGGCAAGGAGATTAGAGGGCGTTGAGCGCAGGGGGCATCACTGGTAGCACACACTGCTCCAGGTCATTACACATGGTAATAATGTTAATTGAAAGAAAATTTGAGGTAAACTAACTGGGAATGTGATGGTCAAAGGACTTTTCAGCAGATGGTAGATAAAATTAAGCAAACCTAGTGCAAAGCTACCATAGCTACATGCACTATACCACCAACATTCACTTGTATTTCTTTTTTTTTTTTTTGGGGGGGGGGGGGGTGATGGTGACCCCCACTATATCACCAACTTGTATATGTTTGTGGGGGGGGGGGGGGGGACCGGACCTGTGAGAGATTTTAAATCTCTAATGATGAATCTCCCACACAAATCTCTGTGTGTAGGGCCCAGAGTAATGCTGGTTGTATTGTGGGAAGTTTAGCCAATAGCCAATGTAAAGAAAATAATGAATCAGAAAGGATCTTTCAAGTAGGGATGGACATCAAGAAGCCCCCCAAATGATGGCCGAGCTTCCGCCGTTTAATCTTTCGATGAGATAGTCATGGACCATCGCATCAAGAGAATTTGATGGAAAGAAAATATTCATAGGATTGGCACATGCGCAATTTAAAAAAAATAAAATAAAAAAAAAAAACACTTTTTGCACATGCGCAACCATCTTCAGCTTAGCCACGCATGTGCAGAAGAACTGCAGCGTGGCTGGCTAGGGGCAGGACCGTCAAAACACCATCAAATGTTTACCATTCGATGGCAGCAAATATCGGAATGCCGCCATCAGATCGTAGAGACACTACCACGAATCAAACATCGATGGTAGTGAAACATTGCATTTCGATGTCCATCCCTATTTTTAAGTAGTTTATAAACCACTGTAAACCATTAATTTAGTCAATATCTGGAGTGAATGAGGGGATCCAGCAGTGAAATTTTATTCCGATCATACTCCTTTCACATGGCAAATGCCAAGGAGCACCCAGCATTTGAACACAGGTCAGTCCCAGAAGCAACTTGGCATCTGCGATGCAAGGTCCCCCCACAGCAACCCGGCAATATGCCGGGTCACGGTCATCATCGGGGGACGGGACTGAGGCAGTGCTTGGAGTAGACGCTGAGGCCTTTCACAGTAATTTCCAAACCTAGTCACACCACATCCATGGCACACACGTTATAAACTTTACAGTGGTTTGGGTGTTAATAAAACTCCTATATCCATTAATTTCCCCATATTACCAGAGTGTAAGGACATACCAGAGAAAAAATTAAGCACGTCTTCAGCAGTGCAAGACCATGGCAAGCCTCTAGCGCGCACAATGAACATCTCGCTTTGTTCTTTGCCTACAAACTCTGTTTCATACTCCGGTAAGGCAGGATATTCGTTTGCATATAAACTGGGCTGTTCCTGACAAGAGAGAAGAAGAACACTAAGTAGTGCAGTTATACAGTTTAGAACAATCAAGTCCATGCCAGTAAGACACATCGAAAGTCTTACTTTATAGATCAGTGTCAACATGCCAGCCACCAACCTCAACCCAAAATACATCAAATAAAGCACTTAGAATCTAATCTTTGTGCATGACCTAGATTGATATGGTTTACATTTACACCATACAGATCATGAAGACCTAGGCTAATACTGTATAGTAAAGTTTTAGCTATCAATATCAGTATGAAGTTTTGACATTCGTAATGTCAACCCAGCATACCAACTTGGCAGTAATGTAATGGGAAGCCTAGTATCTGCGTCAGTTCTAGAAAATGAAACATGACTGTACAGCATCAAGTTTACATTTCTAAAGCCGACACCATTATAACACTTTAAATCACTATACCAACAAATCAGGTTAGACATAACGCTAGCCCCCTTGCCATTGCTGACATTCTGAATGGCAACAAGTAACTACATCCCAAATATCTTTATTGGGTTGTTTTTAAACCCACCAATGCTCAGTGAGGTTGGCCTCATAATGTAATACTAAAATATTAAAATGTAAAACATGCCATGTTTCGCCTCAATATTGTTGCAGTTTTAAATTTCATCAACAAACCCAAGAAATAGTGGTGGCTTATAAACAGCTTTTTGTATGGAAATTGTAAACCACCCTGCAAAATACAAGTAGCCAAAGCCGGACAGAAACACATGTATACAGTTATCATAAAGAGCAATCTTTCCTGCACTGTATTACAAGCTCATGCCTTTGGGAGTATTGCTGTGTACACACAGGGGCGATAGGGGCTGAAATTGCTGGAAATATGGTCGCTGGCGACCATATTGCCAGTGATGGGAGTGTGCCCCGGCGATAAATCGCCGTGTGCGCGCTCCCGTTTTAATCGCTGGTCGCAGCAGCTTGCTCCTGCGACCAGCTGATTACCTCTGCGGCACCGCCGGCAGAGGTTCCCTTTCATTAGCGACCATCTCTAGTCGCTGATGAAAAGGAGAAAATGAGCAATATATTGCTGAGCAATATATCTCCCCCGTGTGTACAGGGCTTAAGTGTTGTTTTTCAGCAATACACACCTGTGCGGAGTTTGAATATTCTCCCCATGTTTGTGTGGGTTTCCTCCGGGTACTCCGATTTCCTCCCACAATCCAAAAATATACTGGTAGGTTAATTGGTTCCCAACTAAATTAACACTACAATGAATGAATATGTGTGTGTGTGTGTGTGTGTGTGTGTGTGTGTGTGTGTGTGTGTGTGTGCGCGCATGTGGTAGGGAATATAGATTGTAAGCTCCACTGGGGCAGCGGAATATATATATATATATATATTAGAAACTGTTAATAAATAAAACTATCCCATTTTAAAGATGTAGGGTGACATTTAATAGGATGCGTCTTTTAGTACGTTTCTAAAATCGCACCATATCCCACGTTTTCAAAATCACAATTTTTTTTTTTTTACAAAATCGACAATTTAATGGATAACTATGTCAGGTAAGGAAAATGGGATGTCATGCGATTGTGTGAGTTTTATGGTGTGTACACACGGTAGATGTGCCTTAAGATCCTATCCACGATCCGATAAAATCGTGGATAGGATCTTAAGGCACATCCGATTTGCATCCTATCTTGACTATATATAGTGCAGATCTGCACTATATAGACAAGGCAGCCAAGACTTTCTGGCTTCCGATACGTGAACGCGCATCAGGATCGCAAGGGTTAAAACCCTTGCGATCTGAATCCGATTCCGATCCGATGTTGACTATATCGTCAATATCGGAAAGGAAATCGGACCGTGTGTACACAGCATAATGGTGTGTACACAGCATAATGGTGTGTACACACGTTAGATGTGCCTTAAGATCCTATCCACGATCCTAAGGCACATCCGATTTGCATCCCATCTTGACTATATAGTGCAGATCTGCACTATATAGACAAGGCAGCCAAGACTTTCTGGCTTCCGATACGTGAACGCGCATCGGATCGGGACCGCAAGGGTTAAAACCTTTGCGATCTGCATCCGATGCCGATCCGATGTGGACTATCATCAACATCGGAAAGGAAATCGGACCGTGTGTACACAGCATTAGTCATGAAAATGTGCAAATGAATGCACATGTGCAATAGGATAGACATGGTAATACACAGTTTTTGTAAACAAAAAATAAAAATTTCAAAACGGCGTGGGGTCCCCGTTCCTTAGCATAACCAAACCCGGGCTCAAAGAACCGCTCCTGGTTTTAGAAATTCAGGGGACAAAACATAGGGGATTCTATTTTGGCAACCAGCATCAGGCACAAACAGCCAACAGGGTAATGCCACAGCCGGGTGAAACTGTTTACACAAGTTCCCCTGGCCAAAGCATTCATCCCCATGGCTTGTCAGCCTGGGCAGAGACCCTGGAGGAGTGGGGATCCCCCAAATTAAGGGGCCCACCCCTCCAGTGTTAAACCTGCCCGGGATGCCCCTGGTGCCCCAAGGGTGGTAGGCAGCAGGCTTATTGTTGTGTAAAAATGGGCATAACCATTTTACATTGATGTGGAACTATAAGTCCCAGCAAGCATGCCCCACATGCAGGGATTTTGAGACCCACAAGTCCCAGCATGTGGGGCATTAAAGGGCATGCTGGGTCTTGTAGTTCTTCACCAATGCAAATAGTAAAAAACAAAACACAGACACATAAGAAAAGTTACGTTGTACTACATGCTACAATCACACACACTATGCATAACTAAAGAGGTCCACCGCCGGTTGGTCTCATTCTCCAGTTGTATCCATGGTACCTGTTGAAGGAAAATATACTCCCACCGGTGACTAACTGGCTTCAGCCGGGGACCCCCTTTAATAGGGGGTCCCCACTCCTCCAGGGTCCCTGCCAGTGCTGACCAGCCACCGGGGTTAAATGCTTTGGCCAGGGGAACTTGCGTAAAAAGTTTCCCCTGGATGTGGCATTAACCTGTTGGCTGCTTGGGCCCAGTGCTGATTGCCAAACTACGGGGGAACCTACGCCATTTTTCCCCCAAAACGTTTTACTTATGTTTTGCCCAAAATCATGCACAGATCTCACTGGTCTGCGCATAGTTCTGTCAAACTCATCTGCCAGAACTTAGTCTATTTGTTTTGTGATTGTCCAGTTTACCAAAAATAATAAAATTAAAGTTGACAGGTCAAAATGAGCGATTTTTGCAGCAAAAAGTGCCATTTTGAGCGCAATTTTGCATCATATAACATGTGCGATTTTCAGAAACCGATGCAAATTCGGCCGCCTTTTGACTGAAAAAAAAAAAAGTTGAAATCACTCACCCTATTAAATGTCTCCCGTAATATCAGCAATATCTGGGTAGTAATGAATACCAGTGGACTTTAAGGGCAGAGCAGTGTTTTTACCCTTTATTTATTTATTAGCAGTTATTTATTTATTACCGAGGTACTTGTGGAGTATCACGGCTCCCACGATGGGCATCGCACATGAAAAAAAAATCGCATGCGATTTTTATCAGAAAAGCATCCAAATGCATTGAAATTAGTATGAAACATGTTCAATGGCCCCCAAATGGCATTTTTGAGGCCGTACCACCCCCACTTTCAACGCGAACCCGAAGCGTGGCGAGCGCAGCGAGCCCGCGAGGGGCGGCGGTACGCGTCCTACGACCTTTTCATACCCCCACTATCCACGTCGGCGTGGAGTTGAGAATAGAAAGTGTGGCGAGCGGACGCAGACACCTGTGAAGGTATCCGCGTCCCCTCGCGGGGCTCGCTGTGCTTGGGGGCCATTGAACAGGTTTCATAATAATTTCAATGCATTTGGATGCTTTTCTGTTAAAAATCGCATGCGATCGCATGCGATGCGATTTTGTCAAAAAACATTAAAAACCGGCAAAAATCGCATCCCATCGCATGCCACTATATATGGCATGCGATGGGAGCCGTGATAATCCACAAGTACCATTACCGATATTACGGCCTTCTCTAGGACTCCCTGCTCCGGCGTTCTTCTCTCAGGCTCTCGTGGTTAGTGGCGACAGAAATCAAACATTGACATAATATCGGTAAGACCAGCAGCCGGGGACCCGCTCCAGGCACGCACTTTCTCCCAACAAGTGGATTACAAATTGCTAATTGGTGGAGCGATCAGCATAAAACAAGTTGCTAAAACTTACAGCATCCCTTGAGTAGGTGGGTGCTTACAACACATTGCCCTAACATCAAAGTGACCAGGGGGTCCCGCATAATTGAGTGCATGAGTGAGTGACACGCTTGAGAGCTGGACTGCACTAACTTTGCCTAACTGTGTGAATTGGGGCAACACTGTCCCTAACACAAAAAAGGTTAAACAAAAGGATCGTATACAGTCCTAATAATACTAACCATCCAGCCTCTGTGTTATTGCCAAAAGCCCAATTGGGCACATATCGGCTTATCAACTATGTACTAAGCCATACATGCTGCAGCTTAAGTTATAGATATTTTAATAATAATTTTCTGTGTTTTATGCTTATTGGTTTTTAAATGTGCACATAATATATGAGATTGTGTTAATAAATTTGTTTACATTTTTTATTTGAATACTTGTGGTATAGTCTCTAAGCGCCATTTACAATTTTTGTCTTGTTCTTGGTCCAGCTTGAGTATCCCTTCTAAAAGGCAGCTGGGGCTATAAATCAGTGCCCTGCGCTTGGTTATAATATATCTGTCAGTATATTTTTGGATTGTGGGAGGAAACCGGAGCACCCGGAGGAAACCACCGCAAGTATAGGGAGAATATACAAACTCCGCACAGTTAGGGCCATGGTGGGTAATGAACCCATGACCTCAGTGCTGTGAGGCAGTAATGCTAATCATTACACCATCCGTACACTGCCCATCATCCATAATCCTCAGGATCTGTGAAACACATGGTAATTTTTTTTTTTTTTACAATTTCGAAAACAGTTTATTGAATCATTTTCTTTGCCAGACCTTTACCGTTTGCTGATCCATTCTGTCAGTCATTGGTTACCTCTATTCCACTGCATTTAATATAACAATATTTCCACTCACACACAAGGCTATAAACCAATGTACAGCTCTTTGCTTGTCTCAAAAGGTCTCCCAACCTGACCTCTTCACCCTCAAAAAGAACTAAAGGTGCCTATACACTACCTGCGACGTCTCGCAGCAGTGTACGGACACCCGATGGACTGCAAGCCGCCGGGAGCTTCCGGCGGCAGGGACACATGCGATCCGTTGTGATGGATCGCATGCGTCCCTGCTTAGTGCCCGTCCCAGAACGGGTGGTCGGACGGCCAGCCGGTCCGACCACCTAGTCGGGTCCGATGCTCACGGGACCGCGCATCGGACCCGACTACATGTCAGGGAGAGGCGATTTGGTCCGATTTAACGGACCGATTGGTCGCAATCGACCGAAATCGGACCAAATTGCCTTGATGTATGCCCAGCTTAAGTCTCTCACCCACACATTCCCTTTCATGATTGCAGGACTTTCTTTGGAAAGTGGAATGACCTATCATGCACAATAAGACTCTCCATTAGTCTCCAAATGTTCCCTGAAAACTCCCCTCTTCAGGAAAGCTCATCAAGTTCTGGAAGTGCCCACATAAGCATCAAACTTTCTGTACAGTCCACACATCTTCCTCTTTCGTCACTCTCCCCTGCACCTGGCTCGAGGCCAACATTGCTGTGCGACCATAATACAGCCAACTGAGAACCTTTAAAATATGGTGTCCTATCATGCAATAGAGAACACCTATACCGTAATTTGCAAGCAGTGTCTTTCTACCTCTATGGAGTATATTCCGTACTTGTTTCCTAGCACGGCCACAATCGCGGGCATCGGGTGTCATTTTTAGTGGTCTACGACGCGACCGACGCGATGCCCCCGATTTTCCCATTGAAATGCATTGAAAAAAGTCAATATCGCGTCGGTCGCGTCGTATGCGGCTAAAAAAGGCTTAAATGGTCGACGCGATGCCCCCGATTTCCCCATAGGGAACAATGTTAAATGCCTCAATTTACAAAAAAACACCCCTGAACAGTGAAATGTCCCCCCAAAAGTAGTTGACGCCACCCCACGATCAACACGAACCCGAAACGTGGCGAGCGCAGCGAGCCCGCGAGGGGCGGCGGTACGCGTCCTCCGACCTTTTCATACCCCCACTATCCACGTCGGCGTGGAGTTGAGAATAGAATAGTGTGGCGAGCCACCGAGCCTGAAGCGTGGCGAGCGCAGCGAGGGGACGCGGATACCTTCACAGGTAAACGCGTCCCTTTGCGGGCTTCACAGGTATCCGCGTCCCCTCGCGGGGCTCGCTGCGATCGCCACACTATTCTAATCTCAACTCCACGCCGACGTGGATAGTGGGGGTATGAAAAGGTCGGCGGACGCGTACCGCCGCCCCTCGCGGGCTCGCAGTGCTCGCCACGCTTCGGGTTCGCGTTGATCGTGGGGTGGCGTAAACTACTTTTGGGGGGGACATTTCACTGTTCAGCTGTGTTTTTTGGGTTTCTGGCCCTATGATGATTTGGGTCAATTGAGCCATTTAACATTGATTCCTATGGAAAATCGGGGGCATCGCGGGTAAATTGATGCATTTAACATTGTTCCCTATGGGGAAATCGCGGGCATCGCGTCGGTACCATCGCACCCGATTTTTTTAGTGCATGCGATGGCCGCGATGCCCCCGATCATGATAGTTGTGGCCGTGCTAGGAAACAAGTACCGTATATTCAATGCGCCTGACTCCAAGCTATACGGTGAGCAGTGACGATATCTCGCCAGAGTATTAAATGCCTTCCCCTTCACTCGCTATTTCTACCTTGCTGGTTCTTTTCAGCAAGGTGGAAAAGGTGAATGTGGCCATCAAAACAGCAGGGCTCACCACAAATTGCAGCAGGCTCTCTGCATTTGCGGCAAACCCCACCATTCCTTGCCGCCCTCTGACAGCGAGGATTTTGACAGAACATTGATTATGGAAAGCGGCCTGAGGGGGATTGACAGTGAGGATGGCTTGTTTTCGGCCATGTTTACCAATTATTTATCTTCAGATCCGATCGAGATCGTCCGATTTGCGGTAAAAACTGGCTGATCAGTCGGAAATTGGCCAACTGGCAAAAAAAAAAAAAAATTGTTCTAGTATCTAGTGCGTGGGCACCTTTTAAACAATATGGCTGTTTCAGACCAGTAATTAAAAAAAAAAAAAAAAATACCATGTGTGGGCTTCAGGACCACCCAATACAGGTGCTGGCAGGCCATTCTTTGAGCCTGCTGGTCCCTTCAGCACCCAGAAAGGTGAACGACACATCGGTCTGGGTCATGGCCACATCGTTCCATGTGTAGGCATGAAGAATGATGTGGCCAAGTCCTGGCACCAATACCCCCGGCACCTCCATCCGCTGGCATACACATGGAGAGGCCTGGCAGCAGGCAGGGTATTTCAAATTAATGTAACACGCCAATCAGCAGCTGCCCTATTCATCTGAAATATTTTGCCCGCTGCTGGGCTCTCTCCGTGTCTAACGGAGGCAGGGGTGACCCACAAATCAGATCAGTATCATACCAAAACACCTCACTATGCCCACATAAACACACACAATGCATCGCACGAGCTGACCAAATGCTGCATTCGACCCTGAAACCATTCAAATGTATGGCCAGCATTAGGGAGCAATTCAATTGTCTATCAGAATCTATAGTAACCTCAGGAGTTAGGTTTCCACTTGACATGTAGGTAAAATGCCATAATAAAAATATAGCAAATGAAGCATATTTTAATAATAAAAAAGCAGCCTTTTTTATCATTACTGTGCTTTATACAGAGACATGACCACAAGTTAATACAGTGAAACACTGTAGCTAAATGAATTACTAGCCATGAACTTTTATTTTTTACCATTTCCAAATACTATCAGGCGGAACTCAATTCAACGCTATATACTGCCAGCCATTGCCACACACATATTATCCAATTACGGTATAGCGGGCATTAAAGGTTTTCCTGCATACAGCTAAGCAGTGTAAAACAAAACTTGCGATGGAGACGAAAGTAGAAATGTCAAGGCACCTCCATTGCCAATAATGGAATTCCCACCTATACAAGACAAAAAAGTCACTTATGCTGGGTACATAGTAGACATATCGGGTCATCTGTGTTTGTGTACACCCAATGTCTGAATGAAGACCTTCACAGACATATCACATCGACCTGCACCACTGACATTTGCAACAATGTGTACGGGCATACTGCTGACCACCCATACAATGGCTGCAGGGACCAGCACAACTGACATCTGACATCACAACTGGGAGGGCAAATGAAAATGCCCATCCAGTTGCGATGTCTGGTCTGACCAGTTGGCAGATAAGCCTTTGCAGTGTGTACTCGGGCTTAGCAGCAGTTCTTGACCAGATAGGCAGCCATTAGAAAAGACTCAGAAAATATACCCATAGGTAGCTCTGGTTTAAAAGGTGACAAACAATGGGGACAACTCACATACAGCACAACCAGAGTATTGGCCGCAGTGTTCAGGAGTGAGATACGTTGACATGGTTGGGTTAGACATATCAAACTTTGCGAATAGGACCGGTGAAAGAGTTGCCCATAGCAACCAACCTTATTCTAGCTAGCCTTTATATAATGTACATAAGTAATAGCTAGAATAGCATTGGTTGTTATAGGCAACAACTCCACTGGTCCTTTTCAGGAAGTTTGACAAAACCTGAGAATAGCCTAGCTAGAAAGTTTGTAGATAAGGGCTGGAGAGCATGGTAATTATGTTGCAATGTATAGCACAACGAGTCATAGCTGCCACACTTATAATATTGCAATATAAAAGTTATATTCGACTATATGGTCTATACTTCGGGCTAATTCCTTTAGTGGCACCTAGGTGTGAAAAAAAAAAGAGAGCTGTGTGGCCAGCAGTGTGTGGTGACAAGAGGACACCCCAGTCCTAGGCTCCAGCAAGGGAGTATGGTTATTACCTGGCTGCTGCTGGTGGTGCAGAACGCTCTCTCCAGCCTTCTGCTCTCCTGCCCAGGACCCCACAATCTCCCCGCCCGCCCCACGCAGCTCTGCTGCCCGGGCCTTCCTTTCCACAGCAGTGCGGCTCCCCGGCCCCGCAGCAGCAGCTGAGCTATCGAGGCGCTGATGACTCTGCAGCTCCCGGCCATGCAGAGGAACGGCAGACACCTCACCCGGAAACCTAGCAGGGCAGCTCACCAAAGACAGGCCGGCCAACGCAACCCGCAGCCTGAAACAGGAAGCAGAACTACAACTCCCAGCAAGCAGCTCCTCCTCATGCTTCCCAGTGGCCACACGTGAGAGGCCGTGAAAACTACCATTCCCAGGAACCTTATCGCATTGTCGACCAATCCAAGGCAGCGATCGCAATGGATGTTGGAGTGTACTACAAATCCCGGCATACACAGAGACTATTCCTCTCCCATCATGCAACGAGCTGTGCCGAGGTCGCCCGGCTCACATGTAGCAGCGATCACATCACAATGGACGCGCCGCCGGTCACAGTGACACGGTGACATTGCGTTGGTCACATGACCTTCCTTTTGCCGTCTTCCGTTCCTTCCCCTTCATGGTGATGTAGGGTTTTAATATATGAGGACCTACTCCTGATTTATGCCAATGTGGCCCTTGTCATAAGTGATCTTGCAGCAACTTGGCGTAAATGAAACCATTAGTGGTAAAGACAGGATTATTTTGTTTGCATATCTCCCCTGTTACTGTATGTCAGACAGGTTTACTTTATTTTGATATGCCGGACAGTTTTCTGCCTTTCGAAAATGTCAATTTTACCATTTCCAATTAGTGCAAGATCTCTCTTAATGGAGCTTATTTATAAATTAGGGGTAAGCTCCTGTTTCTGCTGGTTTTGACGGAAAATAGTGGCTAGAACTATTTTATGATATATACTGTATGTATTGTATTTGTTTTGTGAAAAAATGGTGTCTTAGGGTAGTTTTCTACACTATTTCCATTGCCACTGACATCTGGCTCCTGCTTGGTTATTATAAATCATAGATTGACTCTAGGCCGAAAGTCATTAGGTGGACCACTAATGGTCGACAGAATGATCGACACTGACAGAAGGTTGACACACAACATGTTGACATAGACATGGCCAACACTGAAAAAGGTTAACACGTTTCCCTTTTTTTATTGGGGTCCATGTCTACATGGACACTGTCCAAGTGTACCGTGTTCCCTTGCATGGCATGCTCCGCTCGCCATGCTTCGGGCACACTATTCTATTCTCACTTGTATGTTACAGAATGAACCAATTCGGTCTACCAAAAAACATGAAAAACACGTGTCAACCTTTTTCAGTGTCTACCATGTCTCTGTCGACCCTTTGCTTGTAGCAACCTTGAGTATGTTGACCATTTAAAGGTGTCGACCATTAGTGGTTGACCTAATGACTGTTGACCTAGAGTCAATCTATCATGAGTCCGGATACCCTCTTGCGTGCACATTAATGAATTATCCATTTAAACTGCCGTCACTTTTAAACTTTATTAGCGGAATCTCTCAGATGGTCTACTTCTACTTTGATAAATAGTGTCACTACAAGGTTGTGAATGGATACAGTGTGAAGCATTACATCGTGTTCAGTTATACAGTAAAAGAAAAAATTATAAGTAGACCAGGGCTATTTTTCAGCAGGCTCCAGCAGGAACTGAGGCCCTTATTCTAGTTCACTCTTTCTGACAAAATATTTCTTACATGGACAAAACCATGTGCACTGCAGGTGAGGCAGGTGTAAAACCCCACCGAAATCTAATTATCTCTGCACAAGTAACATCTGCCCCACCTGCAGAGTGCACATGGTTTTGTCCATCTAAGAAATATTTTGTCAGAAAGAGTGAACTAGAATAAGGGCCTCAGTTCCTGCTGGAGCCTGCTGAAAAATAGCCCTGAAGTAGACCCCTATCACTCTTTTTTTTTCTCATGTAATGGAGTACATAATAGTCAGAAATGCAAGCATGGAAAAACTCCTGAAATCCTGTAAAATGTATGTGTAAACTGCATATCATTTTACTAGCACCTTCTTTTGAAATCACAAAGATGAAGAGTCAAATGTAATCAACCTGGTTTTCAGTGTAAATGATTGCCACTTTGGAAAACTCTCCCAAAACCTCTCACTTTCTGATTCTGACACCCTATTACAGGCATGTCTAAAGTTAGGCCCGGGGGCCAATTGCGGCCCGTGCTGTAATTTCAAGCGGCCCGCAGCATCCAGCTGGAAGCGGGCAGAGCATCAGATGTGGGACGCATAGCACAGGACACTAAAGGTGGGGTCCCGGCAAGCGCCTTTACCTTGCTGTCTGCTGCAGGCAGTGATGGACATTCAGAGAAGGGGGGACAGGCTGGGGGACAGAGTGAATGGGTGCAGACAGAGTGGGGAACATACAGTGAAGGAGGGGCAGGCTGGGGGACAGAGTGAATGGGGCAGAGTGGGGGACCATTCTGATGTGATTAATGATTCAAAGAATGTCAGGCTGAATGGTCGGCCCCCACACATTTACACTTCACCAAATCTGGCCCTCGTCGCAAAAAGTTTGGACACCCCTGCCCTATTACATTTGGCCCGAGATGTCAAAAGGACACACAGGAGCAGCCACTCCAGCATCTTTTTGCTGATTGCCAAGTTGAATAACGTAGGCCAGATACTGTCACACTCCACATCAACCTGAGTACGACTCCTGTTTAACCCTGCTTTAAACCTGGGTGGATATTCGAGATGCTTGACTCAGGTTATTTAACTTTGGCACTTTCACACTGCACCTTGGCCCGGGTCCATCCCACAATTACCCAGGTTATTTTGGTGTTGTGAAAGGGGTATATTTTAATTTCCCATCACCGGTATTGGATGGGATGTCCCTGTGATACCATACAGGATTTTGCTTCTTAAGGTCATTGATGAGCAGTGTATGAAAATGAAGACATCTCTACCTGCTATGAGGGAACAAGCTATTGTCTCTAGACCAGCGGTTCCCAAACTGTGTGCCTAGGCTCCCTGGGGAGCCTCAGGACACTTGCAGGGGTGCCTTGGGTTGGTGGACCAAGATCAATTCATATTATTTATGGTCAATGTACCAGGCAAAACCAGTGCTTGTGGCAGCCAATCATAATATATGTGGACAAACAGAAGCAAATCCTGTCCCTCACCAGATAACTGTGACATATAAACACAATGCACTTAATTTAATATTTTTTTCTGAATTTCTCGATAAGACGCATTTGGCCTAGGGGTGCCTTGAAAATATTTTGATGCTCTAGGGCGCCATGATTCAAAAAAGTTTGGGAACCACTGCTCCAGACTATTACAGGAAGGCAAATCAGGTTTTTTTCGTATTAACTTTCTTGAAATATCTTTTTTATTTCTTGAGGCACAAGTTATTTTATGGATTATATTGGGGAGAACAGAGAAAAGGTGTCTTTGGTTGGTGCACCAAAAGAGAATTTAATAATAAAACTTGACTTTTATTGGTTTCATTAAAATAGTTGCGAAGATATAAAAAAACACATAGGACAACATTGAGTGATTTAAAAAGGATATAATATATCCTCACCTAGTGGGACCCCACTTCACACTGTCCCTGAATAATTTTATAAAGCACGGTGGTTGAAATTTAAGAGTGGAAAAGTTATGTCTGGTATTGACAGTTTTACAGTGTGTATGCTTATCCAGGATGTAACAATTATCAGATACAATGTATATATTCCTGGGGCTCACTATGCAGTAGCGATAAGCGCCTGAACACGGGCTTGATCCCGTTTCAGCGCTACCGCTGGCTGGCTGGAGCCGCTAGTTCCACAGCCTGTGTGCTGACCGCAGAGCTGTGTCTGAGGTCTGCCGCCGTGCACTACCTCGCTCTTGCGTGTCAGATCAGACAGGAGTGTACACGGCTCTTGCGCTACAGTCCGTGTCACTGTACTACAGGGAACCGTGTGCTACGGATACCCTGTGTCGCCACTGGCCTAAACAGATCAAAATACAATCATATGGGGGGAAGGGAAGTGGGGTTTAACACACTAGGTGTGCAGTCAAGCGTACGCTTTTGCAAATGCTTCTTCAGGTAAAGCTCAAAAACGCGTTTCTCCGCCTTGGATGCTAGTCGGCGGCTTCCTCAGTTTGAGCTGGTTACACATACATGCCACTTATTTATGGTGTGCCGGTTTGCACTCCAAGCCTCATTTTCGTTTGGCTTGTATTTATAGACATCGGCGGCCATTTTCTTTCCTGTATTCCAAGCCTCCTTTCATTCAGCTTGGATCTGTAGACGCCGGCGGACATTTTTTATTTATTATTTCCTATATTCCAAGCCTCGTGTTTAGACAGTCTATTGCCGTGGCCATTTTATTTTTTATTTACCAATGTTGTATATTTATATTGTATTCCAAGCCTCGCTTTAACCGCGGCGATATTTATATGTTAACTTCCAAGCCTCACTTTCAGCCACAGTCAAATTTAGCATATTCTGCATATTTTATATATATATATCTCCAGCCCGCAGCCTTCTTTTTAATCTTTACTTATGTTTGGGTTTATTTAACCCTATCTTAGCCACATTCACATGGACATAATAACAGACAAACAACATTTACGTACAAAATCATATTTAAATTGGAAATACCGAATTGGTCATAGCCATATGTATTATACTACATAGTGTATATATACCTAAACAGGCATCCTATATGCAATATTTTTAGTTGTTACATATACCCTATATATAGCATATATCGCCCCAAACAAATTCCCTATAGGGAGTATAAGCCAAAGAATCGAGGGAGTACTATTCATATAAACTTGACATATATCAATGGGTCTTGTATATTTAATCATACAGAAAAGGTTCACATGATACACAAATTAAAATAAAATAGAGAAATAAAAAAGAGAGAAGAAGAATAAATGAGAAAGATAAATGAGAAAGATAGAAATCCCCTCATATGAATGAACGTTATTAAATAATCATTCCTAAGATTTAGCCCTACATTCTATAAGGAATCACCATTATTTCAAAATTTTTTAGAAATTCACATGGACAGATCACGAATTATCACACCAATTAACTGTTTAAACATTATTTAATTCAATACTGTCGTTCAGACCCAGGGGACTGAGTGTTCTTAGGCAGAATATCCAGTATGCTTCACGTCTGCACAACTGGACATATCTGTCTCCTCCTCGAGGGGTACTTTTAATGTGTTCTATTCCTATCATTCTAATCCCTTTCATTTCCCCTCGTTGGCAACCCGTCATATGTCTGTAAAGGCTATTGTTTTTACTCAGTTTCAAAATATTTTGTTTGTGCTCCATATAACGGACATGTAAATTACGAATGGTGCGGCCCACGTATTGTAAGCCGCATCCACATGTTAATATGTATATAATATATTTAGTTTTGCAGTTCAAAAAAACTTTTATAGGAAAGGTTTTACCTGACACATATGAGGTGAAGTTCACGGTTTTCCTGTTTATGTGCACACATGATGCACATGAACCCCCTGAACCTCCACTGCCGCATGAATGATACCCTTCTGGTGGAGGAGGCAGCCATGTGGGATTAATGGTCTTGTCCTTCCCTTTTTCCTTATAAAAGCTTGGTGCTAGTTTTGTTTTTAAATTATGGGACTTCCTGAACACTACTGAGTTATTGAAATCTACCTCTTTGTTCAGAATCTCATCTGATTTTAACAAGTACATATTTTTCTTCACTATTTTCTTTATTTCCGTTGCTTTGACATTGTACTGTGTAATAAAGACTGCCTTCCTCTACTTACTCTTAATTTTTATCCTATGGGACTGTGTTAGTGATGTGTCTTCCTTATTTATCAACAGTTCTTTTCTCTCCATATTTTTCACTAGGTCTAAGGATTCGGTACTCTTTACCTAGCACGGCGCCCATCGTGGGCATTGAATGCACTAAAAAATCGGGTGCGACGCGATGCCCGTGATTTCCCATAGGGACCAATGCTAAATTTCTCAATTGACCCGATTTTTCTGTTCAATGCCTCAATTGACACAATTTTTCCATAGGAATCAATGTTAAATGGCCCACAGAGGCCAAATAGCCACCCTGAAGTGTGAAATGGCCCCCACAATTGTTAACGCCACCCCACGATCAACGTCAACCCGAAGCGTGTCGAGCGCAGCGGTACGCGTCCTACGACCTTTTCATACCCCCACTATCCACGTCGGCGTGGAGTTGAGAATAGAGTAGTGTGGCGAGCGCAGCGAGCCACCGAGCCCGAAGCGTGGCGAGCGGACGAGGATACCTGTGAAGCCCGCGAAGGGACGCGTTTACCTGTGAAGGTATCCGCGTCCCCTCGCGGGGCTCGCCACGCTTCGGGCTCACTATTCTATTCTCAACTCCACGCCGACGTGGATAGTGGGGGTATGAAAAGGTCGTAGGACGCGTACCGCCGCCCCTCGCGGGCTCGCTGCGCTCGCCACGCTTCGGGTTGACGTTGATCGTGGGGTGGCGTTAACAATTGTGGGGGCCATTTCACACTTCAGGGTGCCTATTTGGCCTCTGTGGGCCATTTAACATTGTTTCCTATGGAAAAATCGTGTCAATTGAGGCATTGAACAGTAAAATCGGGTCAATTGAGAAATTTAACATTGTTCCCTATGGGAAATCGCGTCGGTCGCGTCGCACCCGATTTTTAGTGCATTCAATGGCCGCGATGCCCGCGATTTTTTTACCTGCGATGCCCATGTGGGCGCCGTGTTAGGTAAAGAGTACCAAGGATTCATCTAACAGTTTTAGGGGATAACCTTGTTCTAAAAAGGCTTGGTGTAAATCTCTACTTTGTTTGTCAAAAGCCTTATCCGTTGAACAGTTCCTTTTCATTCTCATGAACTGACTCTTGGGTATATTATTTTTCCATTTATTATAATTTGTGTATCATGTGAACTTTTTCTGTATGATTAAATATACAAGACCCATTGATATATGTCAAGTTTATATGAATAGTACTCCCTCGATTCTTTGGCTTATACTCCCTATAGGGAATTTGTTTGGGGCGATAGATGCTATATATAGGGTATATGTAACAACTAAAAATATTGCGTATAGGATGCCTGTTTAGGTACAGTATATATACTATGTAGTATAATACATATGGTTATGACCAATTCGGTATTTCCAATTTAAATATGATTTTGTACGTTAAATGTTGTTTGTCTGTTATTATGTCCATGTGAATGCAGCTAAGATAGGGTTAAATAAACCCAAACACAAGTAAAGATTAAAAAGGAGGCTGCGGGCTGGAGATATATATATAAAATATGCAGAATATGCTAAATTTGACTGTGGCTGAAAGTGAGGCTTGGAAGTTAACATATAAATATGGCCATGGTTAAAGCGAGGCTTGGAATACAATATAAATATACAACATTGGTAAATAAACAATAAAATGGCCGCTGCAATTGACTGTCTAAAAACGAGGCTTGGAATATAGGAAATAATAAATAAAAAAATGGCCGCTGGCGTCTACAGATCCAAGCTGAATGAAAGCGAGGCTTGGAATACAGGAAAGAAAATGGCCGCCGATGTCTATAAATACAAGCCAAACGAAAATGAGGCTTGGAGTGCAAACCCGGAAGTGCGAGACGCGCGAACCGGCACGCCATAAATAAGTGGCATGTATGTGTAACCAGCTCAAACTGAGGAAGCCACCGACTAGCATCCAAGGCGGAGAAACGCGTTTTTGAGCTCCTAAACACGCCAGTTCTCACAAGGCAAGATCAGCGCCTGGGTCTCTTACACCTAACAGCGGCAGGAGTTGTGTCCAGTCACTTACTGGTAAAGGAGGAACAAAGAGCAAAAACCCACAGAGTAAGCACTCGTTAAAGGGGAATACCTTTGCTCTGTCACAGCTGCAGAAAACCAATGATTGTCAGAGACTGGTAACTATATTGGATTACAAAAATGCCTTATTGAAAGGAACTGTTATATGGCCATAAGCAATTTCCAAGCCCACAAATAAGCCTCATGCTAAATAGCCAGCATTTTATGTTTCATGTTGTCTGTCTAGTATGTGATTTTATTTGTTATTAATATTGTGAAGTGCACTTCCCATATACACAACTACATACAGAGATGCAATACCAATCCCAGATCCTTCAATAACTAACCTTCTGAGTAACCTGGTAGTGCAGAGTGGCCATCTGTACTGAGATGCCTAAGCCATGTTTATTGTGTACTGATACATGATGTAACATAGTAATTAAGGCTGAAAAAAGACTTTAGTCCATGAGTCCATGGGGTTCAACCTGTCTAAAGGCCCCTATACATTTGGCCGACTTCCCCTGAGTTCTCCTGGCAGCTCCCCGGGAGAGCTTGATAAGATTTGGCACTTTATGTGGCATCTTTTACATGTGATAAATCGGCTCGATTTATCACATGTAAACCTGGGGAGCAGCAGGAGAGCAGGGTCCCGGGGGGGGGGGGAGCTGCAGGAGAGGGTCCGGGTCTGTGGCACGGGGCGGGGACCAGCGAGCGGCGGGAGCCGGGGGCTCTACACACACAGCGATTTCTCTACGTGTGTAGGCCCCATTAGACGCAACTGTAAAAATATCAGCATAGCATACATCTCTGAATCAGGAACAATGTCTCTCTATCCACAGATCACATATCATTACCCAATGGTTTCATAATGTACATTCTCATCCGCATCTGACCACCAATATAAAAAAAAAACACAAACATCCACCTATATCTATACTTTTTAATCTTATTAGCTGGTGACATATCGCCAAACTCGGGCCCCAACCACCTGTCCCACTCAGATTTATCTGGTTCCTTGCCTTATAGATAACCTCATAAATATCACATGCCTCCCACCACCCATCAAGCAACTTAAATGTGCCCTATTGAATGCACGCTCTGTTTGCAACAAATTAACATCTATCCATGATCTCTTCATCTCTCACAACTTCAACTTGCTGGCTATTACAGAAACCTGGCTCACACAATCAGACACAGCCTCGCCTGAAGAACTGTCACATGGTGGTTTCCACCTCACTCACACCTCCAGACCTGGTAACTGTAAAGGAGGTGGGGTAGGTATATTACTGTCACAATCCCTCACAAATTCAGTTCTATCACCAGTTCCTTCACTCAAATTAACATCATTTGAAGTTCACTCTATTAGGATTTTTTCCCCTTTATCTCTGTGTTTTGCTGCTATCTATCGCCCACCTGGGCTTCCCATACCTCAATTTTTGGAATATTTCTCTGTCTGGCTCCCCCCACTTCTTATACTCTGACATCTCCACCATCATCATGGGTGACTTCAATATTGCTATTGATAGTCCACAATCTCTGCATGCTTCTAAACTCCTCTCTCTAACCTCCTCTCTCAGCCTCTCCCAGTTGTCTGACTCCTCTACTCATAAGGAAGGCCACTGCCTTGACCTTGTTTTCACCAGGCTGTGCTCACTCTCTGATTTTACTAACACTCCCTTCCCTCTTTCTAATAACAATCTCATTACCCTCTTGCTCTCCTCAATTACCCCAAGCTCACTGACACTGAAATCATGCAAGCCTACTGTAACCCGTAGAAATACTAATGCTATTCAATTTTCCACAACTTTCCATCTCTCTGCAACATCTTTCACCTATTTCTACATTTGTCTCTTCTGACTCTGCTGTTTCTCACCTGTACCAATCTCTTAAAACAGCCCTTGATGAAGTGGCTCCAGCTTCCCATTACACCGCACGCAGGCTTAGATGCCAAACGTGGCACTCCAAAATAACAAGACAACTATGAAATCTGTCACCATTGGCATAATTCTCGTAATCGGAGTGCTTACCTCACATATGTAAGACTATCTACCGCTCCTACTGCAATGCTTTGGACACTGCCAAACAAAAATACTTCAATATCTCATCTCTTCTCATGCCACCAACCCTAAGTGAATTTTTAACACATTTAAATCTCTTCTGTACCCTCCCCCTCCTCCCCCACCAGCTACTTACAGTGCACAATAACTTGCCTCCTACTTTAAGGGCAAGATTGATAACATCCGAGATGATATTGTATGCTCTTCTACAGCCTTTAAGCTACTTACTTCCCCACCTGAACCCTCTGGCACTTTCTCTTCATTTGAGCCCACATATGAAAAGGAAGTATCCACATTCTTCTTATCCTCCTACTCTGCTACCTCTGCTCTTGATCTTATACCTGCACAAGTCATTAAAACTCGATCTCCTCTGCTTATCCCAGCCTTAACTAAAACCTGCAATCTCTCTCTTGCTACTGTTACTTTTCCTTTTCTGTTCAAACATGTAGTGATTACTCCCAATCTAAAAAAAAACTAAATTCTGACCCCCAACAAGGCCATTACTCAATACTCAGTCTTCTAGAGCTCTCTGCTGCATTTGACACTGTTGATCACACTCTTCTCATACAAACACTACACTCCCTAGGTCTTAATGATACAGTCCTCTCTTGGGGGGTTATTCTAGTTCATTCTTTCTGACAAAATCCTTCTTAGATGGACAAAACCATGTGCACTGCAGGTGGGGCAGATGTAACATGTGCAGAGAGAGTTAGATTTGGGTGGGGTTTTTCTTCAAAGTGAGATCTATATTGCAGTGTAAAATCATGCAGTCAGTATTTTCCCTGCACAGAAACAAAATAACTCACCCAAATCTAATTCTCTCTGCACATTTTACATCTGCCCCCCTGCAGTGCACATGGTTTTGTCCATCTAAGAAGGATTTTGTCAGAAAGAATGAACTAGAATAAACCCCTTGGTTCTCCTCTTACCTATCTTATCGCTCTTTTAGTGTTTGCTTCTCTGACTCTACCTCCTCTTCATTACCTCTGTCAGTCAGAGTTCCGCAAGGCTCAGTTTTAGGTCCTCTGCTTTTCCCAATCTATACCTCATCTCTTGGCAAACAAATCAGCTCTTTCGGATTTCAGTGTCACCTGTATGCGAACGATACTCAAATCTATCAACCCCAGACTTGTCACCAGTGGTGTGGGCCGAGTCTCTGAATGCCCCTCTGCCATCTCATCTTGGATGTCTTCTCACCACCTCAAACTCAATATTTCCAAAACTGAATTATTTATATTCCCACCAGCCAAGAACAGTTACCATCCTGATATCTCCATAACTGTTGGCAACTCAACAATCTACCCTACCACTCAAGCTCGTTGCCTACGGGTCATCCTTGACTCTGAACCGTCCTTTGTTCCGCACATTCAATCTGTCTCCGAATCATGTTACATGCATCTAAAAAACATATCCAAAATACGACGCCTATCTTACACAAGACATCTTTTATCCATGCACTCATGATATCCCGCATTGACTATTGCAATAGTCTCCTAACTGGTCTTCCCAAAAACAGACTCTCCCCACTGTAATCTATATTAAATGCTGCTGCTAGGCTGATCTTCCTAGCAAGACGCTCATCATCTGCTGATCCGCTCTGCCAGTCCCTCCATCGGTTGCCTGTATTTTACTGTATTCAATACAAAATACTTATACTCACATATAAATCTATTAACCATACTACACCAGTATATATCTCTTTACTTATTTCAAAATATCTCCCATCTCAACCACTCCACCCTGCACAAGATCTGCGTCTCTCTTCTGCATGGATCACTACCTCCCATTCACTATTACAGGACTTTCATTGTCCTGCTCCTACCCAATGGAATGCCCTCCCACACACAATAAGACTCCGCTAGCCTCCAAACCTTTAAGCATTCCCTGAAAACTCACCTCTTCAGGCAACCCTATCATATTTAAGTTCCACACGCATAACTCTCTGAGGCACTTATGTATTATATAGCTTTTCTTCTGGACTTGCAACTTGGTGGGACTGCTATGCTATTACTGATGCCTGTCCTTGTGTTTCCCTCTAATGTCCCTATAGATTGTAAGCTTGCAGCAGGGCCCTCTTACCTCCAAGTCTGCCTGTTGTTACCCAGGTTGTTTAATCAATGTCAACAATTGTAAAGCACAACGGAAACTGTAAATAAATAAATAATAAAGAAATGGAAGTTTCTCTGCGTGTCATGGCTTTCTCATCTACCCAGGGCTTAAAGTGGTCATGCAGAGGTGGGGGAACTCATTTCTCTATGCCACCTAATTACACCCCCTCCCCTCCCCACATTAGGCAGAGACAGGGCCAGTGGTAGGTTTTTTTAGCATCCCCCTGCAAACTACAATGCTTTTCTGTAAGAATTACTGTGCAGAGCCAATGTGTAGGTTAAAATGTTCCACCTCACCATTCGAGGTGGTGGAACTCAGTTCCACCCAGTTCCCCCTCACTTTAACCCCTGCATGTACCTCATCTGAAACAGTGTCCCCATTCTAAAGAGATCTTTTCCTAATTACGACTCTCCATGTCCTTTGTCATTTAACACTTTTGGTGTTATGCTGTACTGCAATACTAGCTTGTATTATATCTGCTGAGCACAGAAGCAGATCACAGTTACATATTTCTCACTGATCAGCATACTAATGTGTTTATTGGACAATTATATTTTTGGGGGGGGGGGTTTAAATACAGTTTCTGTAAAATATATTGATGTTTTAAAATTAATCATATAGTGTTTCAAATTTAGTTTGTAATGTCCTTCTGCTGTTTTGTTACAGTTGTTCTATTTAAATAAAGCTGTTGGAAAAAAAAAAAGCTTTCTGCAGCGTGTGGTTCACACCCCCGTCTCTCTGGCAGAAGGATTACAGCTGCTGTTGTGAGTGGACTGTCACCTTCTGGGCTCTGCTGCTGTCCCTGCTGCTGTCGGCTTAACAAGGAGATGAGCTTCTTGTTGTGAGTGTCAACGTGCTTGTCACCTTTGCATTGTCACACAGTAGTCTGTGATACTGTATAGCTCCCTCTTATAATGTATCATTTCTCCCTCTTACAATGTATCATTTTCTATTGTCCCAAAGTGATCTATCCATTGTCACCCAGAGTTTAATCCTCTGTCTGTCTGGCACTATGATTTATGTGCTTTGTGTGATGTGGGCATTTGCACTATATGATTCCCTCTATGCGTTTAGTAGTGTCTCTTCGTCTGTCCATTGTAGAATTTGATTTTGATCTCCTCAATGCATCTCTCATTTATATAAAGCAGACTGTTCCTATTGGTAAACTTATTTAAGGAACTAGGCCTAGTTTGGACATATATTCTAACTCCCTATGGCATTCTGGGTTTATTATTATCAATAAAATTAGATCTGTAACATTTGTGCATTTGGATGGTCTTTCCATATCAAAGGGTATTTTTTGTTTATTTTCAAAAATATTTTTTTATATTGGAGGATTCTGTGTTTATACATACTTGCTTATTATTAACACTGATATGTCATGTAATACCAGATTATGAAGCATAGAAGTGCTATGTTTAAGATATAAATTAATACATCACACTAATTATACTTGCACTGCAAAACTTGTCCTAAATGTGATATTTTGCAGAATATATGACAATGCCTTTATATGTACAGTAATTCCTAATCATGTACAGTGTATTATGCACAATGTACTATTTTTTATTTCATGTAGCGCTGTTACAGCTACAGTCAGTTGTTGTTAGTATTGTGTTACTTTTTTAAGAATTTGATTTAAACTTTGCGTTATGTTGAAATTACATCATTATTCGATAGATTTAAGCAATTTGCTCTTAACTTGATTAATTTCTAATTCATTTTTGTGCGATTTTGTTTTTCATAAAGTCATTATGGTGCCCATACACGGAGCGATGTGCTCTGTACTTTTTGTACTAGATCACATCTAGAACAAAACGCATGCGATGTGCTACAGCAGCATGCATTTAAGGTGCCCATATTTGCAGTGATTTTACTTTGCGATGCGCACTAATTTAAAAAAGAATGTGCAGCGCGTACTTATTGTACTAGATCACATTGCATATAGTACAATAAGTATGCGTTGCACATTCTTTTTTAAATTAGCACGAATCGCAAAGCAAAATCACTCCATATATGGGCACCTTAACTCTCCTGGCTCACCTGCACTTACATGACAGATAAACTATGGGGTACATTTACTAAGATGGGAGTTCTATTGAAGATGGGATGTTGGCCATAGCAACCAATCAGATTCTGTTTCTTTTTTATCTAGCACTTTCTAGAAGATAATAGGTAAAATCTGATTGGTTGCTATGGGCAACATCTCAACTTCAATAGAGCTCCCATCTTAGTAAATTTACCCCTATGTGAGGGAAGCCAGCTGGCAGTAAGCACAACATAGGACCAATAGGTCATTTGCTTACAGTGTAGGCTAATATGTTAAGGTTTATAGGCATGGAAATAAATATATATACTGTTGTTGTTGTTGTTGTTGTTGTTGTTGTTATTATTGTATATTTATAAGGCGCCACAAGTGGAACGCAGCGCCGTACATATAGAACACATTAGAACAGTACAAGGTATACAGAACAAACATAACAGCGACAGAAGAACAAAAACAGAGCACAATTAGCAGCACAAATCTTGGTACACAATACAGCTGAGCTGTAGGGAAGTGAGTATACTGTATATGTGTGTGTGTGTGTGTATGTATGTATGTATATATATATATATATATATATATATATATATATTAGGGCGGAGTGAAAAAACTGAAATTGAGAAATTCAAAATCGGCTAGTGTGGGAAAGTTGTGACTTGACCTGAATAAGAAACGTGCAAAAGCTTTTTGATCTGAGTCCACATCTTCTGTTCTGGCAAGAGGCCAGAAGTTTCACTTTTTAGGTGAAAATGACGAAACCTATGAAGATGCTCCAATCTAGTTATAATTATGTCAGGATTTCTTAGAGTGGTTCATTAATATACTTTAGCATAGTAAAAAACAGTACGAGCTTGTCCTAGTGCAAAGTGACTGACTGGCGGGAGAAAAAATCCCTAATAATTGACCCATTTTCATGGTCACAATTGTGAATATTGTGTGTTTTCTCCTGAACGTGTTTATAATAGAAGAAGCACAAATACTCTAAATGGAATTTCATTGACACTGTGTGAAATATAACACTGCATAATAGCCCTTAATCAGACCTGATCCCAGTACAAATTTGTTCTCAAAATGGGCAAAACAAATGCTGCATTGCAGGTGGGGCAGATGTAACGTGCTGAGAGAGTTAAATTTGGGTGGGGTGTGTTGAAACTGAAATCTGAATGGCAGTGTAAAAATAATGCAGCAGGTATTTACCCTGCACAGAAACAAAATAACTCAACACAAATCTAAAGGTGGTCATACATCTACAGATCGATTGTCAGATCTGGCTGGTTGGAACAAATACCTGGTAATATCTGAATGACAGTTTTTGGCAGTTTTCCAGCATTTCAAAGCAAAGTGCTCTCATCCATTACCAGTATTTTGTTCCAAACAGACAGATCGGACAATAAATCTGTAGATGTATGGCCACATTAACTCCCTCTGCACATGTTACATCTGCCCCACCTGCAGCTGCATTACAGCATATAATTATGCCAAAGATAAGCCAATATATTAACAGTTAAATACATTAAAGTGCATTATGCTGTAATAAGTATTGCTGATCAATCCTGCCTAGCAGGGCTGTCTTTTTGTATGGGCACTTGCCCAGGGGCCCCAGGCATATAAGGGCTCTATGTTGATAGCTGAGGATCCCCTTTTTCCAGGGATACCAGAATTTTGAAAATCGGCCCTGGGGAATTGCAGATATCCAACTTCAAAGCAGCAGTCCACATCCGACCTGTTAATTACAATTTCCAGTCATATTTCTCAGGTTCTCTCTGACACTAGCGGCTTGTCTCTATCATGCCCAGAACCAGAGATATCAGCCTTCAAGCAGCCGGTCCCTGCTCCAGCTCCAAACGTCTGGTGTAGTTTTATATTTTTGTCAATGGATTGCTCTGGCTCCTGATCTCTGATACCCAAGTTCCCAGCACCTCCTGAAAGTTGGGACTCTAGGTTTTTATACTAGGCTAAGAAATCTATTTCCAGATAATGGCGATATCTGCAGTCAAACAAGCTGCCCTTCCACCGGAAAATGACGAATATTAATCCCACTCCATTATCCAACCGTCCCCTGTGTATAAAACACCCCCTACCTCCCTGGAAGTCAATTACAAGGGACCCTTCATACAGCTCAATGCCCCCTTCCACATGTTAGTGTTCACCCTCCCACCACCTGTGCAGTAAAGGAGTAATTAGCAGAAGTTACTGCTCCAGGTCCTACATGTTGAATGGAAGATAGAGCACCCCCTGCCACCTGTGGGACATCAAAGCTGCTGCTGATACCACCCCCCACCCCTAGGAGGGGAGAATGGGTAAGGGCCCCAGTGCATTGCTTTGCCCAGGTGCCCACACTGCTGTTAAGACGGCCCTGCTGCCTAGAAATGAACACAGTGATTGGCATATATGTACTGCTGGACACCACTCATAGAATGATTAACCTGTTATTTTTTGAATCAATGTTCTTGTTTTTTTTCCCCTAAACATTAGATGTATTTGTTTATTTATTTATTTACAGTTTCTTATATAGCTCAGCAGATTCCTTTACGCTTTACAATAGTAGACAGTGATAAAACAAACTGGGTGATGACAGACAGACTTGGGGGTTAGAGGGCCCTGCTGCAAGCTTACAATTTATTACATCATAATACACTTCAACGTATTTAACAGTTAATATATTGGCTTATCTTTGGCATAATTATATGCTGTAATGCAGCGCAATCATGTTCCCAGTATAGGGGATGCAACACTGTTTTTCTGTCAATAAACAGAAGTGATATGTAAAATGATACATTAGTCAGTTTACACTTATGCTGCTTTCCCACTGCAGACCCGTTTAAGTTTACAGGTAATCTTAAATGGTATTTAGCATTCCCACTGCAGCAGATTACAGTTTCAAATGCCATTTAAGTACCATTCCCATTGCAGGTAAAACGTTTTAGCTCTTCAAAACGTTTTTACAGCACAAATGACACTACACAGGCAACAACCAATCAGTGGAATTGTTGCCTGTTAACAGTAAGGATGCATTCCCATAGCATCATTGGTGCCCAGTGGTGCTAAATAGATTGCTGGCATGTGCCAGCAATCTATATATTTCTGGCTTATGATTCTCATTGGTGCCCAGTGGTTCCAGAAATATATAGATTGCTGGCATGTGCCAGCAATCTATATATTACTGGCTTACGATTCTCATTGGTGCCCAGTGGATCCAGAAATATATAGATTGCTGGCATGTGCCAGCAATCTATATATTACTGGCTTAGGATTTTCATTGGTGCCCAGTGGATCCAGAAATATATAGATTGCTGGCATGTGCCAGCAATCTATATATTACTGGCTTAGGATTTTCATTGGTGCCCAGTGGATCCAGAAATATATAGATTGCTGGCATGTGCCAGCAATCTATATATTACTGGCTTAGGATTTTCATTGGTGCCCAGTGGTTCCAGAAATATATAGATTGCTGGCATGTGCCAGCAATCTATATATTACTGGCTTACAAAATCAGACATTGGTGGCCAGTGCTGCTCCGTGTGGAGCAGGACGGAGGGAGGCGGGGCATGTGGCTGGACCCGGCCAGCGTCGCTAACGGCATCCAGCCGCAGCAGCAGCCAGCCGGACACAGCGGGGCAGCGCGCCGTGGACAAGTGAGTATGACAGGAGAGGGGAGGGGGGGGCGGGGGGTGGCAGCGGGGCGTACCGCCGGGCTGAAAGTGGTTAATCTTTCAGCCCGGCAGCGTACACACACGGAGATGATTGCTGAAAAAAATCAGCAATCATCTCTACCGTTTAAAGATGCATTCCCATTGCATCTTAAACGGTAGATTACCGTGCAAAACCCTGCTCTGAAAACGGGTTGAAATACCGTTTAACTTTAAACGGTATTTCAACTCTGGCGCTTTCCCACTGCAGCCTTAAACGGTATTTTGCCCTCAAAAATCGGCAAAATACCGTTTTAAGGCTGCAGTGGGAAAGGGGCATGACTTGTAATACTTATTGTAACAGTTACTGTTTTTCAATAACAGACTGCAACAGTTATTTCTTATTTATATACACAGGATTGTCTATCTTTGTATATGCACTGCAAAGAGAGCAGCATAAATCCAATTTCATGTATTTCAGTGACACTGTGTGAAATATAACACTGCATAATGGCCCTTAATCAGACCTGATCGCAGTACAAATTTGTTCTCAAAATGGGCAAAAAAATGCTGGACTGCAGGTGGGGCAGATGTAACATGTGCAGAGAGATTTAAGGTGGCCATACATCTACAGATTTATTGTCCGATCTGTCTGGTTGGAACAAAATCCTGGTAAAAGATGAGAGCAAATGACAGTTGACCATTTGCTTTGAAATGCTGAAAAACTGTCATTCAGATATTACCAGCTGTTTGTTCCAACCGGCCCAATCTGACAATCGATCTGTAGATGTATGGCCACCTTTAGATTTGTGTGAGTTATTTTGTTTCTGTGCAAGGTAAATACCGGCTGCATTATTTTTACACTGTAATTTAGATTTCAGTTTCAACACACCCCAACCAAATTTAACTCTCTCAGCACGTTACATCTGCCCCACCTGCAATGCAGCATTTGTTTTGCCCATTTTGAGAACAAATTTGTACTGGGATCAGCTCTGATTAAGGGCTATTATGCAGTGTTATATTTCACACAGTGTCACCGAAATTCCATTTAGAGTATTTGTGCTTCTTCTATTATAAACACGTTCAGGAGAAAACACACAATATTCACAATTGTGACCATGAAAATGGGTCAATTATTAGGGATTTTTTCTTCCACCAAAGTCATTCACTTTGCACTAGGACAAGCTCGTACTCTCTTTTACTATGCTAAAGTATATTAATGAACCACTCTAAGACATCCTGACATAATTTTAACTAGATCGGAGCATCTTCATAGTTTTCGTCATTTTCACCAAAAAAGTGAAACTTCTGGCCTCTTGCCAGAACAGAAGATGTTGACTCAGATCAAAATGCTTTTGCACGTTTCTTATTCAAGTCAAGTCACAACTTTTCCACACTAGCCGATTTTGAATTTCTCAATTTCAGTTTTTTCACTCCGCCCTAATATATATATATATAGTTATTGGTTAATGTATTAAGACTGTAGTCATACATTTAGTACATTCTATTGATATTCCTGATGAATAATAGTAAGATAAATCAGTTTTAGCCAACACAGCAGTCTCTTAGTCACAAATTAAGGAGACTGGTAATAAAACATAATTTAGTGGATACCACATTGCTGCTGGAGCTCACAGCGTTATGTGTCCTTTGTATTTCCGGGCAGATCATTGGATAGTGCTCATGCGTTTCGGCTGCAAATATGCTCAGTTCTATGTTGCTTTGTGGTGTAAATGTCCCAACAAAGCTAGGATGGAGAGGAGTGTGTTCGGAGCAGAGAATGGTTATTAGACACACATTATATTATTTAACAATGTATATTTAGGAAATGATCACATAGAAGTGAAGTTGGCGTGGTTTGTGTTTTCTAATCCTTTCATCCCTGAAAGACCTTTGTAAGCAGCATTTAAATGGTACCCTGCAGAGAGAACCTGGTGATCCCAGCATCACACTGCCCCACAGGAAACCTACGAAAATTATGTATATTTTTTCTTACCTCTGACAGCTCCAGTGTCATTAATTATTTTTTTACATGATGCTCTGTTGGCTCATACATGCCGCTAGCAATAGTATAAATGTTCTAAATATTGATTAATTGGTGGTCCATTTCAGGTTCTTGAAAGCTCATTGTTTTTGCGACGTTCACGTTTGGGGTAGATGTATGAAGCAGTGACAAGAGTGGAGAACTCTGCCATGGCAAACAAATCAGCTTTGAAGTAACATTTATCAAGCGCATTCTATAAAATGTATATCTAGCAGCTGATTGGTTGCCGTGGCACACTTCTCTACGGGATCATTACTCCACTTTTATCACTGCTTCATACATCTACCCCTATATGACTTGAAGCTAAAGTTGAAAAGATACACGTTAGGTACAGCGTTTATCTGCAAGCATCTCCTGAGAGGTAAAACTCATGTTGCAAAGAACAGGCTATAATTTCTAAGAAGTTGTTGATGGGAGTTTAGCTATTCACTGTAATTTCCTGAAAGAATGATTACCTGTGAGCCACCTTCAGTAAAGCAAATGTGGAACATTGCATCCTGGGAATCCCTCTGTTATGCATGCAGTTGAAGGATATACATCAGCAGGCATTATCTTAGTTACACAGACAATACATTGGCACTTATAGGTCCTGCACACATAGCGATGTGTGTAGGGCTTCCTAGCTATGCTAGGGCGCCGCTGTCGCTAAGCACACAGTGCTGACAGCTCACACACAGCGTGAGCTATCAGCGATGTGTGCTGAGCAAGCTAACAGGAGAACACTGGCGACCAGCGTGATTGATGGACACTGCCCATCAATCTCGGACAGCAACGTGCAGGTACGCGCATTGCTGTCGCTATAGCCCCTACAGACACACACACCGATGTAGGGGCATTTCTAAGCGACTTTGCCAAACTAACCAAAGTCACTTAGTAAATGCCGTAATATCGCCATGTGTCTAGGCCGTATTAGAGTAGCTCATAAGCTGAAGGCTGCTGATCTCCTGGGGTGTAAACATGACACTTGCTTGGCTATATTTTTTATGTTGTAAACTATTAATATTATTTTATTGTGTATGATTATCAAGTTAATAAGCATAGAGTAGTCTTGTTGAGATAGATCAGGGGTACTTTTCTACATTGGGGACAAAAATGGAGCTGGTAAATGAGTTCACAGTATCATGTTATGGGCAGTATTCAATTAACATATTCACGGCGTGCATCGAATCCTGTTTAGGATTCGCTGCACAGTCGCCGTGTTCCAGAGCCTCGCTGTCCCCCTGCTATCCCCCTATTCAATGAGGCAGGGGCTCGCTGCCCCTGACCACGAATGTGAACCCCTGCAGCGAGCCTGAGGACGGCGGCAGGCAGGGAAATGGAAGTCCTGCCTGCCCCAGAACGTATATGGGGGGAGGTGGGCTCCCCGGGAGCCAGGCAGCACAGGCTGCCCCCCGAGAGAGCCAACAGGGGACCGGGTATTCACTGCACCCGGTCGTGCATATGTAATGATCGGGAGGAGTGAATATATGAATATCTAATGAGCGGCTCTCGGCTCCCGGCCCCCTGCTGGCTGCTATGTGTAAAAAAAAATATATATATATTTTTAAATTAAATATATATTCTCTGTCTTCTCATTGAATACACTCATGGCGAGAGACGGCGAATCTCAATGCAAAATCCTATTGACAAGACACAGCGATTGGTGGCGAGTATCAGATGGAGAACATCCATTATTCACTATTCGCCGACAGCGAAAATATCACATTGAATAGGGTTGTTCGCTTTTTAAGACCAAAATTCTCCGACCAACGCGAAAAAAGCAGAAATTCGCCATAAAACATGGCAAATTTTCCTCATTGAATACTGCCCTAAGTCATTGCTGAACATATTTGATTGGCTGCCTTGTTGGTGCTTGAATGCAATATAAGCATGATCAGCAATCACAGTGAGATAAAAATTACATGTGAACCACTGAAAGAAAATTTGGGTTCTACCTTAATGTTTCCGTGCTCCATCTATTCTACAACGGAGACAAATAAAGAAAAAAAACCTGTGGTGTAATCCAGCCTTTTGCATTTCTTAATGCAAGGGTTCTCAAACTTGGTCCTCAGGACCCCACACAGTTCACGTTTTCCAGGTCACCTGACAGGTGCATTCATTACGCACTGACACATTTTAAAAGATCCACAGGTGGAGCTATTTTTTTTACTTGAGATTCTGCGAGTAGACCTGCAAAACATGCACTGTGTGGGGTCCTGGGGACCGAGTTTGAGAACCTGTGTCTTAATGTAAACCTATATGCATATCCAAGTAGCAAAATATTTGAACTGTACATTTTTATATGGTAAAGTAAATGCCATTAGTATTTGCTGACCTAATAAAGCGTTGCAATTAGTTTGAGAAGTTAATCAATTTCTACCTAACAAATGTATTACAAATAAAATGGATTCATCAGTAAAAATAGACTTTTATAAACTGTATATCGTTGACAGTCGGGATTCCGATGTCGGAGAAATGACCGTTGGAATACTGACTATCAATGCGTTATACCATATCCGTCATGGTATTAGATCCGTGGTGATCATGTGATAATAACATCCAATCAAATTTCATGGAATGGTTATGTCTTCAGTCATTGATTGATGAAAGTGCTATTTATATAGTGATAGTAAGGTGCTGGTATGTGGTGTAATCTATAGGCTTAAAAAAGGCATTCTAATATAGCTGAGTACAGGGGATGCGATTTACATCCTGGCAGTCAGGATACCAGTGAATACATAGGGATCATGATGCATGAATACTGACAGCCGGGATCCCGATCGGTAAGTATGTGGGGCTCTCTAACCGGAGGCCAAGAATAAGTAGTTTGGTTTAGGCAATATTGGGGGGACTTAGGATTAGGCTGCTTGGAGGGGGGTTTGCTTTAGGCAACAGGGTGGGGGGTCAGGTTTAGGAGGCACAAGCGGGAACCTTGTGCTGTGAGGGAGGGAGGGAGGGTAAGGTCTTTTTCACACCTATTTTGACAAATTCACTTGGCACTCAAAGGGTTAAGATTGTTGCAATTTTAAATATGGTCACAATTGTGACTTTTTTCACCAAATGCTAATTGCATGTGCAATTTGGAGCACAATTGCAGGGGGCTGTGCTTCAGCCCCTGTATGTATGAACATTTTATAATAAGAAGAAGAACATCATGGCCAGACGTAAGAGGATTCAGAACTTAAAAAGATGTCAAATGCTAAAAAATTTTTTTACATGATAAACTGTTTTCCTAAGAAAACAATGAAGCTGATTAGTAAATTGCAGTGTAATCTAGTGTCACTATCTTAGTCACTTTGGATATGGGCTACTCAACCAGTAATAATAAGCAGCTACATGTATTGTCACGGGATACAGTCATTGGGTCTACAGTATGTTGGTAGACAAACATTGGGTCGTCATCGTTAGGTCAACATGGTTCTAGGTCGACATGGGTCAAAGTCGACATGGGTTTAGGTAGACAGGTCATTATGTCGACACAAACATTAGGTCGACAGTTTCTAGGTCGACATGGTTTTTTTCACAGTTTTTTGAGCCGACATGTGCTGACAGGCGGTATTTCATGCCCTACCATCCACTAGGGCATGGTGGGAGAATAAAATAGTGTGCCCGAAGCATCGTGAGCGAAGCGGTGTACTGGAAACGGTGTCCATGTCGACTGTGTCGACATTCAGGTAAAAAAAACAGTGAAAAAACCCATGTCGATCTTTGACTGTCGACCTAGACACTGTCGACCTAATGCTTGTGTTGACCTGTCGATCTAGACCCATGTTGACCTAGACCCATGTCGACCTAAGTGCGTCGACCTAATGCTTGTCGAACAACATACTGTACACCAAACAATTCCAACCCATTGTAACACCACCCTTTTAATGTATACGCTTCTGTGTGGATGTGGGTTCAAATATAAAAGTAACAGTTAAAGAACCTTGAAATATATATATTTTAGAACATACTAGAAAAGTTAGTAGTGGCATCGAGAACCACAGTGTGCTCAGATATTTATAAAAAAATAAATAAAAAAAAGCTTGTACATATAATTCCATACTACATTTATTACGGCCCATCAGATTTTTCTTTTTAAATGTTATGATATTGAAGTGAAGTGTACTAAAGACAGAATATTTCTGCTATCATTTTAGCGCTATTCCATTTATATATTGAAAATTGTCTGTAGGTTTGGTCCAGTCTGTGGTGTTCTTTCCATTCTCTACCCTATTATGATTTTCTAGCAAAGCAATATAGTTTATAACTCTATCACAGTATTACATATCTCCCAACTGTCCCGATTACAGCGGTACAGTTGTAATTGCAGACTGTCCCTTCCATGGGTCACAGTGTCCCGCCAGCATGGAGGGGCAGTTGAAGGGAGCCAGAGCAGCTGGTAATTGTTAAATAGATGCCATGCACACTCACATAGCATCTGTACAGTGCACGGAGGGAGCTGGGACGGCCAGCACCTCGCAGAGCACTGGGCTTGGCCCCAAACTGACTAAAATGGGTGTCACAGCGCTAAGCCATGACCCCCTCTATTGGAAGGACCACCCCTGCACTGCTGTCTGCTATACTCTGCAGACAGCAGCGTAGCAGGTAAATGGATGCCTCTGTGCGGCATCTATTCACCTCCCGGACGATGGCTGGGGGGGGGTTCACGGGGGCTGGGGGCAGCCCAGCAGCTTACCTTGGTGCTGGGCTGCCTCCAGCATGGAGATCAGCGGTCCCGGCGTGGATGACCGCGGTCCCGGTGCTTGGAGATGATGTCATCTCCAAGCGCCGCCTCCGTCTACACTGCGGGTAGGCACCGCAGTGTAAACGGTGTAAATCCCGGATCCGACCTGGCTTGGATCCTTCTTCCAAATGCCGGGTCGGATCCGGGATTTTTGGTGTAAAAGGGGTATTAGTCCCATTGTGCAGTGTTAACCTGTGGTTGGATTGTGCTTTGACCATTCTTAATTGTCCTACCCATGCAATTAGTATATTCCTGCTCTGCAGGCTACTCAAGCGTGTTACCAACTTTCATGTTATAAATATAACTACTAGGAATACCTGTTCTGTCTACACTGCTTCCTTGCTAAGCACACTTTCTGTACCCAGCCCTATCTTTTGGGTTCCTCCCTGAATATACAAAGGTAGCCTATCTAATATATAGTAACGCAACATAAATTGTTTGGCTAAAACTCAGTTGGGTTTCCATTTCACTGTATTCTTGTGTTGTGACACACCTTCTATTAATGATTGAATGTTGCAAATAAAGCAAACCAGGAGATTTGTTTAGTCTTCTAGCAATAGTATACTTATACATAACAGGTAGGGACGCCAATCCCGGGGCATTTTTTCAATCCCGGGATTCGGGATTGAAAACTGCTCAATTCCGGGGATCCAGTATTGGCTTCCCTAATTAAAAAGACGCCCCTTGCATATTTACTTACATGGGTGGGTGTGGCCAGGAGCCGGGCGGGTGGAGCACCACTGAGCCGGAGGGGCAGTGCAACCAAGAGCCAGGTGCTGCGGCTGACATTGAGATGGCCGGGGGGGGGGGGCTATGCGGCTTGCGCAACGTGACCTCTGACACGTCATGCTGAGCCACAGAGCCAGGAACAGGTGAAGCCGGGCAGCACCTGAGCGACTTCATCCCAGGGTTGAAATCCTGTAAATTTTTCGGGCCGAATCCCGGGATCCTCCCGATCCCAGAATTGGCCACCCTAATAACAGTTACTACTACTACTACCAGACATGCACTGAGAGCTCACTAGGATTTATTCAAATTGGACTATAAATATGTCTATCTTTTGCCTATCACGTAAGAGTATTGTTTACCACATAAATAGCTGTATTAAGCTAGTGAATCAGTTTAAATAGTTTAGGGTCATTGTCCATGGCCTGGCCACTCCTTTAAAAAGTGGTGCGTCAAGCCACCATTTCCGAAAATGTCAGACTTCCCTGCCTGTCTCTCCTGGCAAAAACACCCCTGGCTGTCAATCGGACAGAGGCGGTCACAGTTTTGCTATGCAATCGCAGAACCATTTTGACACAATGTTGTATGAAAGCATGTACATATGTATGGAACAAATTACTTTGATACCCCTATTATACCGCAAATGCCAGGTCGCACCGGGGTTTGGACACGGGCAGTGTTCCCGCTAAGCTTTGTGCGCACACAGACAACTCGTAGAGCGCACGCACAGACATTACAACAGAGTGCACAAGGGCCGCACGCCCACCTTGATAAAGGCTAATCTAGCAAAAAACCTTCCGGATTGACGGAACCAGAAAGCCAGGGCGCAATGATTTGAATGTTTAAAAGTTTTGAATGTTTAATATAATTTTGAAGTAAAGTTAACACAAATGCTGAACGTCGTTTTCCAGTTATATATATGTGACGCACAAAAATTAAAAATTTCCTTCCAAAGTTGCACAGCCAATACCTTTTGCCGCACATAGCCTTCTTAAAATTAGAGGGAACATTGGACACAGGTCTGTCCCAGGAGCAACCCGGCGTTTGCTGTCTGTAAGCGCCCTATCTGACCCTGCTTATTGCCGGGTTGCTGACGCCACATGGGGGAGGAGCATCATTGAAGGGCGGGGGAGGAGGCAGCACTTGGAGCTGACAGCACTGCCTCCTCCATAGTGTGAATGGGGCCCAGGTTGCTCAACCCTGGTTACCCGTTCACACTGCTCCTTGACCCAGGTCAGAGCCGTGTTCAATCCTGGTCGACTTGGGGTGCAGCTTTAACACCACACCTCGATCCGGGTCGGCAACATAACAAACGACAATGACACGGGTTGAGAGTGCGGTCGTAAATCGTTATCATTTACGGTTATAAAAATGTTTTGTGAGATATTTTTGGAGTATCACAGCTGCTGAATGCTTGAAATAACATCTAATGGATTCAAATTGTCTTCAATGGCTCATAGAAGCTAGATGTCTGAAGTAGAAATGTATACAGAAAGTTCTCAGACAAAAACAATTGTGCCACTAATTGGCATAGAGCTAATGATCTTCCTAGGCACACAGTTTAACAGTATAATACACAATTTGCGATGTTCCCACACAGCATTCAGCCTGTGTAAGCTGAAGCTGCCCATTGGATCCAGACTCCCGGGTCCAGTAAATCTGCATCCGGTGCCTCCATTTTGAAGTATGTTGTCAATTGCCGGGCCCGCATCCCCCAAAAGCACTAAAGCATGTTGAGCGTGCTTTGGCTGACGGGCTGACAACCATAGTAATTCTATGTAAACCATCTGAATTAGGTCCTACTGTAAGTCTATAGTTGTGCAGTATACACCCTTCTACACCCTTGGCTTGTGTTAGTCTCTCCCATGAATTTCTAAAAAGTTAAATTCCTGCTGCTGCTTTAACCCCTTCCCGACATTTGACGTATATATACGTCATGGCGGCGATGCCTCCCCCCCGTCGGCGATCGCTGCGATTGGCTGTTCAATGTGAACAGCCAATCGCAGCGTTTTCCTGTGTTACCGGCGAATCAGACGCTCGGTAACACAGGGATCAATCACCGCCGGGTGTGAGGGGGCGTGAGGGGGTCACCGGTGATGACCACACCTCACCCCACCTGCCCCGAAGGCTGTGATTGGTCCGTCGGACCGACGGACCAATCACAGCCATGGCGCGTGATTTAAACTAACGGTGACTGCGCTGCAGACGCCATTCCGGTCTGGAATTGCGTGCAGAGCGGTCACCGTGCCAATCTGTCGTGATATACTGACCTGATCCTTGCCTGATACTTACCTGATCACCGCTGGTAGCGTGCTGCCAGCAGCTGGATGCTTCCTGGATCTTGTGACTTTCTGTGTGCTGCTGCTGCAGTGTCATAGAGTGACAGATAGTGACAGAGAGTGATAGAGAGTGCTATATTTTGTGTCTGCTGCCCCCTCTCCTTTTGTGCTGATCAGTATATCTGTGCTGATCAGCAACTTTTTGGGGGTGCAGGGTTTTTTTTTTTATATATATACCTGTCAGTTGCACCAAAGGTTGTGCTGCCTGTGCAACTGACTGCTGCCCCCCCTTTTGTGCTGATCAGTATAAATTAACTGATCAGCAACTTTTTGGGGGTGCAGGTTTTTTTTTTTTTTATATATATATATATACCCTGTCAGGTTGCACCCACAGTTGTGTGCCTGCTGCCCCTTACTGCTAATCAGTGTTGCATCACTGCATCAGAGTGCAGTGGGGTTTTGTTTTTACACCCACGTTGCTTTTGTGGGTGTCCTGTGGCCGCTGAGCGCTGATCAGTGACTTACATCACTGAACAGCATTTTTGGCACAGGGTTGATATAATTTTTTTTCTGCAGTTTTTTTAAATTGTTTTTTTTTTTGGAGAGTGCTGTGGTTTATTTTTTTTAAATTGTTTTTACACCCACGTTGCTTTTGTGGGTGTCCTGTGGCCGCTGAGCGCTGATCAGTGACGTACATCACTGAACAGCATTTTTGGCACAGGGTTGATATAATTTTTTTTCTGCAGTTTTTTTAAATAGTTTTTTTTTTGGAGAGTGCTGTGGTTTATTTTTTTTAAATTGTTTTTACACCCACGTTGCTTTTGTGGGTGTCCTGTGGCTGCTGAGCGCTGATCAGTGACGTACATCACTGATCAGCATTTTCGGCACAGGGTTGATCTATTTTTTTTTTGGGGGGGATCAAATTCCTGTTGCCTTTGAGCGCTGTTCAGTGACGGACGTTACTGACCAACATCTGTGCTCAATTTTTGGCACAGGACCTTTTTTTTTTTTTTTTAACCCCTTCAAGGTTGTACCAAAAGCTGCCTTGAAGTTGCTGAGTGACGTACATCACAGATCAGCATTTTTGCCACAGGGTTGATCTAATTATTTTTTTTTTTATTGGGATCAAATTCCTGTATAAAGTATTTTTTTTTCTGCACTACATACACACTACACACTACATACCCCCCGTGTTGAAATAAAGTTTGTACCCCCCCCTACACTATACACGTGTTGAAACATTACACTTACAGAAACACAAAAATAAAAATGGCATCCCAAATGTCATCCCAGTCATCCAGAAGAATGTATTCAGCGGAGGAGGCATATGCCATGCTTGCCTCTGACTCTGACACAGCCAGTGATGCAAGCGGGGAATTTGAAGGATTCGTCTTAACCTCATCTTCCTCCTCTAGTGATGAGGGACCCCCTCAAAGACGCCCCCGTAGAGCAGCTGAGACCCCCCCCCAAATGATTGATCCCGTATGGACCCCACCACCAGACAATTTTGAGCCCCAGGTTCCTGAGTTTTTGGCCATCCCAGGAATCCAATTTGATTCAACAGGTCTCAGAGAAATTGACTTTTTCAAATTATTTTTCTCTGATGATTTTATAAATTTAATGGTGGACCAAAGTAATTTATATGCCCAGCAGTTTATTGCTCAAAACCCCACGTCATCATTTGCTAGGTGGACCCCTGTAGATGCAGTAGAGATGATGACGTTTTGGGGTCTGGTGTTACATATGGGCATAGTAAAAAAGCCAGAAATTAGGCAATATTGGAGTACAGATGTTCTGTACAGCACCCCACTTTACCGTATGGCCATGGCTCGGACTCGTTTTGAGACAATCCTTAAATTTTTACATTACACCGATAATGCACAGTGCCCACCCAGAGATGATCCCACCTTTGACCGGCTATTCAAAGTCAGGCCGGTCATTGATCATTTCAGTGCCAAATTTGCAGAGATGTACATCCCTGAAAAATGTATTTGTATCGACGAGTCCCTTATACATTTTAAAGGAAGGGTTAAATTCCGCCAGTACCTTCCCAGTAAGAGGGCAAGGTATGGCATAAAAATGTATAAACTGTGTGAAAGCACCTCAGGGTACACCCACAGGTTTAGGGTATATGAAGGGAAGGATTCAAGAATTGAACCGCCAGAATGCCCCCCCCTCCCTCGTAGGTGTTAGTGGAAAAATTGTCTGGGATTTAGTGCACCCCTTCCTGGATAAAGGTTATCACCTCTATGTGGATAACTTTTACACTAGCATCCCCCTGTTTAAGGCCCTTGGTTCAAGAGGTACAGCAGCTTGCGGTACTGTGCGCAAGAACCAAAGAGCCCTCCCAAAAATGCACATTGCCCAAGTACTGAGAAGGGGTGAAAGCAGGGCACAATCCACCGAAAATATGTTGTTGGTCAAATATAAGGACAAGAGGGATGTCCTTATACTGACAACAATTCATGAAGACAGTACCACCTCCGTCCCTGTACGAGGTACCAGTACCCACACCTCAAAACCTAATTGTATCCTAGATTACAATAAGTACATGGGCGGAGTGGATCTTTCAGATCAGGTACTGAAGCCGTACAGTGCCCTGCGGAAAACAAAAATCTGGTACAAGAAGCTGGCCGTGTACAGTATATCATCCAGATGGCACTGTATAACGCTTACGTGCTATTCCGTTCTACCAGCCAGAGGGGGACATTTATGCACTTTCAAGAGGAAGTCATAAAGGGCCTAATATTTGGGAACCAGCAGGCAGAGGGCCCCAGTACTTCTAGTACTGGCAAACAAACAAAAAATAATCAGTCCCAAGGCGCAGTCACTCTTCTTCTGCCGGTCCGAAAGAAGGGGTCACCACTCAACCCCACGTGGATGCAGTTCGGACAGAAAAGGACCAATGGCGATGAGGAGGTGTTTACCGTCCAATGAAAAGATAAAAAGATATGATAACAAGGTTAGAACCCTCAATAGCAATACTCTTAGTCACAACACAGGAGGGGGTTCTTCGTTAGCGTACCCGTACTCACACTCAGAATTGAGGTTATGTGCTCATAAAGGTATCTTTTGTAACACTAGGGGATTTCACCACGAGTGGATTTCGATAACCAAATGCGTACCGTACTCACAAGTCGGAATTGCTGGTACAGGCGCATAAAGGTTTCTTTTACTCGAAGAAAGAAGCCCAAATCTCTTATTTGCAATATGTTCTCAGCATGATCACCATATAAAAGACAAAGAAGCCTCTTTCAGGAAAGGGGAGTACACATTTATTAAAGACAACTGGCGGCACAAGAATAAAGATACTAATCTCGCCAGAAAGGAGATGAAATGGATTTTTGACCTAAAGTCACTATCTCCCCATGGCTTGAACTCAGATTTCGAGCTCAAGTGGTTCCTCTAATGCTTTTAACGTTTTTATATTTACCTATTAGAGAACGTTTTTATTAATTTTATTAATTTCATGTACCCACATACAATTTAATGTTTTATTACGTATAGTGTCCACCATGGATTTTATCTTTGTCTATCCTTTGTAATAAGCCGATATTTATTGCCCTGCACATCCTTATTCTGCACTTTAACCAGTCCGTTTTTTCTAACATGGCCGTGCGTTCCAAACATTAGAATCCATCTAGCTTTTGCTTCCAATATGGCCGTGCGTTCCACGACCATGACAGCGGGGGATTCTGTGGTCATACACAGTCTCCCAGCGCTACAGGTTACTAACTTGCGGCCGGGTAACCCTGGAAGCCGGATATGACGCAGACGCCGGAAGTCGTCATGCGTTTCATAGCCCGCAGCGCGTGCGTTCCACGCGTCTAAAGGGCTTAAGTTCTACCTTATAGAACCCTCGTTTTTGGCCACAAATTCAGGTGGTATACAGCGCTAATCCCCTGGCCACCTCTATGTGTTTTTGAAAACTTCTGAACTCCAGTTTAACGGAGCTTGTGCAAACGGGCCTACACTTCCGTTTTCCCCTTACTTCCGGGGCTGGTCTAATGAGTGTATGGGTATAAATACTGGCTTAATGTGTACTCCTCTCCAAGCCTTGAAAAAGACAGGTTATCCTGTCGAAACGCGTTGGCAGGAGAGGAGCCTTGCTGTACTGCTTTGGGGGAGATTCACCACTTGCTTGCGGTTATGATTGGGGTATAAGGCCAATACCCCAGTCACCAGGTACCGTGCTTTTTACATCTGGTGCTCCCCATCATTTTGTTTTTATATCAATAAATGTGTACTCCCCTTTCCTGAAAGAGGCTTCTTTGTCTTTTATATGGTGATCATGCTGAGAACATATTGCAAATAAGAGATTTGGGCTTCTTTCTTCGAGTAAAAGAAACCTTTATGCGCCTGTACCAGCAATTCTGACTTGTGAGTACGGTACGCATTTGGTTATCGAAATCCACTCGTGGTGAAATCCCCTAGTGTTACAAAAGATACCTTTATGAGCACATAACCTCAATTCTGAGTGTGAGTACGGGTACGCTAACGAAGAACCCCCTCCTGTGTTGTGACTAAGAGTATTGCTATTGAGGGTTCTAACCTTGTTATCATATCTTTTTATCTTTTCATTGGACGGTAAACACCTCCTCATCGCCATTGGTCCTTTTCTGTTCGAACTTCTAGTACTGGCCCCCGTATTGTACCAGGGCAGCATTTTCCTAACGAAATCCCCTCCACTGCAAAAAAGGGCAGGACACAAAAAAGGTGCAAAGTTTGCTATAAAAAGGGAATAAGAAAGGATACTATTTTCCACTGTGAAACTTGCCCCGACAAACCCGGCCTATGTATAAAGGAGTGTTTTAAAATATACCACACATCTATGGATTATTAGGTTCATCATTTCACCGTGCTTCGGGGGTCTTGCTAATGCCACATTGCACCCACCATTCATTCCACCAGAATCTGAGCTGCAAAATCCAAAAATCACTCCTTCCATTCTGAGTCCTGCCATGCACCCAAATGGTATTTCTTGGTCACATATGAGGCATTGCCGTACTCGGGAGAAATTGGGGCACAGATTTTGGGGTGCTTTGTCTCCTTCATTCCTTGTGAAAATGAAAAATTTTGAGCCCGAACTGCATTTTTGTGTAAAAAAAATGTAATTTTTCATTTTCACAGCCCAGTTGTACCACAATTGGTGAAACCCCTGGGGGTTTGAAATGTACACTATACCCCTAGATGAATTCCCTGAGGGGTGTAGTTTGCAAAATGGGGTCACTTGTGGGGGGGTTCCACTGTATTGGTGCTTCGGGGGTCTTGCTAATGCAACATAGCACCCACCATTCATTCCACCAGAATCTGTGCTGCAAAATCCAAAAATCACTCCTTCCCTTCTGAGTCCTGCCATGCACCCAAATGGTATTTTTTGGTCACATATGAGGCATTGCGGTACTCGGAAGAAATTGGGGCACAGATTTTGGGGTGCTTTGTCTCCTTCATTCCTTGTGAAAATGAAAAATTTTGAGCCCGAACTGCATTTTTGTATAAAAAAAATGTAATTTTTCATTTTCACAGCCCAGTTGTACCACAATTGGTGAAACCCCTGGGGGTTTGAAATGTACACTATACCCCTAGATGAATTCCCTGAGGGGTGTAGTTTGCAAAATGGGGTCACTTGTGGGGGGGTTCCACTGTATTGGTGCTTCGGGGGTCTTGCTAATGCAACATAGCACCCACCATTCATTCCACCAGAATCTGTGCTGCAAAATCCAAAAATCACTCCTTCCCTTCTGATTCCTGCCATGCACCCAAATGGTATTTTTTGGTCACATATGAGGCATTGCGGTACTCGGAAGAAATTGGGGCACAGATTTTGGGGTGCTTTGTCTCCTTCATTCCTTGTGAAAATGAAAAATTTTGAGCCAGAACTGCATTTTTGTGTAAAAAATGTAATTTTTCATTTTCACAGCCCAGTTGTACCACAATTGGTGAAACCCCTGGGGGTTTGAAATGTACACTATACCCCTAGATGAATTCCCTGAGGGGTGTAGTTTGCAAAATGGGGTCACTTGTGGGGGGGGTTCCACTGTATTGGTGCTTCGGGGGTCTTGCTAATGCAACATAGCACCCACCATTCATTCCACCAGAATGTGTGCTGCAAAATCCAAATATCACTCCTTCCCTTCTGAGTCCTGCCATGCACCCAAATGGTATTTTTTGGTCACATATGAGGCATTGCCGTACTCGGGAGAAATTGGGGCACAGATTTTGGGGTGCTTTGTCTCCTTCATTCCTTGTGAAAATGAAAAATTTTGAGCCAGAACTGCATTTTTGTGTAAAAAATGTAATTTTTCATTTTCACAGCCCAGTTGTACCACAATTGGTGAAACCCCTGGGGGTTTGAAATGTACACTATACCCCTAGATGAATTCCCTGAGGGGTGTAGTTTGCAAAATGGGGTCACTTGTGGGGGGGTTCCACTGTATTGGTGCTTCGGGGGTCTTGCTAATGCGACATAGCACCCACCATTCATTCCACCAGAATCTGTGCTGCAAAATCCAAAAATCACTCCTTCCCTTCTGAGTCCTGCCATGCACCCAAATGGTATTTTTTGGTCACATATGAGGCATTGCCGTACTCGGGAGAAATTGGGGCACAGATTTTGGGGTGCTTTGTCTCCTTCATTCCTTGTGAAAATGAAAAATTTTGAGCCAGAACTGCATTTTTGTGTAAAAAAATTTAATTTTTCATTTTCACAGCCCAGTTGTACCACAATTGGTGAAACCCCTGGGGGTTTGAAATGTACACTATACCCCTAGATGAATTCCCTGAGGGGAGTAGTTTGCAAAATGAGGTCACTTGTGGGGGGGTTCCACTGTATTGGTGCTTCGGGGGTCTTGCTAATGCAACATAGCACCCACCATTCATTCCACCAGAATCTGTGCTGCAAAATCCAAAAATCACTCCTTCCCTTCTGAGTCCTGCCATGCACCCAAATGGTATTTTTTGGTCACATATGAGGCATTGCCGTACTCGGGAGAAATTGGGGCACAGATTTTGGGGTGCTTTGTCTCCTTCATTCCTTGTAAAAATGAAAAATTTTGAGCCAGAACTGCATTTTTGTGTAAAAAAATTTAATTTTTCATTTTCACAGCCCAGTTGTACCAAAATTGGTGAAACCCCTGGGGGTTTGAAATGTACACTATACCCCTAGATGAATTCCCTGAGGGGTGTAGTTTGCAAACTGGGGTCACTTGTGGGGGGGTTCCTAACTTTTAGCATCTTATGGTGCCTAGAAACCTACATGGTGCCTAAAAAATAATCTCATAAAAAGGAGGCTCCAAAATCAAGTAGGTGCTCCTTCTATTATGAAGCCTGTGGTTTGGTCAACGTGTACACTAGGGCCACATATAGGATATTTATGAAAACAAAAGAATTGGGGGAATCAATTTTTAGTCACATTTCTCTAGTAAAATCTACTGTGTTCCTTAAAAAAATGTATTAAAATTGAAAATCTGCAAAAAAAATGAAATTTTGAAATTTCACCTACACTTTGTTTTAATTCCTGTGAAACACCTAAAGGGTTAACAAACTTCCAAAATGCTGTTTTGAATACTGTGAGGGGTGCAGTTTTTGAAATGGCATCATTTATGGGGGTGTCTCACATACAAGTCCCTCAAAGTCACATCAGAACTGAACTGGTCCCTAAAAAAATCAGTGTTTGAAATTTTCTTGAAAATTTGAGAATTTGCTATTCATATTGTAAGCCTCCTAGTGTCCAAAAAAATTAAAAGGAGGTTGAAATAATGATGGCAACATAAAGTAGACATATGGTCTTTGTTAGTTATTAACTATTTTGAGTGGTATGATTATTTGTCTCACAAGCAGAAAATTTAACATTTTGCAAATTGCTAAATTTTCAATTTTTTTACGACATTTTGGTATTTTTCACAAAAAAACACAGACTGTATCGACCAAAATTTACCACTAACTTGAAGTACAATGTGTCACGAGAAAACAATCTCAAAATCATTGGGATAAGTAAAAGCAAAAAAAAGTTATCCCCACTTAAGTGATACCTGTCAGATTTGAAAAAAAGGGCTCTGTCAGGAAGGCAAAAACAGGCTGCGGCGGGAAGGGGTTAAGGAATCAATGTCTGCAGATCATTACTGGCTTCTCTTTCATTCATTTCTTACTTGTCTATCCCTGACATATTGGCTATGTTTGAAGTTTAGTTTTAGTCCTGCACACCAGTGGTGTGTCTTTTCTATTGTGTATATGTTTCTTTATTTAGTTATATATAATAGTGGTGGCTATTTGGCTATTGGCATTTGGTAGTAACATACATTAATATCTTACTCTGACTGAGGCAATATGATGTTACTAAATTGTTTGGTACATTATTAACACAACCCATAGTAGGAAAAGCATGTTGCTAATTTGCAGAGAACTGCTATCAGAGTGGAATGCCCGCCATGTGCAAGGCTGCAAATGGCTAGTGAAAATATTGTAGGTTGTTGATTAGCTGCAAATCCATCCGCAATTCACTCACCATCGAATGAGTATTCCAGTGTGAGCATTCTGTGCATAGCCCATGACTTACAACAGACTGATTGGGGCCAGATGTACAACAATGCATTAGCAAACTGAAGCAGCGATGAAATAGTTATATATACTGTATATAATAATAAAAGTCATTAGTAGTGGGATGGTTTGTATTAAAATGTATAGCAGTTTTATTACTCATATTCACAATAAAATGACAAAAAATGTATAATGAAAAACTAAAATTAACTTTTCCTTAATAAAGTAGGCAGTGAAAGGTAGAAGTCACATATAGTAGTGGTCACACAAATTTTTGTATAGTAGGTCCCTCCGTTTGCAATTTAGTGGTTGGTCCTCATATGCAGTTTCACATATTAAGTTGGCAAATTTATCACCGCTGGAGGGTTCACTAGGGTCTTTTCCAATAGTCCTCACGATAGTACAGTACTGTCCAGCAAGATGGAGTTGAGAGTTACTGCTGGAGGAAAATCAATGGCCATTTAGATTATGCCCGTGGTGTATCCTCTCTAGGGAGCAATGGATCGGTGAAAGATGACCAGGTGTCGTTGGTAGATTTGGTTGGAATGGTAGGACCAGAGGGAGATGATGGTAGGTGACCCTCCTTAACACTGATGCGTTTCGCTGTCTCTACAGCTTTTTTCAAGGTCACCTTAAAAAATCTGTAGAGAGGCAGCGTAACACATCTCCCCACCCCCTTTAATGTAAATACCTTGATTTGCAGCTCTTTGGGGAAGGGGTGGTACTAAATGATGCAGTTTACATAATTTTAGCCCCTCCCCATAGAGCCGCAAATTACGGTATTTGACCAGCAGAGAGAAGGAGTGCGGGGGGGGGGGGGGAGGGGGCTGATATGGGGTTCCGGCTAAATTCGGGATGCTTGCCCACCCTTCCGGGGCCCAATTTCTGGGACCCTCCTGGCCATTCAAGGGGGGTAGGTAAGTATGCACTAATTCAGGAGTAGCCAACTCCAATCCTGAATAGCTAGCAACAGTTCACATTTTCCAGACCACCTAGCTGCTGCACAGGTGCACTCATTACTCCCAGACCCATTTTTAAAAATCCACAAATGGAGCTAATTACTTCATTTGTGATTCTGCAGGGAGACCTGGGAAATTTTAATTATTGGTAGTTTTCAACAAATGGAGTTGCACTAGACAATAGGGTAATTCCATGAAAATGGTCTTTTCAAGTAACGTTTGTTTTCATGACAACCTTTGCATCGAACTTAAAGCATATCATGTACCAAACAAACAACATTTACTTTGCACAAAATATTCAAAACATATACTCAAAAATATATTTCACGTGATCTTTTTAGTCAAAATGTAATGTTCTGTTGTTCTGTTCTTTTTCAAAAAATTAATAAAAATTACTCAATATAAAAAAAAAGTAGTTTGTTATCATGGAATGACTGAAAAAGGAGTTGGGTGGGAGGAGCCTGCACTAAAATGGGAATAATGGGTTTAAAGAGATAGGGAGATTGGAGAAAGAACTGACTATAATTGACGAAAAATAATCTTATCTCACATCACCTACCAGCCTATGCCCAGGGCTGTGGCTTTAAGAAGTGTGATGGTCAGTGGTGCACCCCCGAGTAGAGATACGTTTAGTTATAAACAAATAAAATTTGATTGATATACTATATATCTTCATACAAGACAAACTTTTTTGCATTGTAGGTTTTTAAAGCACATAATACAAAATAAATAAATTTAAAAATAATTTAAAAATAATTTAAACAAATATAAAAAAATATAAAAAAATAGATTTTTCACTTGGCATAGAAAAAATTATATAAAAAAACTTTTTCGAGCAGCTGAGCAATTGTAGATTGGGGATTAAGAGTGCACCCCACCCGAGTTTCTTTTTTCTTCCTTTGTTTATATCATGGAATGACCCAATACCATACCTCCCAACTTTAGGTTCCTCAGACTTGGGAGTTGTATTGAAGATGGGATGTTGCTATGGGCAACCAATCAGATTCTACTTATTTATTTAGCACCTTCTAGAATATAATAGATATACATTTTTTTTTTATTAATTTTATCTTGGCAGTGAGATGCTGTACACATCTCTTCACACTCCACTCCAGCTTTCTACATGATTTGATCAAAACATTAAACAAAATCTAACTTGCCTGAACATGCCCATAAGGCACAACAGGTTCTGCTTATTTACTTAATAACTGCTAAAATTACATTATGTGAATTGTGGATTTTTTTTTATTATTTTTCTTTTTATTTGTTTAAAGGGTATGTGGTATTTGTATTAAGCCCAGTTCATAACATAGATTTTCTTTGCTTATCAACCTGCTTTCTGAAAATGCATTGCCACAGCATGTCATAAAGCTCAGCTCCTGGTGATACTGGCTGGTAGCAGATAGAGTACTGTTAAGGCCCATACGCACTGGGTGACTAAGCGGAAAGCAGTTTAGTTTACTCGTTTGAGCTGCTTTCATCTCAGAAGCCACTGTTGGGAAATCGATCATGCGCCGATGTATCGATTTCCTCATATATTAATTACCTTATTTGACCTCAGTGTGAAGACCCCTTAGAGCTCCGTGAGAGTGTAACCTCATATGATATGACCAGTAACGAGGACCACAGATACAAGGTTGAACTCTGATTTAATGATGACGAAAACAACATATTTATACACAACAAACGACGTTGGTTCAATTACATGATTGGTTAATATTTGGTGCAGAGGTAGGGAAATAGCAGTGTCTTTGTGGGGTGGCTTATACATCGCCTTTGTGTAGTATTCATTAGTTATGAGAAAGCACAGAATGTACAGTGTCTAAGGAAAGTAACAAAGTTTATGATAGCAGCGAGTACTGGAAAAGAGCCAGGATATAACCACCTTGAAATCAGCAGGGACAGACACAGAGAAACAAGATGGCTGATTAACCCCTCAATAGAAACAAGATGGCTGATTAACCCTTCAATCCCCTCTTAGAATCAATGTCCTTTTTAGACAATTTGATTCTTGTAGATGGCATCTTGTTTGGTACGATGGATTTTAACATATTCACTATAATCTTCTGGTGAGGGAAGGCTTTTGGCGAGATCAGTGTACATAGCAGGTGTTACATTATCCAGGTACTTGGAACCAATCTTCTTACATATGGGAAAGACACAATATCCTACTATCATAAGTACAATAATTATAATGAGAATAAACATGCCTATTTGTGTTAGTGCGTGTTTCCAATCATTTAACCATCCAAACCAGCTACTCCAGGGGTCCGTGACACCTGAGTTCTTCTTGAGTTCGATGGATAAATCTTCTAGATGTTTAATAGCTAGGGTAGTTTTCCCATTAGGACCTGTGTTGTCTGGGATATAAGTACAGCATCCATCAACCTTACCTATGTACACGCAGGTTCCTCCTTTCTCGGCAAGCATCATATCTAAAGCCATACGATTCTGAAATGTCATTTGTGATGTAGCTTCCAACTGTTCAGCAATACCTTTTAAAGCATCTCTAGTATCATTAACAAAACGCTGCTGATTATAATATATATAATTTATCCAGTCCACGTTCTTATTGATTGTCACTTGGGGAATTAGAGACTCAAAGCCAGCAGCGACTTCATCTCGAGCCTTAAATTCATCTGGAACTCCCCGAGGGACACCAATAGTATCGATATATATATGTGGATCGAAACTTTCCTTGGGGGCATCTCTCCTAGCTCTAGAGTGTGTGTTTGTGTTACCTGTGGGAGGAGGTTGAGGAAGGTTGGCTGGGAGGATGTGAATGGGCATAATAATCTTTGCCAGGGCACATTCTCCTTTCCAAGGGCTATTTAGTTTTGTCCTCAATTTCATATCTCCACAGATAAAATAGATATCTCCCAAAGATTTCTTCATGGTGGGTATGGTGATATGTCTTCTTTCAGCACAATACCCATCAGGAAATAATTTCAATTGTACAACATTTTGATCAGTACTATTAGAGAAATAACAAGTGTAATTACCGGGGTAAATAGTTATAGTACTACCAGGGTTGGTATTCTTTGTCATAATGGGGTATTCCTTTTTCCATTGTTCACATTTGGCTTCTTCTATTACAGTGTCAGTGTATAAACTAAAAAAGCATTTATCCTGTTCAGGTGGTATGTGTATGGGTACAGTACCTAAATGGGGTCTGGACTTTCCACACACATAGCAATCAGTTTGATTAACCTTGCGGGCATTATACTTCATCCATTCTAACCAATAGTTTACATCAGAGAAACCTGTTTCCATAGACATGGTATCTTCATACGTGGGATTATCAATGGCTAACATATCATTAAAAGTAGTGACATGTGGTTTAAAGAATGATGATGGTGTTTTAGGTTTTACAGTGGTTTTGAGGGCGGTGTATTCTGGGTTATCATACATGTCTTTTAAATGGAATCTTCCCCTTGGGCCCCCGCTTTCTCCTGATTGATATTTACCCATGACATATAGTCCGGCATCGCCGGGGGCTGGGTTTTCTAGGTTAATGATAAATTGGCTATTGCAAGTGCCCTTTTTTCGTAGGGACATACGGGTTAGTAAGGATCGACCATTGGACCATTTATGGATGCCAACATCGGGGTAATATCCCCAGTCTTGGCTGATATCAAAGGCAGTGGTATCTGCTCTAGTGTTCCACCCAACAGCCCCCCATGAGTTGCAAGAATCTCCCCAGTAAGTACTAGTGATACAGATATATACGTGACTTACAGCGTGTGGTGTGTGGTGGATGTTACACAGCCATGGTAGCGGTGGTTCTCCTCGATTCCCGCCTTGATTGTTTGAACAAGATACAATATCACAATAAGAAAATATAAAAGTAGCGACAGTCGTGCTAGAAGAATTATACCAGAAGGTAAAGCGTCCATCATTTTGAGTAATATCAACTTCAGCAAAACAGTTATAAAGAACAAGCCCGAATAAAATCACTAGGGCTAAGGTGGGGGGAGTCATATCCTGTAGCGTCGTCCTTGGCTTCAGAATGTTGTACCCCTGATTCCTCGTCACCTCCAGCCGGCAGGTCTTCTCCAGGTTGGAGGTCAGAGCCACTGGCCCCCGTTATTACCTCTCTCGTCCCGTCTGTGTCAGTCTCGGGATCGGTGTCGACCTCTGTGTTGACGTGTGGTGGAGGTGGAATTTTCTTCACTCTAGATGCAATGGATCCACGTTGGTCCTTCGTCGGTGAGGACAGCCGTCCTGGTGACTGCGACCACTTCTGTCTCTGGTCCGTAGGTGAAGTCTCCGGGGTGCTTGTTTCTCGGCAACACTTTCACTACGACCTTGTCTCCAACCCTGAATGGGTGAGTGGGTATCTGTGGATGAGAAGGATTCTTAAAGATAACATTTTGTTCAACTTCATTAAGTTTCTGTATTAGGGATCTGACATACTCTTCTCTTATTATTTCTAAGTCTCCTTCTGTGGTAACTAAAGGGTTCTTTGCCCAGGGAGTGGGGAAAGGTCTGCCCATCGGTACTTCAAAGGGGGAGTAACCTAGAGTCTTTTGTGGAGTCATTCTCTGTGGGTGATATGGAATGTGAAACTTCCATTCTATTTGCAGTGCTTTGACTAGTTCTGCTGTGACTTTGGCTGTGAAGGCTGAACCTTTATCGCTATTGATTCGGAGCGGGCATCCTCAGCGCGGAATGATCTCTCGCGTGAGTATGCGGGCTACTGTTTTTGCATCTTCTGATTTAGTGGGATAAGCTTCCTGCATTATTGATATGTGTAAAATCTATTTGAAGATGTGTGAATGGTGTGGTTGGGTATTCTAGATGTTGGTGTCTTGCTTTATTTGGGTTGTTTGGGTTGTTTCTAAGACACACTATACATCTACTGATGTACTGTTTTACAAGTTCTTTGGCATTAGTAATGTAGAAATCATTGGAGAGGAGTAAAGTAGTTGTTACTATACTATGGTGTCCTACTCCGTGGTAATGTACTATGAACAATGATGCACTGGTTTGGGGTATACATGGTTTCCCCTCTTTGCAGATTAATCCAGTCCGTGGATTCTTCTGCAGTATTGGATATGTCCAATCTGATAGATCTGAATTAGAGGCAGCAGCCTGTAATTCTGTCAGTAGGTATGTATCATCTAGCGAAGGAGGCGAGATGACAGCAAGAGTGAGGTTATATGTTGCTGTAGTGGCAGCACGTTTAGCAGCGGTATCAGCGAGAGCGTTGCCTTTGCTGATGTCATCCTTTCCTCCAGTGTGTGCTTTACAATGAAGGATGGCAATTTGAGATGGTAATGTAATTGCGTGTAAGAGATCTGTGATGAGTTGCGCATGTGATATGCCTTTCCCATCAGCGCCAGTGAAGCCTCGGCGTTGCCTGAACAACTCCGTAAGCGTATTTGGAGTCTGTGTAAATTGTGACAGGTTTGTTTTTTGTAAGTGTGACAAGCTCGAGTGAGTGCAATGAGTTCTGCAGCTTGTGCTGACTGTAAGGGGACTGTCTTTGCTTCAAGGGTGGTGTTTGGAAGTTTAACCACTGCATATCCTGCCTGGTACGTGTTGTCATTGGGACGGCTGCAGGAGCCGTCAACAAATATTATGTCGGCATCGGGGATAGGCACAGTCGACATGTCTTGTCTGGGTGAAGTTTCTGAGTCAATTGTCAGAGTACAGTCATGTTGAGGCGGCGCCTCGTCGTCAGGTCCTTTAAGACCTAAAAGTGCGTTTAGTACAGGGACAGGTCCTTCTGAGTTTGTTGCGTATTTTACAGTGAGAGAAGGATTCCCTAGTAGGAGTACTTCATAGCCGCTGAGTCTTTGGGCAGACATGTGTTGTGTGTGTAGACCTTTGAGGATGGAGAGGACATTATGTGTGGTATGTAACACAGTAGGATGTCCTAATGTAAGTGATGTGGACATCTCAACAACCATTGCACAGGCAGCCAGTGCTCGAAGACAAGCTGGCATTCCTTGCACAGTGACAGGCATTACTTTTGAAAAAAAATGCGACAGGGCGCATTTTGCCTCCGTGAAGTTGGGTCAGTACACCCGCCATAGTTGTACATGTGTCCCTTGCAAACAAGTGAAATGATAACATATAGTCCGGGAGACCAAGCGCGGGACTCTGTACTAACATTTCTTTCAATTTTTTAAATGCAGAATACATTTCATCTGACCATTGTATAACCTTGGGTTTGTCTTTGAGTGTGCATTGTCTCAAGATATTATCATAGTAGGAACAATCAGAAATCCACTGTCTGCAGTAACTTACCATACCCAAGAAAGACAACATATCCTTCTGGGTAGTTGGGGTGACCAGGCCCAATACAGACTGTATGCGTTGTGGACTGATTTTCCTTTCTCCCTCAGAGAGTACAAAACCCAGGTAATTGACATTTGTTTTACACCATTGCAGTTTAGCTTTTGACACCTTGTGTCCACATTCTGATAACATCTAACCGGCTGGCCTCCTCGGTGGTACTACAGAGAAGCAGATCATCTGCATACTGTAGCAGGACAGAACCATGGGGGGGGTGCCAGGGAGCCAATGTGGCTTGGAGGACTATGCTATAGACCACTGGAGAGTCAATATAGCCTTGGGGTAAACGACACCAGGTTAATTGTTTACCTTCAAATGAAAAAGCAAAGAGTAATTGGGTCTCTGTGTCTATAGGAATGCTAAAAAAATGCATTTTTCAAGTCTATGACACTAAAGTGGGTTGCGTTTGCAGGGATTGCTGAGATGAGTGAGTTTACATCTGGTACTATCTACAGAACAATTAATTAGTTTATTATCTGAGGTCCTGTTGACCATATCTGAGGATTTACAGTGTCTAATTCTGTGTTTGGGTCAGAACTGTCAGTCATGAGCAAGTGTGGTGATGAAACATCAATTCCCTTTCCTGCTTCTGATGGACTAATTATGATTTCTAGCACAGAGAGAAGATCTCTGCCTAGCAAATTGATTGGGCAGTCAGGTATTACAGTAAATTCATGTTTTCCTATGTCATGGCCCTTTAAGGTCAGTCCCTGCCAGTCAATCTGAAATCTGGGGTTGTCTCTTGGTCTGGGTTGACTGGGCTGTATGGGGTTACTGACCTGTCGGGGTTTGTTTGAAGGGAACGTACAGTCTCTAGCCTAATGGCTATCCGTTTCATAATTATAGCAGCTTGTCTGTCTGTTGGGTGGGGGTCCCGCAGGAGCCCTCTGAGGTAGTATGTCTCTAGGAGGACGGAATGGTTTATTCTGTCTCCTAGGATTGTTTTGATTTTGGAAGCGTGTGAACGGGGTATGTGATGGTGTGACAGTGTTTCTTTTAACTTCAAAACAACCTGCTGCTTCCCCTCCACACAAATGTTTTTCAAAATCCTTTACTGTATCAGAGGTCCGGCAGCAGATTATTAATGAAAGTAGAAACAAGTAAATTATCATTATGCAGAAGCGGCAGACCTGCTTCCTTGGTTCAACACTTCTTGAATCTTTTCCAGAAATTTGTCACTGTTTCTGTTTACATGAAACTGCAATAGGCAGCGATGTTCAGTGTTAGGGAGAGAGAGACCAATACTGCAGCTTCCCCCTCAAACCCCCCTCTTCCAGCAAAGACACAGAAGCCTAGCAGGAATCCGCCGTACACCCTGAGAGCTCAACAGAAAATAGATCTTTCAAAGCTGAACTGGTGTACGGTGATTTCATTCCACATGTCAGTTATCTCCTGTGCTTTGTTAAGGGGATAGTCTGCAGCTGTTTACTATATTGCAGGGATCGGGGTATTAATACTGGGGACTTGATTCCAGTCCCATCTATTATATTGTCCACCTCATGGATTAACAAGGTAATAATTTGTGGGCAACATACTCCTTACATATTTCACTAGGTAATGGGGGTGGATAGACTGTTTTATTCTTACTATTATTTCCACCCATGTCGGGGTATGATTGTGTATCAATGTATTTTTGAATAACGTCTGTGCGCAGATGGCAGCCTAATACAAGGACCGCCTCTACAACAGTACCGTTAGACAGGGACGTGAGTGTAGATTTGAACCTTATAAGTTCACTATTGGCAGATACTATCGTCTCTTTCAGGGTTATGGTACCAGAGTACTATACTACACTGGCAATCTAAACAAGTTCCTATTTGTGGTGTTCTAGGATGTGACATATATGACTATAATATGAGAGCGTGAAAAATTCAAAGTTTACAGACTAGGGGCGCTGTCACAGAAAGGCAGGTACACCTATAGCGGCAATCTGCGAGAGTTAGTCTTTGTCTGTTCACTTTTAGAATTATGTATTCACTTTAGACATCTCATAAAATTTTTAAATGTATAATGATTTTGTTAGTGGAAACCACAGACTGTCTACGTGACAGTGGATAGAGTCCAGTGGTTTTGTTGCTGAGAACTGTATGTGAAGCCTCACATTGCGTTACTCCGAGAAGGAGAGCATAAAGTCCGCAAGTCTATTGGCATACAGTAGTCAGATTAGACAAATGGTGAAGTTATTGTGCGTGAACTTACCAGCCGCACGGTTTACAAGGAAATACAGATATCACGAGTGTGTATACTCACCAATCACACAGGGATATTGAATGAAAGAAAAACTTATACTTTAAGACAATACAATAAAGACAATTGGCCAATAAAGAATGGGCGTTCAAAGTGAGGTACTATTTAGACTAAAGACCCCAGGTCTCCTTCGTACTCCAAGTACGGCATCTGATCCCAGATCAGGTTATGTGCACAAAAATAGACTAAAGACCCCAGGTCTCCTTCGTACTCCAAGTACGGCATCTGATCCCAGATCAGGTTATGTGCACAAAAATAGAAGACTTTAACTTCTATGATAGAAGACTCTAACTTCTATATAAGACATTCAACATACCCCAGGCATGGTGTCACAGGTTCAGGATCGAGTATGTCCGTAACCTCACAACAGATTCAGGCAGACTGTAAAATCTTTATGACATCTGTGTAGGAATGAACCTCGCATCCCGGTGGCCGAGCCCCCAGCTCTGTTGGGAAATCGATCATGCGCCGATGTATCGATTTCCTCATATATTAATTACCTTATTTGACCTCAGTGTGAAGACCCCTTAGAGCTCCGTGAGAGTGTAACCTCATATGATATGACCAGTAACGAGGACCACAGATACAAGGTTGAACTCTGATTTAATGATGACGAAAACAACATATTTATACACAACAAACGACGTTGGTTCAATTACATGATTGGTTAATATTTGGTGCAGAGGTAGGGAAATAGCAGTGTCTTTGTGGGGTGGCTTATACATCGCCTTTGTGTAGTATTCATTAGTTATGAGAAAGCACAGAATGTACAGTGTCTAAGGAAAGTAACAAAGTTTATGATAGCAGCGAGTACTGGAAAAGAGCCAGGATATAACCACCTTGAAATCAGCAGGGACAGACACAGAGAAACAAGATGGCTGATTAACCCCTCAATAGAAACAAGATGGCTGATTAACCCTTCAGCCACCCAGTGTATATGGGGCAGCGATGAGCTTTAAACACTGATGCGCACTCCCGCATTAATACTGGTATTACCAGCAGATGAGTGAAGGGGTGGACGGCTTTCCATAGCGTCCCGCTATGGAAAGCTGTCCACCCTTGGGAAAATCACATCCTCATTGTAGGTGGACATATCAAAATTAAAGCTGGCCATACACTAGGCAACTTCTCATGATCCTATACTTGAGTTTCCGGACGGCATTTTGCACCCGATATATTGCATGCGATCACAGCCAAGCCAGTCTGACAGATCTCTCCTGCTGGTGGTGCGGCTCACAGGCTCCAATGCGCACACATTACCATGCATAGCATCAGACTTGCTGTTAAATACAAGCGATTTGGACGCTTTTAAAGCAATTGTTTGCAGCAATTGCATAAGAAAGTGACCAAATCGCATGCATATCGCCTAGTGTAAGGGAACCTATAGTGTGAAGGCAAATTTTAAAATGAAGGAAAATTGGCTAATGTGTAGTGCAGTGACAGAGAAATCATCCCATTTGTTGGTTCAACCTAAAACCCTCCAGAAATTTGCATGCTTTGTACTGTAATATGCCAAAGAATCATCGACATTTCTAATTAGCTTGTGTTAGCACAGCCCATGTCATTTATTTCCAGCTATATATGCCTGGCCTTGGTGTGCGTGGGCCAAGTGTTTCCTGACATTATATTGATTGTTGCTCAGGGATACTTGGATCTACGCTGCAGGGAAACATCTGGGACTTTTGTTTTCTCTCTTCCCATGTGCATTGTGCTCGGTGCATGAATAATGGAAACACATGGCTTCACATGGCAATCTACATAGGCGAGGGTTTCATTCTATTTTTCTGGCATTTATGAAGTAGTCAGGCCATGGATAGTAATTACATTAATACAATGCACCCATCATTTCTGAAATGGAGGAGGCTATGCATTTTATGTGTGATTTGCGTGTTAGGTTTTAATATAGTGATTTGCCCACATCACATACCCCGGGGGAATCACTACATTTTTGTCTGTATGTCGGTTCATGCAGGCTTTGCATAACATTTTTGCAGCCTTGCTGAACATTAGAAGAAAGCACATAGTATAGTATAAAAAAAAAAAAGTATAATATGTATTATTGCCTACTATTAATTCCAACATTTCCTTTGTGCTTCCAATAGAATACAATTCTAGACTGCAGAATGGGTACTGCCTCTCTAAGGGCCTTATTCTAGTTCACTCTTTCTGACAAAATCCTTCTTAGATGGACAAAACCATGTGCACTGCAAGAGGGCAGATGTAAAATGTGCAGAGATAATTAGATTTGGCTGAGTTATCAGCTGTTCTTGTAAGAATTTGCAAATAGCTCATTGTATCCTGTTCAAAGCGATCATCAGCTTTTTAAAAAGTTTTCTAAAGTAGCTTCTGGGTTTATGGGTCAGTTGCTAAGTGATGAGTGCTCCTAATGGCCCATACACACTGGGCAACTTTGAGCTGAAAGCAGATTAGCTTGCTCGTTTCACCTGCTTTCAGCTCAAAAGTTGCCCCGTGTGTCTGGGGCAGCAGTGAGTGCTGATCGTGTTCCCGCATCATCGCTGGCCCAGATGCTCATCTGCTGGTATTACCAGCAGGTGAGCAACGAGGTTGACGGCTTTCCATAACGTCTCACTATGGAAAGTCCCCCCCCCCCAGAAAATCGCTAAAATGGCCAAAAACCACTCAGGGCCAAATGTAATAGGGTGGAGAATCAGAAAGTGAGAGATTTTGGGAGAGTTTTCCCATTTTTCTAAAGTAGCAATCTGAAAAACCAAGTTCATTTTTCCAGGTAGATGATTGACAAAAATCAGAAAAACTTTCCCAAAATCTCTCACTTTCCGATTCTCAGACCCTCTATTACATTTGTCCCTCACTGTGTATTCACGGAGCGTTTTTCAGCCATCATCGGTCCACATACACGCTGGGCAACATCGCCCAGTGTTTATGGACCTTTAGGTCTGACTAGTTGATGTGGGAGGATTTCATTCGCCATTTAAATGACAAGGTAGTCTTCCAGGGTAGTTTTGTCACACAGGCAGAAAGAAACCATGCAGGTACACTCTCCACACATTACTAAAAAAAACTAATACATTTTGCAAAACGGGGAGTGAGTGGTGCGCTATCAACAGCTGCTGGCACTGGGTTGTCAGACCCAAAAACGTTTGAAAGAAGAAATAGGAATGTGCCAGCGCTGGCTGAATAATTAGAAAGACCAGACGGTATCTCCAAAAGTACAAATTTAATTATACATATATAAAAACAATCAAAAAAAATATAATAAACACATAAAATATTATTAAGAGCACAAGATGCTTGTCTGCTGTTGGGGAGCTCCACAAATGTGGAATATGGGATAAAAAGTTAGTGATATTACCATCTGTAGAATTCAGGTGTGAATGATAGATACACCAGAAAAGGGGTGATGCTGGAGTCCCGTATGAGTGGTTCCCTGTGTAGGGATGCAGTGGATTCTCCCTATTTGGCGTCTTCTCCTTTTCTGCTTTTCATTACCTCCTAACATCTCCATTGGATTACAAAAATTTATGGGACTCAAGCCAAGTTCCTAACTATCCAGCAGAAAAGGAGAAGACGCCAAATAGGGAGAATCCACTGCATCCCTACACAGGGAACCACTCATACGGGACTCCAGCATCACCCCTTTTCTGGTGTATCTATCATTCACACCTGAATTCTACAGATGGTAATATCACTAACTTTTTATCCCATATTCCACATTTGTGGAGCTCCCCAACAGCAGACAAGCATCTTGTGCTCTTAATAATATTTTATGTGTTTATTATATTTTTTTTGATTGTTTTTATATATGTATAATTAAATTTGTACTTTTGGAGATACCGTCTGGTCTTTCTAATTATTCAGCCAGCGCTGGCACATTCCTATTTTCTAATACATTTTGCAATTGAGTGTACTATTTTAGGTACAGTAAGACCTGAATATATGTATATCGTTTGTCAGTTATGGGAAGACTTTGAGGGGTGTTGCACCTTGAATTTTTTTGGCTGGGCTGTTTTAGGGCATCACAATGTACCGCTTATTTTACCACTTTATAGCACTCTGCCTAATTCAGCATCGACTGCTTATTAGAGAATTCACAAATCGAGTGTTTATAGAAGGACTGCACATGTGTAACATATGCATTGTGCAAGGGGAATTTTTGATTGAAAATGTGTAAGGATTGTTAACACAATGTAGCTGGAGCTTGACTGACAGGAAGCCAGTTTTTGGGTCTTGAAACTTGCATTATTTCTGTGTGTGGCACTAAAAGTCTCAGCATGGTAGCACCTTTCATGACATTTAGTTAGGGTGTGTGGTCTAGGGCCCAGTGTTTACTTTTGTAACAGGAACAAGGATACTTTCCGTATGCTTCTTTAAAAATTAGGGGGTGATTCTTGCCATTTAACAATGCCCGTCAGGTGAGAGAACTAATGGATGTCTAGCATGTGTGAATGGTTTGGTGACTACGCAAGTCCCCGAAGGCAACCTCACAGCAGCCCTGCACATCTCAAACATCGGTTCCTGGTGCAAATATGCCGGGGACCAAACAGATTAGTATGAGTTCCCAGGTTTCTAGTTTTTTTTTTCCAGAGGCCAGTAACATAGAATTTGATGGCAGATAAGAACCACTTTGCCCATCTAGTGTGCCCCTCCTTAGTCCTTTAGGTATAATCACAACCATTTTTTTGATCCTTAGTTCTTTGTAAGAATTGACATATTGGGTACTTGTTTCCCAGCACGGCCACTACGATTTCTATCGTGGTGGTCGTGTCGGAAAAAATCGTGTCGGTCGCGTCGGGTGCATACCAAAACGCACACGACGCGACCGACGCGATGTAACCAATTTCTCCATAGGCTTCAATGTTAAATTATTTTAACATTAAAGCCTATGGAGAAATCAGGTCCATCGTGTCCATAGGCTTCAATGTTAAATTTTTTTAACATTGAAACTGAGTCCATTTAACATAGTAAAAAATGGTAAAAGGGCCAATAAGGGCCATTTCTCATTGGCTATGGCCCCGTCATGTGTGTAAAAAATAATGGCCCCCCATTGTGGCCGCCACCCCCACGATTAACGCGAACTCGAAGCGTGGCGAGCGCAGCGAGCCCGCGAGGGGCGGCGGTGCGCGTCCTCCGACCTTTTCATTCCCCTACTATCCACGTCGGCGTGGAGTTGAGAATAAATTAGTGTGGCGAGCGCAGCGAGCCACCGAGCCCGAAGCGTGGCGAGCGGACGCTGATACCTTCACAGATCCCTGCGTCCCCTCGCGGGCTTCACAGGTATCAGCGTCCCCTCGCAGGGCTCGCTGCGCTCGCCACGCTTCGGACTCGGTGGCTCGCTGCGCTCGCCACACTAATTTATTCTCAACTCCACGCCGACGTGGATAGTAGGGGAATAAAAAGGTCGGAGGACGCGCACCGCCGCCCCTCTCGGGCTCGCTGCGCTCGCCACGCTTCGGGTTCGCGTTAATTGTGGGGGTGGCGGCCACAATGGGGGGCCATTATTTTTTACACACATGACGGGGCCATAGCCAATGAGAAATGGCCCTTATTCGGCCTTTTCCCATTTTTTACTATGTTAAATGGACTCAGTTTCAATGTTAAAATAATTTAACATTGAAGCCTATGGACAAATCGGGTCCATCGCATAGGCTTCAATGTTAAATATTTTAACATTGAAGCCTATGGGGAAATCGTGGACATCGCGTCGCATTGTGTGCCTTAAAGTTAAGGCACACGACAAATCGGGTCCATCGCATAGGCTTCAATGTTAAATATTTTAACATTGAAGCCTATGGGGAAATCGTGGGCATCGCGTCGCATCGTGTGCCTTAAAGTTAAGGCACACGATGCCCGCGATTGTGGCCGTGATAATACACAAGTACAACATATTGTTCTCCTGTATTGGGGCCAGATGTATGAAGCTTCAAAAAGTGAAAAAATGGAGAGTGATAAACAACCAGCCAATCAGCTCCCACCTGCCATGTGACAGGCTGGGTTTGAAAAATAACAGACAGGAGCTGATTGGCTGGCTGTTTATCACTCTTCAATTTATCACTTGAAGCTTGATACATCTGGCCCTTGGCCTCTATGACCTCTGACGGGAGGCTATTCCACTTATTAACTACCCTTTCTGTAAAGTAATTTACCTTAAATTTCCCTTGAACCTACCTCCCTCTAGTTTCAGTGGAAGCCCTCGAGTTCTAATACTTTTCTTCATTTGCGAAATGTCTCCCTTCTGTACCTTCTTAAAACCCTTAGTGCAAGTTAAAATGGGGACCAGGAAAGATTTTCAGATCTATGACCCATTGTTTCGGAGTTTTATACATACTGTAAGCAGACTCACCACTGAATGGTTTTGCCCATTGTGTACCGTCTCTGCATAAGTCAGGACCTTCTCGGGCAGTGCGATTGAAACCGGCTGATCGGGGCCAGAGCTGACATCACATGCCTTCCCTGAAAACCTCTGAGCATGCCTGCGTTTTCCTTGATAATCTCTGAAAACTGCTGGTTACCACCCCAAAAATGCCTGCTTCCTGTAAATCAACTTACGAACAGCTTGCAATTAAAAAAAGAGAAGCTGGATTTTCTTGCAGGATGGCATTGCGCATCCATATGCATGCAGATTCGATCAATAATCAGCTGACCTGCGAATTCACAGCCCAGTGATCAGATCTGAGTAACTCCCAGAGGGCGGGATGTACTAAACCTTGGAGAGGGATAAACCACCAACCAATCATCTCCTACCTGTTATTTTTCAAACACAGCATGTGACATGACGGATAGGAGCTGATTGGCTGGTGGTTTATCACTCTCCATTTTATCACGCTTCAAGCTTAGCACATCTGGCCCTGAGTGTTAAGTATTTTTTAATAAAAAATGACATGACAACTTTGCCTCCCCACAGTATTCACCCAATCTTGCCCCATGCAACTTTTTTATCATTTATTTCTTTGGATGAAAAGAGACCTTTAAGGAAAATGTTTTCCTGATATTGACGATGTGAAATGACAAAAATACTGAAAGGCATCAACAACGATGAGTTTAAAAAATGCTTTGAGCTATGGAAAAAGCATTTGGACAAATGTATTGATTCAAATGGAGAGTACTTTGAAGGTACTGAAGTTTTAGAATATACAAATAAATACACTTTTTTTTATAAATGAATTCCTATTTCTTTTGGCTACCCCCTCGCAAATAAAACATAAAAACAATGCAAGTAGGATTGAGCACTATCTAATCCAACAGATTTATTTATTTATTAACAGTTTCTTAGGTACTTGTTTCCTAGCACGGCCACATATCTTATGGATCGTGTACCTTTAGTTAAGGTACACGATCCATATGATGGACCCGATTTCCTTTGAAATCAGGTCCATTTGGCCGGCTAGGACAAAATATCGGGGGCATCGCGTCGGTCGGGACCATTAACAATGGTCCCGACGCGATGCCCGCGATTTCCCCATAGGCTTCAATGTTAAAAAATATTTTAACATTGAAATCGTGTCGGGAAAGGTAAAATATCGGGGGCATTGCGTCGGTCGGGACCATTAACATAGGTCCCGACGCGATGCCCCCGATTTTTACATAGGCTTCAATGTTAAAAGATTTTTTAACATTGAAATCCTAAAAAAATGTGAAATGGGCCAATATGACCCATTTCACATTTTAGATGTCCCCGTCGTCACCCCACGATAGACGCCAACCCGAAGCGTGGCGAGCGCAGCGAGCCCGCGAGGGGCGGCGGTGCGCGTCCTCCGACCTTTTCATTCCCCTACTATCCACGTCGGCGTGGAGTTGAGAATAGAATAGTGTGGCGAGGGGACGCGGATACCTTCACAGTTATACGCGTCCCCTCGCGGGCTTCACAGGTGTCCGTGGCGACGCGGACACCTGTGAAGTCCGCGAAAGGGACGCGTTTACCTGTGAAGGTATCCGCGTCCCCTCGCGGGGCTCGCTGCGCTCGCCACGCTTCGGGCTCGGTGGCTCGCTGCGCTCGCCACACTATTCTATTCTCAACTCCACGCCGACGTGGATAGTAGGGGAATGAAAAGGTCGGAGGACACGCACCGCCGCCCCTCGCGGGCTCGCTGCGCTCGCCACGCTTCGGGTTGGCGTCTATCGTGGGGTGGGGTGTACGCCGTGACATTTGGGGGGGTTGGGAATATTTTACATTGAATCCAATGTAAAATCGGGTCCCAGGGACCCGATTAACATTTAATTCAAAAAAAAAAATCGTGTCCAAAATCGGTCGGTCGCGACGATCGCATCGCATGCGACCAAATCGCATGCGATGCGATCGACCCGATTTTTCCGACACGACCACCCCGATGTAAATCGGTGTGGCCGTGCTAGGAAACAAGTACCGTTTCTTATATAGCGCAGCATATTCCGTTTCGCTTTATAAAGGAGACAGTGATACAACAAACAGGGTATTTACAGACTGTCAAAATGTAGGAGGGCCCTGCTCGCAAGCTTACAATCTATAGAATTGTATAACAGATGATGCTGCCCGTGTCAAGGCTCTTGCAATCAGTACTGTAATTGGACTAATAAAATTAATATCTCTTTTAGTTATATTATCTGCCTTTCCGTATCTGATTTTACATGATAATAGTAGTGTATTGATGATTCATTTCTCTTTAAGATCCGGACAATGGCTTCATCAGCTGTTGTGTTTTCTGTCATTGTTGCTCTATTTGATTATTTTCGATTTTGCTTTGTCAGTTTCAATTCTTATTACAAAGTCAAAATACATGTATTTTTAACTTGCAAAACTTGTGGTGGCATGATGTTTTGGAGATGTCTGTAATAAACTAATGCCTCTAGCTGTATTGTCAACACTTCAGTTTTTGTGGACTTGGCAGGAAATGTTTTTGCCTTACCACAACATCTAGCACAGATTCCATGACCCCAGATATTAGCACAGTTTCTCAGTCAAAGTATAGTGACATACATTATATTGTGATGAAAATAAAATAAATAAACACCTCAGTTTGGGCCTTATTCTAGTTCACTCTTTCTGACAAAATCCTTCTTAGATGGACAAAACCATGTGCACTGCAGGGGGCAGATGTAAAATATGAAGAGAGAATTAGATTTGGGTGAGTTATTTTGTTTCTGTGCAGGGTAAATACTGACTGCTTTATTTTTACACTGCAATATAGATCTCACTTTGAAGTAAAACCCCACCCAAATCTTATTCTCTCTGCACAAGAAAGATCTTCCCCACCTGCAGTGCACATGGTTTTGTCTATCAAAAAAGGATTTTGTCAGAAAGAGTGAACTAGAATAAGGCCCATAATGATTAGTGTGTGTATATACTGTGTGCATATATGTAAAAAAAAAAATATATATATATATATATATATATGCAAAAGAAAAAGAACAATGCGCTGTAATAATAAGTCCAGAAAAACCTTGCAGTGTCCAACAAATCGTCCAATCCTTCAATTAGGATAGTCTGTAAAGGCACTTAGGATATTGGTCCCAGCTGCTCCGTCTCTCATGGGGCAAATGAACCTGTATCCAGCAGGTAAGAGATTTCTAGAGAAATAAAGACGGGCGCTTCATAGTGCATAAATGTCGTTTTTTTTTTGAAAATTTATTCAGACATATAAAAACATGAAACATAGGAATGGGTAAACGTACCAACGGTGGCGGTTCTTAATCACCGCGGTCAAACAGCTTATGAGTGGTGCATGCAAGCACCCACAGACTGGAGCCGGTTACCATCCGTTCCCGGACATACAGCAAAACAGCAAAACAGCAAAACGCCCCTTAGGGGCGTGGCCTAGCACAGGAGAACACCACCACTTGCTGTTTTGCTGTATGTCCGGGAACGGATGGTAACCGGCTCCAGTCTGTGGGTGCTTGCATGCACCACTCATAAGCTGTTTGACCGCGGTGATTAAGAACCGCCACCGTTGGTACGTTTACCCATTCCTATGTTTCATGTTTTTATATGTCTGAATAAATTTTCAAAAAAAAACGACATTTATGCACTATGAAGCGCCCGTCTTTATTTCTCTAGATATATATATATATATATATAATCATTTGTGGCAATAAGGCAGCACTCGAGAATTTGAACTTCAATATTCAATGCAAAATGTTATTGCTTTTAGATAGTTTCTGACATGTTTCGAGCAGTAAGCTCGTCCTTAGGGAACAACCAAAGCACAAACAGTGCTAAATACCCAAAAAGATCCACCCCTAACAATAATCACTAGTGAAGCAATCTCACCTGTGCTGTCTCAGCGTACAATCCCATGTCCATGCCCGGCGGTATCAACGGAGGCGCTGGTAACGTCAGTGACCGCGCTGCCACTTGACACTGCATCTTGTGTCAGACAGCGGCCGCCATCGCAGCCCAGCTCGGGTGGAATGACGCAGAACTTCCTGGGCACAGGGGTTTCCATGGTGATACATAAACAAAACCACACTGAAAGAAACAATAAAAACAAGTTAAAAACAGTTGTGAGCATCATATTGGCATTAATACTCAACCATTAACATACAATTATTACAATAACAAGGAATTTAAAATATGAGTATATACAGTTGATCGCAGATATTTAATGATACAAATTTCTACCAGGTATTAAGCAGAATAACGCAGGAGCTAGATAAGAGCAATGAACAGAAGGGACAATCAAAAAAAATAGTGTAACCCCATCTGTTAGTTAAGTCCCCAAGGGAAATGGTGTCCAATAAAAAAAATCCATCTGGACTCAGCCTGTAAAAGTATTTTACCCCTACTACCCCTCTGACAGAAACAAGAATGTGGTTGATTATTTTAGATTTAAAGTTTGCTATACTATGCTACATCTTCACACAATGCCATGCAATTGGCTGATCACTTGTTCCAGAGCTTAATGCATGCTTAATAGCTGAGCAATGATTAGCCATCCACTCTTTAAACTGGCATTCTGTCCTTCCCACATAGTACAAGACACATGGGCAAGACAGAATATAGACAACATAAAGATTGGTGCATGTTAATGGGTATCTAATAGGCAATTTACGACCCATATGAGGGTGACTGACAACATTGCCTGTGAGCATTGATCTACAAGTAGTGCACCCCACACAACGATAACACCCAGCGGGGTGAGTCAAGAAGTGTGAGGGTGCTAAAGCCTTAGTCAAATTGGTTACATAAACCCTGACCAACATATCACCAAGATTTCTTCCATGTTCATACGCGGCATAATGCGTGTATCTTTTAAACAAGATAAATTATTTTATTTATCAGTGGTGATAAGAGGCCAAAGCTGTTTAACCCGCTTAGTAACCTCAGTACTACCGGTAGCAAATTGAGTGACCCAACAGATCTAACATCGCTCAGAGGATATATATATATGTATATATAGGCAGCAAGTGGACTGGCACTCCCCACAATAGGTCAATGGAAGCTGCTTGCCTTTGCCAATAATCATACCAAGCAGGGTTCCAAGCTCCAATGGGCGACAGGAAACAGTACATCACTGCAGCAGAATTTCAGCATCAAAACCGTAGTTTTATTGGACCTCAACAGCTTGTTTCAGGGCTACAACCCCTTTTATCTTACCTTAAAAAGAGAAGCCATGGCGCCATCTCCTCACCCCGCCATCACACTTCCTGTTAGCACGCTTGTGGCCAGGACGAATGGCGATGGCGTCCACGGCTCTCACCCGTGTCATCATCACCAAGGTTACCCAGGGCCAGTGCACCAAGTGGTGACGTACACGGCTCTCTCTAATGTCATCATTGCCACGGTTAACTAGTACAGCTTTAGTGGCCCTCTGGATCACTGGACTGGTTGTTGTAAATTCTTGCTTCTATGGAATGATGTCACGTGTTGTTCTGGGTTTAGACTGGAGTAACTTCCCTAAGTATTGTGATGATTTCTGTTTGGAGTTGTTTCAATAAGTAATTTGTATCCTCTACCTTACACTAACTCCCACAGCCTAAGCATACCTGTTTGCCCCTTCCCCCCCCCCCCATAGTCTATCCCTAACCCATTCTTCTTGCAGCTTAACCCTAACTGTCCCCTCCTGCAGCTCAACACTAAATGTCTACCAGCCCCACCACACAACCTATGCTTACTCATCCCCTCCTACAGCTTAGCCCTATAGTCTGTCCCTTCCACCTTACAGCCTATTCCTAAACCTCTCTTCCCGCAGCCTATCCTTAATCATCCCTTCCCACAGCCTATGCCTAAAGGCCCCCATACATTAGTCCGACTTGTCCTAGGGACAAGTCGGACCTGATTTCACCCTGCAACTCCCTGGGAGGGGGACACGCGATTAGGCACTTGATGTGCCAAGGTTTGCATATGATAAATCGCATGGATTTATCATATGCAGTCCCCGGGGAGCTGCAGGAGGAGGGAGCCATGCGGGGGACATCAGCGGGCGGGGGATGCCGGCTAATAGAGAGCCGAGCAGGGGGAGGCTGCATAGGGAGCCGGGCAGGAGGAGGCTGTTGCGGTGGGGTGACAGCAGGGCAGGGAGGATGACGCTGGCTGCCGGGCACTGCAGCGGCGGGAGCCGGCCTGGGAGGAACAGATAACTTGAAAAAAAAAGCCCATACAGATGACTAGCAAGCCATTGATTGGCTGAGACCTCTCTCAGCCAATCGCTGATTGGCTGAGAGAGGTCTCAGCCAATCGCTGATTGGCTGAGAGAGGTCTCAGCCAATCAATGGCTTGCTAGTCATCCGTATGGGTTTTTTTTTTTTCAAGTTATCTGTTCCTCCCGGCTCCCGCCGCTGCAGTGCCCGGCAGCCAGCGTCATCAAGATCTCCCTGCCCGGCGCCCTGCTCCCGCTGTCACCCCACCACAACAACTTCAAGTGCCTCCTGCCCGGCTCGGCTCTCTATAGCCGCCATCCCCCGCCCGCTGTCATCCCCGCACGGCTCCGGGGCTGGGCTGCACATAAGATTTAGCAAATCTTATGTGCAGCCCGTCCGACCTCGATCCGATGCGCACGGGACCGCGCATCGGATCGGACGGGGTGTCTGCAAGTGCGATTTGGGCCGATTTCACGGCCCGATTCATCCGAATCGGGTGAAATCGTGCCCAAATCGCATAGTGTTTGGGGGCCTTAACCCTCCCCTCTAGCAGCCTAATTCTAACCATCATACCCCACACAGCCTAACCCTTTCTATACCATCGCTATTCTCCCATCACAGTCTCTCTCCTGTCACACAAGAGACACTTGTTGTGAGGCCACCCCTGTTTTCCCAGGAGCGTGTGACAAAAGCACATGTAAATAACCCCGCCCCTTTTCATGGTGCCACTCATGTCATTTTGTTCTGGATCTGTCCCTGCCAGTACTGTTGTTGGGCTTATAGCCTATTGCAATACTTAATGAAAAATTCTGATTGCTTAAAACGCACAGCTGGATATATTTATTGCTGTGACTTAACATCAAAATATTGCAGTGTGCTGTTCAGATGACTGATTATGTCATAAACACAGGGATCTATTTTTCCTTGATCCAGTACTAGCATTCTACTAGAGGTGTTCCTTTCCTGTGTAAAGCTCTACGAGGAAGAATTTCATGTTCTGACAAGTGTCTGATATTTAACAGCTCTATTCATAGAACATGGAATTTATGCAGATTGTACTAACTGCCTTATTAATACCTGGGTCCAGACAGAATATACCATGACATTCTTGTATACCAGTAACCTTTGATTACATGCATCTATATAATGGGTACAGTTGATTTGCCTATATGCGTTTATTTTATATTTTACTGTCCGATCATTTAATTCTGAAAATAAATATAGTAATAAGCAGCGGCGGCTCCTACCACAGTATAGGAGGGGGGCTGCCGCTGGCTGCGATGCTGGTCCCCATCCACTCCTGCCACTGGTCCCTGCTGCCACCGCCCCCTCTGGTCCCTGCAGGGCTGGCTCTACCACTAGGCAGCTTTAGGCAGCTGCCTAGGGCGCCGGGATCTGGGGGGCGCCACCAAGTCTGCAAATCAAAAAAACAAGGCTGTCTATGAGGATCCTTGCTGTACTTAAAGCAGGTGGTGGCTGTGGAACTTCTAAGACCTCACCTCTAGACTTTCCCTTACTTCCTACATTGCTGCCCCCTCTTCCTTGTACCCTGTTGTGGGTGGCAAAGGGGAGGGTGCAGAGGACCTCCAGGAAAAACCAAGGGACTTGGCCACCTTCCCAGGGCGTGGGAGAGGGGGTCACGGGGATTGGATGACCACATGATCTGATTTTTTTGGGGGGGGGGGGGGAGTAGGTTGAAGTTTTGCCTAGGGTGCTGAGAAGCCTTGCACCGGCCCTGGGTCCCATGAGCAGTTTTGTCCTGGGTACTGTGCATGCGCATTCCCCAAGCTTCTATGGGCTGCTTCAGCAGCAGCCCATATAAGCTAAGTCACGGTCCCGGAGCATGTACACTGCAGATGATAGGCACCAGGACCAGCGCAGTCTCAGCCTCGGTACTGCGCATGTGCATAACTCAGATTGTATGGGCTGTAGCCAAAGCAGCCCAAATAGGCATCCCGAAGGGAGGGAACACCTCCCAATGGAACTGCCTTGGGTGACTGGAAGGTCGGTCTTCCAATAGAAAGTCACTGCCAATCACAGTGAAACCAGTGCAGTCTCACAGAGTACAGTGGTGGATTTTACCTGTGGGGGGGGAACACACCCCATCACAGAACTGCTATTTACCGGGGAACACGTACCGAGCTCCAGTGATGTCACTGCTGGAGGTGTGCCCTTGTGCCGATTAGGGGCATGCCTCCATGTAGCACACACACATCCAGACACTGACTTACAGCACTCCCAGACACGCAAGTTTCTGTCCTCCTGGCCAGGGTAGCACTGACACTCCTCACCTGACTGGACTAACTGCAGTGAGAGCACATATCAAAGTCATAGGTAGATGAGGCTGGAGATGGGGAGCACATTGCTGTTGTAACCATTGATATGCTGTACTTACAAACTCTAGCAAACATGCACCCATACTTCCCCCACCCACATCATCAATGCACCTGTACCACACCAGCACCGCTAATGTCCATCACTCACCCCATGCACCACAGCACCCACATGGGCTGCACCTGGAACTCCACCACCCGCATTACACTAACAACCGCCCCTCCCCCACCCACGAAACAAACGACTTACCCGCATCCACAGTGCACAGACACCCTGTCCCTCACCCACGGCAAACACAGCCACCACAGTCTACGCCGGATGCACCCCCAACCACAACCATCCCCCACCCAACTGTTGCAGCACCGCACCGGCCCCTACACCATGACTCACCCCCATCCACAGTGCACCCACACCCCGTCCCTTACCCACGCCAAACACAGCCATCCACAACCATCCCGCACCCAACTGTTGCACCACCGCATTCGCCCTTCCACCACCTATCCAGCCAAACACCACCCACGCACCTGCTACTCAAACACACCCTGTATCCCCGCACCTCCCACTCACCTACCCACCTTCCACCAGCCATAAAATACATTATTAACTTAAAACTTGCATCATAACTCCATTCGGTACATCTTACTCTCTAAGCGCCTTGAGTTCTTTTGGAGAAAGTGCGCTGTATAAATTTAATTTACTTACCTACACTCTTCATACCAACATAACATGCTACACTCCCTTCACAATCATACGCCCTTTTCATTTAAAATATTTAACCTCTAACTAAAGTAGCAATGCAGTGCATCCTCCATACAATCCAAAACATATTTCACACAATTAAGACCTTTACAGGTTAAGGGGTTGAAGCCCCTTATGACAGGGTGAAGAGCGGCCGGCCGCAGGGAGCGATTAATCACCTAGTTTCTATATATATAATAAATCTTACTTGGACAACCCTTACATTTTATTTCTGCCAACACTGTTTGGATTTTACATCCCTTTATTTATTTAATTGTTCTATTAGAAGTTTACTTTTTATTTACATATAAGTTTAACAACAAGATAGATTCAGTATTATTTTAAAGTCAAAATGTTAAATTAAAAGGAAACAAATGTTCTAAACAGGAAAGGACATTATGTGGGGCAGGCAAAGCAGATAACAAGGAGAAGATAACATTTAGAACAATTTACTTATGAGGCTCTCCAGATATAAGTAACCAAGACAGAAATCTGTAGAACAAAACAAGAAAAGGAATGTGTTGTGAAGTATCAAGACAAAATAATAGATGGACTGACTTTGCAAACATGAATGCATCAGTCCTTCTGTGAGAGGGCGGCAACGGTGACCATTCTTGAAAACGGGGCATGTTGCTCTTGTTTTGAAGGTGTGCAGAACCCAGACTTTCTGGCAGTGCCGGCCCTAGGCATAGGCAAACTAGGCAAATGCCTAGGGCATATGGAATGCCTAGGGGCACCAGCAGCTTCTGCTGATTAAAATGATATGCAGCATGCCTGTATTCTGTGTGTGAGTGAGGCTGTATCTGCATATGAAATAGTGTATTCATGGAAATCACTGTAACATAGCATTCCGTATGCAGGTACAGCCACAGTCACACACAGAATATAGGCATGCCACATATCATTTTAATCATCAGAAGCTCCTTGTGTGTCCTGGTCACATAACAATGCAAATAAGACGAATTTTCAGCAAAAAAGGCACCCAACGTTAGCAGAACTGGCCAGTAACTGCATGGCCTATTGAGGCAAGATGTATGAGGAAACATTTGTATCCAAGCAGAGGCAGAGGTCACAGTGTTAGCGGCTGTGCGAGTGCTGTCTGCGGGTGGGTTGGTTGTGCAATAGTGTTTGGCTTATGTGTAAGGAGCATTATGTGTTTCATGTATAAATGCATTATTAATGTGCGACATGTGTAACTGGCATTATGTGTGTCAGGTGTATAAGGGTATTAATAATGTGCAACATATGTGTAAGGGGCATTATGTGTGTCATGTGTATAAGGGTATTAATAATGTGCAACATATGTGTAAGGGGCATTGTGTGTGTCATTATGTGTATGAAGGGCATTAATAAAGGTTGGCATATGTGAGGGGCATTATGTTTATAAGGACATTATTAATGTGTGTCATGTGTAAGGGGCATTACTGTGTGGTATCAGGGGTGCCGAGAGAAAGGGGTAGGGGGTACAAATTACCGGGGCCAAAGTCTGATGGAAGGGCCCAGTGGGGGCCCCGGGCCCCATCCCCTTAAGTGACAGCAGCAGCTGCAGCTCTTCTCCTCTGCCCAGCACACGCTGCTTTGTGCTGGGTTGCAGTGTGGCCATGGAGGTGCTTAAAATACAATATTTTCTCAGGATTTTTTTCTAAGGGTATAATGTGAATAATGTGAGGAGTAATGTACATAAGGTAAAGTGGTACTACTGTCTGTTGTAACGTGAATAATGGAAACCATCGCATGATATAATGTGAATAAAGTTGCACTACTGTGTGGCATAATTTGCATTGTGGGTACTATTGTGTGGCCATGCCCCTTCCCAGCAAGAACACACCCCTGTTTGGGCTGCGCAACGAATGTGTGCACTGTTTTAATTTAAAATATTGCGGGTAGGAACACCAAAATGTTGACTGCTATGTTGAGGGTTGATGGTGCTGGGAAAGGGGAAAAGGGTCAGAGGCGGAACTAGTGGCGGTGCTAGGGGGCACCAGCCAAAATCTTGCCTAGGGTGTCATTTAGGCTAGGGCCGGCTCTGCTTTCTGGCCCGATCTAATTATACTCACTGGTCATTCTGAGTAAGCTGAGGCTTAATAGGGTACAGTACACACCTTTGCGACCACTCAACTGAGTAAATGCTCCTGATTAGCCAAGTACTGTGTACCCAGCTTGAATCCATGTGATCCCCCTGTGAGCCCTGTAGATTGTTCTTGAAATAGCTCAGTTTGCACGGGTTTCTATGGCTTCGGTAGGCTGAGCAAATAAATATTGAACAACACATTACATGCGGCCTTCCAAACCTGGCGTTGCCCAATACACATTTACAGGCATATTTATTACTTTTAGTAAATAATGTGAAAAGGGGTATTTTCAAACATTTTTACTTTATTTTGTAATCACTTAAATGTACTAATGGACAATTGGTGGATAATGTACAAAAGTCACCTCCAAGCCCTTAAATTTGCATTTTTATAGTAAGCAGAGCAAATTTCCCATACATGAAATGCGATCTGTCCATTTTAATAAATAAAGAAATGGGGGAAAAATACAGAAGGGAGCCCTGTGGCTAAAACATTATCTTGAGGTAGCATTATCCAGGTTTTGTTCCCCAACTCCTGTACAGCCTTCATTGTCTGCTGGAAGTGAAGGCTGTGCCCGGAACTGGCCCCTATGATTAGCCAAAAAAACTATAACGGACTCCAGGGACCTGAGCTCTAGTAATCTGTTACTGTGCTCCTGCTGTGACCTCTTCATCTGATCAGCAGAGAGCTCAGATGCTTCAAAGTGCGGCATCTCTGCTCATTTTGCTGATCACAGAGGTTATTGCAGTAGTACAGGAGAACAGATGACTGGAGCTCATCAATCACTGTTTCTGGATGCAGGTAATAGTCATCTTAGTGAGGGGGGTAGGGGGAGTTAGACTCCTATGGTATTTGTCACAAAATATACCCTGAGAAGTTTGGTGACTTTCAGGGACAGAGATCCGTCACAAGCTCTGCCCACCTCAACAGAAAAGCATTTAGAAGACTTATTTCTGTGCTGCTTTGATAACAACAAGCAAACAGTTAATTACAGGAATAAAACTCTATTGCCATGCCAACAGAATTTCTTAAGTACTGCTGGTTTCCTAACTGCGTTTTCATACAGTACACAGTGCACCAATATTCCCTGCTTTCCTAGTTGTGCAACAATGCAACTATTTATGGCAGTATTTTAAAATCAGTGTTTATGGGAGACAGTCTCTAATGCAGCTGTCATAGTACAGTCTTTTATCATGTTTTCCTATTTTGCTCATATGTGACCAGTATCTTCCATTTCCTTATTGCCTTTAAACAATGCAATTATGTTCACATAAGTCAAGTAATATTTCCGTTACATCTTCTGATTCTTGTTTTCGTTTCCGGGCAGAGGCAGAGCTTGGAATTATTCCTGGGAATTCTCAAACCATCCATGTGTCTGTTTATATTGACTTTATCTGTGGCTGAAGATCCATAATAAATATTCCCGGAACCCCAGCTCCTTGCTTACCAACAGCCTGCAAATTTACGAAACCTCAATTTTGAATTCCGTTTAAAAACCTGATATAAACATATGACTATGTGCACCAATAACGTAAATCCTTTCCCTACACCCTTTGTGCAAACTAATGCCCCTTTCAGACCGCACAAAAAAACGGTATTTTGCAAATTTTTAACTGTTTTAAAACGGAAATATGTGGGGTGAGATTCTATGCTTTGCGCTAAATGCGCATGTTTTATTCGCGCACCACATCACCGCAAATCGCATTTTTCTAAATCGCACTTTTCAGTCACAATTCGATTATTTAATGTGATGCGCATTTGAGGCTGAAAAGTGCGAAGAGGTGCGAATTGCGGCGAAGAGGTGCGATTTTTAGTAACAAAAAAGTGTGATTTAAAGTAACAAAAAAATGCGAGTTGTTCCGCCGGTCATGTGCGAGTTTTGGACCAACCGGAGTGCGATTTACAAAACTGTCTCCGCATGACTAAGAACCCCCAAACCTATTGGCCCACCTATGTCCCCTCCATTATGCATCACACCCCCTATATAAAGGGGCATTGGCGCCATTTCACTCTTTGATAGGAAGTAAGGAGCATGGAGAGGAGCAGTGGAAGCGTGAGTTCAGGAAGAGGTGTTGGTGGCAGAGTGATGAGTGGCAGAGGGAGCAGTGGCAGAGGAAGCAGTGGCAGAGGGAGCAGTGGCAGAGGGAGCAGTGGCAGAGGAAGCAGTGGCAGAGGGAGCAGTGGCAGCAGCCAGTCAAGTGTGAGAGGCAGCAGTGTGGCAGGCAGCATGGCCACAGCAAGGCCAGCCTCAGCCCAGACCCTGGCCGTCCAGCCCCAGCAGGAGGAGGTGGAGGATCCGCTGGCATCCCCATCCTACAGCCAAGCCCTAGACCATACCCCACACCAGCTGCAGGAGGGCCACATGTCAGAGGTGGAGGAAGATGCTGGTGAGGAGGAGGAAGACACTGGCATGGAGGAGGAGGAGGGCGACATGACTGGTGGTGAAAATGAGGAGGAGGAGGAGGTGGTAGCTGGTCGCACCAAAAGTGGCCGCATGGTCAGGTTTTCCTATGAAGAAAATGTGGCACTTGTCCGGGCTATCATGCCAGTGTTCGAGCGTCTGCTTGGCAAAAGTAATTACAAGACCACTGCCCAGCGCAAGCGGGCTATATGGAAGGACATCACCCAGGCGGTGAACGCTGTCAGTAATCACAAGCGTCTGGTCCGCAATGTGAAAAAGCGCTTTAATGATATAAAACGCCAGTTAAAGCATAAAATGGCCCTGGAGATGGAGGAGGAAGCCCCACCACTGTCAGCTACAATGCTTATGAGGTGAAGCTGAAGCGCATCATCCCCCCTGAGGTCCTGCCTGGCATGCATGTGGTGGATTCCGACAGGCCACAAACGCCACCGCGAGCTGGTAAGTGTGACCCCATGCAAACTTTAACATACATGCCAATGTATTATACCTGTAATGTGCACTTGTATTGTTATGCTTTGTAAAGTGCTGCTGTGGAACTACATAGCCCAGCAAGGTCATGTACAAGAAAATGGCTGCTCCTACTTTGAAATTGCTGATAATGCTGGGCCTTGTAGTTCCACAACTAATCTGATTGATTAACAGTGTACCATTCTTTGCAGCAGACTAACATGTATGTGTACAAAAACCCTGTGGTGTACTGGTGGTTTAGCTGCCATGCCAACATACCACCGATTATCCCATAGTTGTCATGTGTACACTAGTTTACTACTAAGTTTTAAATTAAATATTTGACTTAAAACCAAAAAAAGGTGGTCCAGATATAATGCAGTCCTTTTCCATTGGGTATTGTCCATTATTGTAATTTCAATGCATGTTTTCTGAAAATGCTTATCCATTGCAAGGTCCATAATGCCTGGCCATCTTTCCTTGTACAGATTGTCCGTCCCGAAGTGCTGCGGCATCCAAGAGAAGAAGGCCCGTTGCTGCGGAATCTGCGGAAGCAGGTAAATGACTAAACAACACCCCATTACACATACAGTACACACACCCATGTCACATCAACAGTATCTCACACTACATTCTGCTCCTGCTGCTACATTGCAACGGAAATGAGTGTAATCTGACCTAGGCATGTGACATATTATTAATGTCAATGTTGCATGCTGTATCGGGGTACATGTGTAATTGCATAACACCCCTAGGTATGGGCATCAGCCATCTATAGCCCTATGTAAAAAAGTGTAGACGACAGTGTGGCCTATATATGCATCAATACTTACCTCTTCATCTGTATCCACAGGTGCTATACAACTAGGGAGCAACACAACAGATTCTTCAATAGTGGTGCTAGACGAAATGGACATCATTCTTGATCCGGTCGACACATTTGCGGCAGAGGAAGAAATGCAGACCTCGTCCCAGAGTGATCTTCCCCCAAGTGGGGTGTCTCCCAACCCACCCCCAACCACCCAGCAACCTCATACACCAGCTACAGCTTCCCAAGTAGCTAACTCCTTGGTTAATTTCAAGGACAAACAGCTAGAATTCATGGCCTCCCAAAGCCTCCAAATTGGTAATATACAGGGGTACATGCGTGACACCTTCCTTCAGTTACGCAAAATTGCACGTAGTGTACGGGTAGGTGTAGGCACTCAAGTGCGCATTGCCAACAGTATTGACACCCGTTTTGCAGAACTAACTGCTGCAATAAGGGAGCAGAATAGCCATATTGGGAGCCTGGCCCAAAGTCTCACAGCACTAACCCAAACATGCAGAGCGCAGACCAATGCCCTACTAGCTATGCAGGCCCAAATACAGCAGCAGGAAGGCATTGTGGGAGGTGGCACTACCTCAACCCTCAGCAGTGTATCCAGCACCCCAATAAGTGTCTCCCCCACTTCCCCACCCCGTCGTAGTGTGAGGACCCGTGGTGGGCATAGTGCCGGCTCTAGAAGTGGTGTAGGGCTGCCTGATGCTGGCCGAAGGTAGCTGCTACATCAGTGTTTATACTTATTAAAATGCCAAAGATCTTTGTACATGGCCCCACAGTTGGTATTTTGCACATGTAAAAATGCAGAATGCTTTACACCAAAAAAAGTAAAAGTTGCTAACCGCATACCATTGTTTTTGTGTCTTTTTCTCAATATAAATTAATGTGTGAATTCTAACATATTGTAATGGTATATGACTATGGGATTGCAGTAAAGTCGTGTGCTATAACTCCTTGGCTGCCAAAGGTTGTGGATCTACATTTTCCAGCAGGCTCTGACACTCATGGTTTGGACTGTAATGGTTGTAGTGTGTCTGGGCATGCTGGCACATGTAGTTCCACAACACCAGTGAGCCATGTTTCACTGCAAACTTCATTCATACATGTACCAAGAGTACTTACAAGGTAGATATCAGCAAGGGATAGGTCAGCACCACCATGTGCATCCGTTGTGGACTGGTGTTGGGTTAAATGTGTATGGAAACAGATGGTATTGGTCAATAATTTGTTAATGAGGACACTTACAACACTGGTACATTTTGGAGTACAGGTCACATGTGCTTACAAGATAAGTTACGCCTGCTGATGTATGTCCGCAACAACTTCTTTATAGCAAGTAACAGTTGAGTCAAATGCTTGGACAAAGTGGCCTGTGATACCACCAAGGCCCATGAGGTCACAGACTGAGTGGAGGCTGTGGACAAATAGGAGAGGGCACACATTAATTAGTGCTGGCCAGACACTACATAGTTGGCACCCACAAAATGGGACAAATCATATCTCACCTGCTCATATAACTCCTACAGGGTAATGGGGTTCAGCGTAACCATCCCCACAACCTGTTGATCCGACAGGTAGTCCAGGTACAGGTGAGCACCATACATACGTGGGGTACCCAGTAGTGGGGGGGCTACCAGCATCTTTTGCCCACCTTCCTCCCTCCTGCGTTGCTCCTCCAAATGGGACACATCACAGATAAGCAACTTTTAAATAGTCATAAAAATCTACATGATTTAAACCCTCACAGGTGTCCTTACTGATGTTGGGGTTAATGTAGGGGGGTTTGTGAGTGATAATGAAGGCACCTGTGTTGAAATTAACCATGTGTGCACTTGACCAAAATGAGTTCTGTGCAAATGCGCCAAACAGAACCAGGTCTGAAATAAGTGCGATAAATAGACACCTAAAAAGTGCGAATTGCAAATGCGCATAGCATTAAATAAGCGGTTTGTATACTTTTGCATTGGAAAACATCTGGATGCGCTAAAAGTGCGAATTAATCTCGCACTTTTGGTCCGCATACCTTTACGCACATAATATGCGATTTCAGTCCCTTAGCGCATCACATTAAATTTGCGATTTCTATGAAAAATGCGATATCGCCATTTTGTGGTCTAAATAACGCCAAAAAACGGAAATCGCATCCCATAGAATGTCACCCGTGCAGTCTGAAAGGCACCGAACCGATTTACCATTTTAAAAAAGCCGTTTTTGCTAAACGTTTAAAATGCAGGGTCCTACCCTTTTTATTTTTGGCACCAAAATCGGGTCTGAAACTGTATTTAGGACCCAGCCAATAGTGGTCCGCTCTGTGCATATCTAATGAGCAGACCACTATTGGTCCCCCCCAACTTGGGCAGCGCAGGAAGGGAATGATCGCGCTGGGGGCAGGGGATCCCTGCAGTGTATGTTAGATCGGTGGCAGGGTCCCTAAAGCGGATGGGAACTAGTAGTACTAGCACTTCCTGCCCCCAGCGCGATCATTCCCTTTCCTGCGCTGCGATGCCCAGGTAGGGGGGTGGGTTAGACCACTATTGTGCCGTCCCTCCAGCAGTGTTCACCCTACCTCCCACCCACCCGGCAGCAGCGTCTGCCCTAAAACCCACCCAGCAGCAGTGTCCGCCCTGCCTCCCACCTGACAGCACTAGCAGCGTCAGCACGAGCACCCCCCGGCCCCGGAAGCAGGTATGTGGGGTGCATCGGGCAATGGGTAGGCCCCCCCGACCGTGCGTAGACCACTGGCTTTGACCCTGTATTTGAAAACTTTTCAGAAACGGGTCTGCCAGGTATGTAAAAAAAGCGGCATTTAACGGTAATATACGGTTTAAGAGATGCGGTGTGAAAGGGGTTTTACCTGGCAGACCCGTTTTTTGAAACGTTTTCAAATACAGGGTCAAACCCAGTTATGCGGTCTGAAAGCAACATAAAAGTTCTGTATGTAGGAATATCCCTCAATAATTTGCTCCCTAACCTAATAATGAATCCAACTCTGAGGCAAAGTTTACATCAATATTACTGACCACGTGTTTATTATACATTATTATAATGTTGCAGGGTCCATATAGAAGTGGAATATGTTAGCAACTCAATGTATTTACCTGGGGCATGCACCGCCTACCCAGTAGTCGCCACAACAATGCCCCTGAGGGAACTAGCACCATGGCGTATATATCACACTCACCTGATGCACATCCCTCAGGCCCAACCATGGTTGGAGCTAGGCGTACTGCGATTCACCGAGTTTGAATCTGCAAACCTCTGCTGCCGCCCCCCCCCCCCCCCCCCCCAAATTCACTATGCCTTGTGCACTGCTTATGCCCTCTGATGAACATAGGGGGTTATTCAGACCTGATTGCTGCTCTGCAAAATTGCTGAGACCTGCGATCAGATAGCTGCCACCCTGCCAGACTGAAATCCAACCCTGTGCAAGGCTGTAAAGGGCTTGCCAAAATCATGCCAACTGGCGGCTAGCTGTAAATCCATACGCAACTCGCTCATCATCGAATGATTTTCCCAGTCTGTTAGTAATATAACTTTTATTGGGAAGATTTAAGAAATTGTGACGTTAGGGCCTATTTTAATACACCAAGTTTAAAATCCAGTCTTGAAGTGAGCTTTTAAATATATATGCTATGCGCTGGAGATTGGTCCAGAATGGGAACAATTGGTATAAAATTTTGTTATATTTGGGCACATCTGAGGCACTTTGTAGTTCACAAATCTTTGGGTGGAAATTAATTGATTCCAGCACTGCTACTCTAGAACAAAGCCTACCTCCATCATTTGTGCTGCTTAAGGCTGTCCCCATACATCTCCATGAGGACAAATGCCTGAGTTTTGTTAAATGGCAACAAAATTGCATAGCCATAGCTGGCATTAAAAAAACCAGCAAAACCAGAGAAAGTTAGCTGGATACCCACTGGGTAAAAATTCTATGTGCTGAGTGGCAACTAGCATATTATTGTAATTATTGTCTAGCAGCTGCATGTGATGGAGGGGTGTGGTATGGTAGTCTGACAATCAGGATACTGATGGTCAGTATGCCGACATCAGAATCCCAACTGAAGTGCTACGACAGGGTGGCAAGTGCAAAGAAGCCCCTTGCGGGCTTGGTGACTCGATTCGCTCGACACAGGTTATTTTTTCCCTCTATGGGAGTCGTGGTTTTTGGTGGTCATATGGTGCCAACGTCCTATTTCTCACCATCAGTGCAAGGCCCTGCTTACAGGAACATAAAAGAAAGGAAAAGCACCCTATAGAACATTATAAAGAATATTAGTCATACCTTTGTCTCTATTAAGAATGTTGGTGACTGCAATGTGACCCATTAGCGTAATGAAGGAAATTTCTTTATTGTGTCTTACGATCGCTGGTATGTGTTCTTATGCAAAGCCTGTAGTTTTTATTGAAATAACACATTATTCTTAAGCAAGTGTTATTTTCATTATTACAACAGAATCTTGTTATTTGGCTGCATTGCATAACTGAACCATAAGACTCAAAAGCCTAAAAATAGATACTTCCGCTTTACAGGGTAACAGCTGCAGAAGTAACATATTAAGAAAATCTGTACTGTTTTCCTGAATTTCATGAGCAAATAACAGTTACATTAAGCATTATCAGTGATGCATGATATTAATCTCTCCCCTGTATTAGACAATGGTGGGGGGGAGGGGGGTATAGGATTAGGCTGCAGGAAGAGAGGGTTAGAAGAGCAGGGGAGAGTATACTTATGCTGCTTTCAGACCGCATAACTGGCTTTGACCCTGTATTTGGAAACGTTTGCAAAAACGGGTCTGCCAGATAAAACCCCTTTCACACCGCAGCACTTAAACGGTATATTACCGTTTAAGTGCCGATTTTTTGACACTGGCAGACCCGTTTTTGGAAACTTTCCAAATACAGGGTCAAAGCCAGTGCAGCCTTCAGCCCTCCCCTCCGTGCAGCTCCCCCCCCCCCCCTCGCGTGTCGACCGAGAGCATGTCGACGCCCCCCGCGCGTGTCGACGCCCCCTACCCCACCCCGCGTGTCGGCGCCCCCCCCCGTGTCGACTTACCCCGTGCCGGTACCTCCGTTGTGGACTGCAGCTCAGTATGCTCGGAAAGCACTTATGAAAAAAGTGTCTTCCAGAAAATGGCTGCCCCATAGGAAACCCTGTTTAAAAAAACTGTCTTCCGTATGGGGGGCAGCCATTTTCTGAAAGACACTTTTTTCATAAGTGCTTTCCGAGCATACTGAGCTGCAGTGCCGGGAACCACAACGGAGATACCGGCACGGGGTAAGTCGACACGGGGGGGGGCGCCGACACGCGCGGGGGGGGGGTCGACACGCGGGGGGCCGTCGACACGCGCGGGGGGGCGTCGACACGCGCGGGGGGAGGCTCCAGTGCTGTGAATACTTAATGAGCGCTCATTAAGTATTCACTGTGCTGAATTTAGGACCCAGCTCATTGGCTGGGTCCTAAATACCGTTTCTGAGCCGATTTTTGCGCTAAAATACCGGTTCAGAAACGGGTAGGACCCTGCATTTTAACCGGTTAGAAAAAACGGCATTTTCTAACCGGTTAAGTGGGACTGGACCTTTCAGACCGCACACATTACCGTTTTAAAACGGTAAAAAAACGGCAATTTACCGTTTTAAAAGTGCGGTCTGAAAGGGGCATTACCTATATTATTCAGGAGGTTGGAGAGTTTGATGCATCAGGCACTAAGCGTTACAGACCATATATCAACATAGTGAAGAATGTTATACACATATGTTCCTCCTTCTATATAAATTCAGGTGTCTTTCCCTTCTGTGGGTTTGTGTTCGGATGTAGACCCTCAGTTCAACGATGCTGTGACCATGTGAATAAAACAGACAAATTAAATATCAGAGATAGATTGCACAATATCCAAGGTAGTATGGGGGTCATTCTGGTTGGTTGGCTAAGCAGCGGTAGTTCACTGCTTAACAAACCTCCTAACGCCACCCGCCGGGTGTACTAATGCCCGCCACCTTGCGAATATCCCCACCGCACTGCGAATGGATGTTTTGCATAAAAATCCATTCTCAGGATAGCGTGTGGGCCCAAAATCATTTAATAGTTGCCGACCATCTTATGATATCTACCCTGTTCGCAAATCTGGGCTGACTTAGACTTGCGGCCTCCGAGTCTGAAAACTGGGATCTGCCCCCAGAAGGCAGGTGCCCCCACTACATTTGCATGGGAATGCCCAGCATTTTCGTTGGTATGCCCAGGAAACGCAAATGCCCCCTGCCCGCCTCCTTCCTGCCCTCCCCTGTGCGAGCACCACGGAGCCTGTGCAAGTCTCTGAAGGTGCCCGCACAGAAGCCCTGCACATGCACATATGCACATGCGCAGGACAGAAACATCAAACACACTGGGGATCGAATCCACCAGAATAAGGGCCTATATGCAGATATGAGCTTAATGTAGATGGGCGTACTCCACTCACTAGGCATATGTAGAGAATCATTATATTCACATATAAAGGTATCTTTCTTTTCTGAGATGGGGAACAATGGCGTACCATTACTCACAGTGAATCTGAAGTTGATACATCTACAGATTTATTGTCTGATCTGACTGGTTGGAACAAAATCCTGGTAATGGATGAGAGCAAATGACAGTTGACCATTTGTTTTGAAATTCTGGAAAACTGACAAACTGTCAGTCAGATATTACCAGGTTTTCATTCCAACCAGCCCAATCTGACAATAAATCTGTAGATGAGTGGCCACAGTTCCTAGGACTTTTCGTAAGTAAAGATGTGTCTTTCTGCTGTTAATTATCTGGGGGTTCTCCTCGACAATGTTGTAAATATGTGAACATAGAAAAATGTGTAGAACCATACAATCAAAACAACATCAAAATGTGTACTATTATGTGGGTTCTGATGGTTGTATTAAAGGGGTTCTTCCCTATTCATATGGGGCCTTATTCGAGTTCACTCTTTCAGACAAAATCCTTCTTAGATGGACAAAACCATGTGCACTGCAGGTGGGGTAGATGTAACTTGTGCAAATCTAATTAGATTTGGGTGGGGTTTTACTTCAAAGTGAGATCTCTATTGCAGTGTTAAAATAAAGCAGACAGTATTTACCCTGCAAAGAATCACCAAAAAATCACCAAATCTATTTCTATCTGTACATGTTACATCTGCCCCCTGCAGTGCACATGGTTTTGTCCATCTAAGAAGGATTTTGTCAGAAAGAGTGAACTCGAATAAGGCATGGTTAGGGAGATAAGTGTAGTGTATCTTATTTGGTGACTCCTAAAGGAATTTAAGTGCAAAATGTGAGATAGCAGTGTATAAAATTAGTGTATTGGGCAGGGGGGGGGGGGGGTCTTCCCTTTTCTGAATGGCGTACCCCACTCACAGAAGTTAGATGTAGTTAAAATTCCATAAAGGTATCTTTCAACAGGAGGTCAAGTACATACACTTATAATCCCAAATTCTCAAAATGGGGAAGATGTTTAAACAGCATATCCAACTCACAATCCGTGTAGGTTTTTAAAAGTGCATCAAGGTTTCTTTTCCAGCACATGGATGGGACAGTCCCAAAAAATGGCACTGTACACTGCACCCAACACACCCAATTTTCACAGGACAGTGCCATTTTTTTGAACTGTCCCATCTGTAGGCAGCAGTGTCCCTCCTTGAGGGCAGTTGTGAGTCCCCCTGTCACTCGCTGCTCTGCTTGAAAGAGCAGCGGTGAATAGATGCAGTCTGCATGTGCACTGCATCTGTTCATGGTAGACATAGGGACTGGGGGGATGGCCAGCAACTCACAGAGTGCTGGTCATACCCCCATAGTGACCGAGACTGTGGTGTGACCTCTGGCTGCGGGGATGAGAGGGTTAGGGTTAACCTTCAAGAAGGTAAGGTTAGAAGGGGGCACTGGGAGGTTAAGCATACTTACCTGACCCCTGTCAGGATTACCTTCATTGAGATTCCGGCGTTGTTATATTGACCTCTACAGTTGCTGTATTAAGAAAAGCCAAGCCTCCGACCTGAATCTTGTCTGTTGTCATTGTGATAATAGGATGGTATAATGTGTACTAGGGCCCTTATTCTGGTTCACTCGCAAAGGCAAATTCCTTCTCAAATGGACAAAACCATGTGCAGTGCAGGTGTGTAGTTAGATTTGGGGGAGTTATTTTGTTTCTGTGCAGGGTAAATACTGGCTGCTTTAGTTTTACACTGCAATATAGATCTCACTTTGAAGTAAAACCCCACCAAGGGGAGGACAAAAACAAGTATAGCTTTTGTATATAGCTCTTTCAGGATTGGTGATCCTATAGTATTCATGAAAATATCTTTCTTGTTCTCTTTATTATCGCACATACCCCAATGTTTAGTCTATTGTTAATACAAACCAGAGAGGAGCCACATACCACTAAAGTATATAATATATAAAAAAATATATATAATCCAATTGTAAAGCGCAACGGAATATGCTGCGCTATATAAGAAACTGTAAACAAAGAAATAAATAATAAGTATAATACGTTGCTCTTCAAAATCATTTCTATGAAAGGTTTATTATCGGCAATGAAAAATACATTACCACAGCAGTTTACTGATCCTCACCTGTCCAGTATTACGCTTTTTATTTTTAGGAAAGCCCCACCAGTGCTTAAACAACCAACATGGTATGTTGTGTTACATTTCCAACTCCAAATATTACTCTGCCAGTCATTGGATAGTATCTTCATTCCTCCTCATACAAATGTCTCTGCAGCAACAGGTTAATATGAATATAGTATAATACCGTTTAATAAAGAAAACACTAAAACAATATATCTAAATTCTATCATTCTTGGCAATCACAATAAAAAGGAATCCAACAATGACCGAAAACTAGCAAATTAACATATTGCGATAGGTGGTAATTTGCTATTTTTGAGCCTGATAGATTGTCTTCATTTGTGATTGCTAAGAAAGAACTGTAGGATTTGGACTCAATGTTTTACTGCAATGTTGTTTTGTTTATTAAACTTTATTGTATATATATTTGTATGTGTGTGTATGTATATATATATATATTTATATATATATATATATATATATATATATATATATAGCAAGCAAGCAAATAGACGGCGGCACTCGCAACACTTTTCAAGGCAATGATAAGAAATAAAGTCAAGCTCACACAAGTGGCTGCTGTGACAACGCTTCGGGCTTGTACACCCTTTATCAAGACTGACTGGTGTCTTGATAAAGGGTGTACAAGCCCGAAACGTTGTCACAGCAGCCACTTGTGTGAGCTTGACTTTATTTCTTATCATTGCCTTGAAAAGTGTTGCGAGTGCCGCCGTCTATTTGCTTGCTATATCTCCCAATTTCTGGGATAGAGGGCACCACAACCGGATGACCACATTAGTAGAGTGCCAGGCATCTTGTCTACCTATATATATATATATATATATATAACAGATGCGAAGAAAGGGCACTCAGGGACTTGTTAACGGTGAAAAGTGGACTGTTTATTCAGTCAATGGTCGCCTACGTTTCGGGGTCTCCCCCTTCGTCAGGACAAGGGGGAGACTTGTCCTGACGAAGGGGGAGACCCCGAAACGTAGGCGACCATTGACTGAATAAACAGTCCACTTTTCACCGTTAACAAGTCCCTGAGTGCCCTTTCTTCGCATCTGTTATCTACTAAGGGCTGAAAAGCCACTATCGCTGGCACCTGGGCACCTCATCCTCTTCTGGCTTCACTGAAGACCTGCTGTGCCGGTTCTCTCGTTTTGGCTATATATATATATATATATATATATATATATATATATATATACACACACACATATACATATATATGTCTAGTGTCCATGTGTAACCGAACCACTGCCATCCTGCCATCTGCTGGCAGCAAGTGAAACTATATATCTTTCTCTTTCACACATACAGAGGCAATCACTTGGTAGCAGACTAGCTTTTAACGCTTTTGCTTTGAGCGAGCTTAGCTAGTTATATGTACCTTCAGAGCAGTCATCAGGGGGAGACTGTGGAGACTCCAGTCCCAAACAGAAAGGGGGCCCAGGACTAGTTTATAAGTATAATTTGTCATAAGCAAAGTTCACATTTCCCTTTACGCAATGTAGAGGTTTAAAAGTGTGGCCAGTGCTGCAGGCATAGGCCTCACCAGGCATTCCAGGTGTTTGAGAAAGGGAAGGGGGGCTCTGCCTATTTTGTCAGTACCGGGCCCCACAATTTCTGATGGTAGCTCTGTATACCTTTTTTATATTCTGAATCGCTTCATATTATTTACTTGCTGTGAAGTACAAAGAGGAGGATCTAAGATACGATCCAGTGACTAGTAGAGAAATATTTGGAGTTGGGAATTTAAAAAACCTCTTTAGAAATGTGCACTAATAGCTGCTCTTTGCGCACTGTCCACTTTAATTGGTGTACTATGTACTTGTATACATAAGTGCCAAGTCTGTAGGTGCTCAAGGGCCCGAGCACCCACGGAAATTGATGAGCACCCACGGGCCCAAGTCCCGCTGCTGGGCCGCCGTATTAACTTGCTTACTCTGTCCGCGGAGTACCTGCACTGTGGGGGCATTTATGTACCTGCACTGTGGGGGCATTTATGTATGTGGAACTCTGTTGCCGTAATTTGAATATTGGAGACAACTGTGCTCCGTAATATAAATTGGTATTATTTTGTGGCCACACCCCTTCCCCATGAAGCCACTCCTCTATATTTTGGGCTTGAGCACCCACCAGCAAAATAAATCGGCACCTATGCTTGTGAAAATGAATTCTTCCCTGACTGGCAAGAGAAAGAGTTGGGGTGAGTTTTCTAAAGGATCGGCAGCATGAGATTCCCACTCTTGCTATTCTTCCAACTAATAACAGACCTTAGCGCAGCTACACAGCTGAAAATACAAACAAGCATGTGTGTGAGAATTATACTGTAGAGCTTTATATTATATTGTCAACGAAGGAACAGCTGCAAAATTATAGCTATTTTGGGCTAAAAGTGCATCATGCCCACATACAGCTGCCAAGAGGTTTTGGGAAGCAATCATTACTCCTCTGAAGCAAATAAAATGGAGATAATATATTGTCTTTTTCCCTCATTCTGTGGTTCAGCATTGTGGTGTTCTGCTGCAGGTGGGCATCAGATACGTGTGGTAAATTGCATTGCCTGATTTGTGACAAGAATATAGCTGTGCTTTATCGTTTGTGCAAACTTAAGCTAAATTAATTAATGTAGGTAAAACTATAGAACATATTCCAAAACTTCGGTGCCAAGAAGACTGTATAGACCAATCCTGTTTTGTATGCAATAGTAATAATCTGCAGGTATCATTTTGATGATGTAACAGAGATATTAAAAGCAAAACCACAGTATTACATTTGGGCCAATTACTTTTGCCAAGCAATTTATTTGAACCCTTTCATCATAACTTTTACAATGAGTGTCAATGTTCCAGGAGATTCTGATTGCCAATAAACACTTCTAGCATAACACTCCATACCATACCATTAAGAGTCTTCTAACAATGTTAGGATCTGGTTTTTCCCACATACAGTAGGCAGTGATTCTGATTGGCTCGCTAAGAAGCAAACTAACGCTGCTTAGTGAGCCAACCAGAATCACCCCCTATGTGGGAAATCGCCGACCATCAAATGATTTTTACAGTGAATGCAAATCTAAGTCAGCTGTCTACCCCTAGCAGGCAGGTGTCCGCCTTCATTTGGATGGGGACGCCCAGTGTTTTCCTGAGTTCGCCCAGCGTTTCCTGCCCGCCTCCATCACACGCCACGGAGACTATACAAGTTTCTGAAGGCGCCTGCACATGCTCATATAAGCAGTGCACAGAAGCGATCAGAATCAGGCCCATACTGTATATTTAGCTGGGCTCAGAATCATTTGTTACACCAACTTTGTGGTGCCACAGCGTTTTACTGCATGTTATAAAAAAAAATATGCTAAAAAGTGGAATGCATTACACATTGTTTAAGAAGGATGCATAGCACAGATTAAGCATATAGGACTAGTCACATAGAGCAACATTTAGGGCCTTATTCTAGTTCACTCTTTCTGACAAAATCCTTCTTAGATGGACAAAACCATGTGCACTGCAGGTGGGGCTGATGTTACTTGTGCAGAGAGAATTAGATTTGGATAAAATATTTTACTTCAAAGTGAGATCTATATTGCAGTGTAAAAATAAAGCAGCCAGTGTTTACCCTGCACAGAAACAAAATAACTCACCCACATCTAATTCTCTCTGCACATATTACATCTGCCTCCCTGCAGTGCACATGGTTTTGTCCATCTAAGAAGGATTTTGTCAGAAAGAGTGAACTAGAATCAGTGGCGCATGCAGGAGGGTTTCTGAGTACCCAGAAACACCCCCCCCCTCTAATGGCCCTAGTCTGAAAGCTGAGAGTCCCCTCTTTCCATGGGTACAAGAATTTTAAAAATCGGCCCTTGGGAACCGGAGATATCTGACTTCAAAGCAGTGGTCCCCATCCAAGCCTGTTAATTGCTCTTACCAGTCAGATATTTCAGGTTCTGTCTGACTTGTTGGGACTAACCGCCTTCGATGGACTCTAGTAGCTTGTCTCTAATGTTCCCAGAACCAGAGATATCAGCCTTCCAGCAGCTGGTTACTGCTCCAGCTCCACACACCTGGTATGTAGTTTTATATTCTCGTTAGCAGATTGCTCTGCCTACTGAACTCTGATCCCCTAGTCCTCAATACCAATTGGTAGGTTAGATTCTCTAGTTTTTAATTCCATTAAAATCTAAGAAATCTATTTCCGGGAACTGGAGATATCTCACGTCAAGCAAGCTGTCCTCCCACCAGAAAATTATGAATAATAAGCCCACTCCACTATACACCCCTCCTCTGCATATTAAACATCCTCTACCACCCTGGAAGTTATGTATCAGGGCCCCTTCATTCAGCCCAATGCCCCCTTCTCCCACCTCATCTCCCACCATCTGTGCAGTAAAGGGGTAATAAGTGGAAATTACTGATCCAGGCCCTACATGCTGAGCGGTTGATATAATACCCCCTACCACCCGTGGGACATCAAAGCTTCCCCCACCCCTACCGCTGGAGGATCGGTAGGGGCCCCAATACAATGCTATGCCCAGGGGTCTACACTGCTGTTGATGCAGTATATATATATATATTTCTCTATCATTCTTATGGGATACAGGGAAGTCGTTCTTAACGATGGGGAAAAGAGCTTATCCGAAGGAGACAGGCACATATAAAACTTTATACTGGGTGTACTGGCTCCTCCCCTCTGCTCCCCTCCCTCTAGCTTCAGTTTGAGAACTGTGCCTCAGGAGAAGCACGCATCAGGAAGAGCTCCAGAGAGTTTTATCTTCTGTTTTATTTCTTTATTATTTTGGGGCTGCTGTTTGGACTTAACAGCAGTCCTGCGTCGTGGGAGACTAGGGGAAGGGTTCAGCTGCTGGCCACTTCAAGGTACCGAGCTGTCCCTGCCACAGGACCACCGTCCTGAGTGGGTGCTGTTACCGCGGGCATTGCGCTGCAGCGCGCACACCCCTGGCATGCCGCACACCCCTAGTCCAGTCTGAAGACGTCAGTGGTATTACCCCGGGGTCCCCCGCCGTGGGGTCCCCGGGTTACTGTGCGGCAAGATGGCGGCGGTGGTATGGCGGTGCCCTGCACAGGGACCGCGCAACCCCCTGCCTACACTGGGACAGGGTACTGCCTCCTGTATTGTCCAGGGCAGTTACCAAAGAGGTTTGGACATTCCCCAATGTCAGTCTCAGTATAAAACGCAGGTAAGCTCCGGCGCCATTACGCTGGGCGGAGCTTACCCAGAGCGGGACCAGTGCTCTGTGGGCGCGCTTTTGGCTACATGCTACAGGAGCAGCCATCAGACAACACAGGACACTCCACAGTGTATGTGTTGCAGAGGGCAGAAGGCACATGACACTTTCCAGTGTATGTACTGCAGCGATTAAAGTGCTATCTCTGTCAGAGTGTTAGCCCTGTTATACATGCATGTATTAAATGTACAGTGTATATATATGTCTTAAATGTACAGTATATATATATATATATGTCTGCTACCTGCACCTCACAATGTGCACAGTTAAATACTGGTCCCCCTATTTCTGTGATAAACCCACTTGCTTTAGCAGCCATCACAAGGTTCAGCTCACACTGTAACATGACACCTGTGTGCAGCTGGGGTGATGGGGGAAGGGTTCCTGCTGTGCAGAGAAACAAGCTCAAACATGTGAGCAGCACAGATATTGTCACTAACTGCTGTGTTTAGACCAGCAACATCAAAACCGGGGTCCCCTCATGTGAGTCCCCGGTTTTGCGTGCAGCATGAATATGGCGACTGCGGTGGCAACCTCGAACCGCATGGTCACCTGCATACAGACTGCCTCTGCACTATAACTGAAGCACCATTGAGACAGAAAGCGCCAAAACCTGCTCCCTCCCTGGGTGCTGAAAAGGCCAGGGCAGGAAATCTGCAAATAACTAATAGCGCTAGTAAGTGTTACCTTGGGTACACTTCAATTGACATATTATATGTAAATATATATATATATATATATTACGGTGTTGCTTTATACACTGCATTACCAGCCCTTCAGAGCTGTGGTAAGAGTGTCAGTGTCTCTGTGTCCTTATCCCGCTGGCTTGATAGCTATGGTGCAGACACTGAAATGGTAAATGCTTCACATAATGCCTACTACACACTGTCATACATAGTCTGTGTCAATGTGTCTGGGTGGAAAGGCTCTCTCTCTCCAACATGTTGAGAAAGTTAACCTGCAGGTGGTGCAAGAATGTTTTCACTCCTGCTGCCTTATCACAAGTGACTTGTCACGAGGTGTCCCCTTAACCAATGGGGGACAGTAAGTACACTCCCAGGAGTTTGCTTGATCCAGCCATATAAGACAAGGCTGGAGAAGATGTCCTCACCTCTATGGTGTAGTGGATGCTTGCTTTCCTCCTTTGGAGAAGCAAGGTAATTACTCTAATCCTCAGTGCATACCTGACCAACTACCACTGTGGATTGTGTGTGTCTGTGTGTGTGTGATTCTAATTACTGAGATTCACAGTTGCGCTTGACTAGGGTGAATAATAAAGCACTAACGGTGCAGTTACCATTAATGCACGCAACCCTGATAAGGGTGATATGACAGTGGTGCAGGTGTCTGAAAATTACACCGCTTTCAGGACACAGCTAAGGTTCTGTGTGAGGCGCAGAAGGAGTTAGGTGCCATTAAACGGCCATAACTCAGCCATGGCGGTATTGGGTCACAGACCTCTAAGGCTTCGGCTATGGATGGCTGACGCTGACTCCAAACGAAGTATTGAAAACCTTCCCTTCACGGGTGAACGGTGGTTTGGCAGCGATTCAGATGAGTTAAATCTCAAAGCCACTGCAGGGAAGCCCATCTTTCTTCCCTCGACACCATAGGCGCCCAAGCGTCCCTTTTCCTATCACACCCAACAGTCCTTTCGGACCGGCTAATCCGGCCAAAAGCCAGGGGTGGTTTAAATGCAACCAGAGGCTCCCGAGGTAATTCAGGAAGCCTTCTGCTTCGGCCGGCACAAAGCGGCCATCCGGGGCAGCTGCAGGTAAACCCGCAGCATGACGGTGGGACTCCACCAATAGCTCCGGCAGAGGTGGGAGCCAGACTGGCGTTCTTCGGCCATGTTTGGGAAGCCTCGTGCCTCAATGCATGGGGTACAGGCTCTTATTACACACTGCTACAAGCTGGAGTGTGCAGTACAGCCACCTCAGAGGTTCTTCAAATCAGGCCTTCCAGCGTCCCTAGAGGACCAAGTGGTGTTGCAGCAAGCAACCCAAAAGCTGGTACAGGCCAGGGTGATAACCCCGGTCCCTCCCCTAGAGAGGAGACAGGGTTATTACTCGAATTTATTTGTAGTTCCAAAACCGGACGGGTCAGTACGCCTGATCCTGAATCCCTTCTTGAAGGTGACCAAATTCAAGATGAGTCCTTGCGGGCCGTGATAGCGGCACTGGAGGAAGGGGAGTTCTTGGCGTCCTTAGACGTGAAGGACGCCTACCTTCACATCCCAATATGGGCCCCTCATCAGAAATACCTGAGGTTTGCGCTATTGAACGATCACTATCAGTTCGCGCACTGCCGTTCGGCCTGTCCTCAGCCCCGCGCATATTCACCAAGGTGATGGCGGAGATGATGGTGGTTTTAAGGGAAGAGGGTATCTGTGGGATACCATATTTGGACGACCTGCTGGTAAAGGCGCGGTCGCCAGAGGAATTGCAGGCAGCCTTACAGGTTACTATACAGACCCTGTCGGGTCATGGTTGGCTCCTGAACTTGACAAAGTACTCTCTGATCCCTTCACAGAGACTCCAGTTCCTGGGGATGGGGCTGAACACGGCTCTCATGAGAGTGTCCCTGCCACAGGACAAGGTGGTAGACATTCAACAACTGGTCACAGACTTGTTGAAACCCCCAGGTGACGGTGCACTTGTCCTATTAGGAAAGATGGTAGCCTCTTTCGAGGCTCTCCAATTCGGGAGGTTTCACAGCAGGATTTTCCAGCTCGACCTCCTGGGAAAGTGGTCCGGTTCACACCGCCAGATGCATCGGCGGATTGTGTTGTCATCTCGGACCAGACTGTCGCTACAGTGGTGGCTCCACACGCCCAACCTGCTGGCAGGGCGTCGGATTGGCATCCAGGATTGGGTCTTAGTCACCACGGATGCGAGCCTCACGGGATGGGGTGCAGTGACCATGGGTCAGTCCTTTCAGGGCAAGTTGACCCTATGGGAAACACGCCTCCATATCAACAACCTGGAGTACGTGCTGTGTATTACGCACTTCTGAAGGCGGCCCCTCTCCTCAGCGGTCCGGCGGTCCGCATCCAATCAGACAATGCCACTACTGTGGCATTCCTGAACAGACAGGGCGGGACCAAAAGCAGGCCCTGTATGAGGGAAGCATCGAAGATCCTGTCCTGGGCAGAGAGTCACTGTCAGGCTCTCTCGGCCATATTCATACCCGGGGTGGACAGCTGGGAAGCAGACTTCCTCAGTCGCCACGAGCTCCATCCCGGGGAATGGAGTCTACACCACCAGATATTCAGTTCTCTGGTGACTCGGTGGGGGACCCCACTAGTAGACTTGATGGCATCAAGACACAATTGGAAAGTATCCAGGTACTTCTCCAGGGCAAGAGACCCTCAGGCAGAAGGAGTGGACGCCCTCTCCATACCGTGGACGTTCAACAGCCTGATGTAGGTCTTCCCACCGATCCTCCTAGTGGCTCGGGTGCTAAGGAAGATAAGAAGAGACGGAGCCGAGGTGATCCTTGGGGCTCCGGACTGGCCACGAAGAATGTGGTACCCAGAACTTCTAAGTCTGCAAAGGGATTCGTGGCGCCTACCTCTGCAAAGAGACCTGCTCATGCAAGGTCCGTGCGTCTTCCAGGCCTTGGAACAGCTGCGTTTGACAGCCTGGAAGTTGAGCGACAGATCCTGACACAAAAGGGATTTCACACATCAGTCATCAAAACTATGACAAGTGCAAGGAAACCAGTTACGGCTGCACATTACCAACATATCTGGAAGAGATATGTGGGTTGGTGTGAACAGGAAAGGTTTACTCCATCAGAGTTTAAACCTTGAAAGATTTCTCAGATTTCTTCAATCTGGTTTGGATCTGGGCCTACGGTTAGGCTCCTTGAAGGTGCAGGTATCTGCACCATCTGTCTTTTTCCAAGAGAAACTGGCTAATATACCTGAAGTGCATACATTTCTGCAAGTAGTATTGCAGATACAGCCTCCTTTTGTGGCCCCTACTCCACCACGGGACTTGGATGTCGTTCTGACGTTCCTAAAATCCTCCTGGCTTGAGCCATTGGAGACAATTGATCTGAAATATCTGACATGGAAGATGGTGGTCTTACTACCCCTAGCTTCGGCTAGGAGGGTCTCTGAGTTAGGGGCATTAACTTGCAAGAGCCCATATTTGATCTTCTATGAAGACAGGGCAGAATTGCGCACAAATCCGCGTTTTCTGCCTAAAGTGGTGTCTGCGTTCCAGGTGAACCAGCCTATTGTGGTTCCTGCTAGTGGGCCTCATTCTGAGGTGCCAACATCTTTGGATGTGGTAAGGGTTCTCCGGTCTACATCAGGAGAACAGCGAGAATTCGCAAGACTAATGGACTTTTTGTCCTTTACGATGCCCAAAAGATCGGGCGTCCTGCTTCTAAGCAGTCTATTGCACGATTGATCTGTGCAACAATTAAACAGGCTTATGTGGTAGCAAAGCTTCCTAGGCCTGCTGGGGCGAAAGCCCACTCAACTCGTTCAGTGGGGACTTCCTGGGCGGCTGCCCGAGGAGTATCGGCCTTACAACTGTGTAGAGCTGCCACATGGTCAGGCCAACACGCTTTTGTCAAGTTTTACAAATCTGACGCTCTGGCCACTGAAGATACTCAGTTAGGGCAAGCGGTGCTGCGGCAATAGGTTCCGCACAATCCCGCCCGTTCTGATATCTTTGGTATATCCCCATCGTTAAGAACGACTTCCCTGTATCCCATAAGAATGATAGAGAAAATATGATTTTAATACCTACCGGTAAATCCTTTTCTCGAAGTTCTTATGGGATACAGGGCGCCCGCCTCTGTGCGGAGATTTGCCTTACTCACTTGGTGAGGTGTGGACCAATACTGGGTCCTTCTGTTGCCCTTTTGTTCCTTGCGGACAATAGGGTGTAGGTTACCAAGGTAACTTTACTGTTACATCGTGTACCTTAGTGGTTCACGGGTGTAGATTGTCACTTAGGTGATAGTTCTTATAAATTGTTCCAGTTGGAACACAGTTCAAAAAAGTTGTCATGTTTGACATGTTCTTAGGCCCTTAGACTTCCCAGATTCTGGGGTCGCTAATGTGGTCTATGTACGTTGAATGTATGTTGGGTGTGCTGGATGAATCTCACCACGGTAAATATACACATATTCCTCTCATATTGTTCTTCTCCTTCGGCACAGTTCACTTAACTGAAGCTAGAGGGAGGGGAGCAGAGGGGAGGAGCCAGTACACCCAGTATAAAGTTTTATATGTGCCTGTCTCCTTCGGATAAGCTCTTTTCCCCATCGTTAAGAACGACTTCCCTGTATCCCATAAGAACTTCGAGAAAAGGATTTACCGGTAGGTATTAAAATCCTATTATATATATATTTATTATTATTATTTATATACATTTGGTCTATCTATAATACTTTAACTGACCGGCATATACTGGGTCACCTAAGTGTCCATCTCCATGCTTTGCTCCGCCCCTCTGGAAACCCCCTTCTGGAAATCCTGCGTTTGCCCCTGAGAATAAGGCCCTTAGTGACAAAAGCAAGCAGATTCTTGGTTGTTAATTTAAAGAAAATGTGGGGACATGCAAACCTGTCACTAAATACTATAGGGCAGGTGGGGCAGATGTAACATGCAGAGGAAGTTAGATTTGGGTGGGGTGTGTTGAAACTGAAATCTAAATAACAGTGTAAAAATTAAGCAGCCAGTATTTACCCTGCACAGGAAGAAAATAATTCCCCCAAATCTAAATGCCCCCAAACACTAGTCGGACCATTTTGCCCCTTAAGCTCCCCAGGAGGGCTCATTAACGATTTGGCACTTGGCGCATGCAATTTATTGCATGTAAAAAACCTCCTGGTGAGCTGGCAGCATCGAGGTTTGGTCGGCGGGGTCTGGGCAGTGGGGTCAGAGCGGGAGCTAGTAGCAGCATTTGCCTTGAGGCAGGGTGGGAAGCAGCTGGTGAATGAAAAATTTTTTTTTTTTAAAGAATGGCCGGCCAGTTATTGGCTGAGGGAATTCTCTCAGCCAATCAGCATCCGTCAAGTATTTTCAAAATATTTTTTTTATTCACCAGCTGCTTCCCGCCCTGCCTCAAGGCAAATGCCACCCCGTCTCATGGCAAATGCCGCTACTAGCTCCCAGCTGCCGCTCCGACCCTGCTGCCTGGACCCCCGCCGACCAGCCTCTGCCGCACGGACCCCACCGCTGCACATAGGTGTGTGCCAGCAGTGCTTCTCCCCTTGCACACACCTTGGATCAGGCCCAACTGATGAGTCCGATCTGATCAATTTAATGCGCAGCTCGTCTGACCTCCCCACTCCGATCCAATGCGCATGGGACCAGGCATCGGGTCAGAGCGGATTTCAAACACAACCGATTTGGGCCGATTTCTCTGTCCGAATCACATAAGTGTATGGGCACCTTAACTCTTCCTGCACATGTTACATTAGGCTCATAGTCCTTTAGGTGATTTCACAGTGCAGCATTGCATTTCTGGTAAAGCAACCTGCACTATATTAATTCTGATATTTTAATGGATTGCCCAAATCAACAACACAACAGAAGTCACAACTGGCATATAGGCCTAAGTGTAACAAAAATACAAAGTCTATCAATGTTAAAAAATATATATTATATATCATATACTGTTTATACATAAATACAAAAGTGTGTGAATGTGTTGCCAGTGCTATGCATGTGTATAGATAATAGCAACAACACCTTGAACAGCTGTCTTCTCTCATATTGTTTAGTGGCAATCGTTCTTCGAAGACTTTTAAGCCAAAAAGGAGTATTCCCGAAGGCTCCCACCAGTACGAGTTGCTGAAACATGCAGAAGCTACTCTGGGAAGTGGAAACCTGCGTATGGCTGTCATGCTACCGGAGGGAGAAGATCTCAATGAATGGGTGGCTGTGAATAGTAAGCACTTTCAGTTATGTACTGTAGTTTATGATTATTATGTGGACCTACAGTACAAAGTACAGCTTAAATATACCTCCCTACAGTGTCTGTGTTGGAAGACCAGATTTCTGGAGGGCTTTTCCATTAAACCCATGTTTCCTACAATTATGCAGGAACTATAGTTCTTGCATTATTTTTATGAATCCCAGCTAGGGTAATGCAAAGAGGCTAATAGGCACTACCATTGGTACAGCAGGTGCAGAGCATGGGGCCCCTGGGGACTAATGTAGGGTACACACCACGACGACCCACTCACGATGCACATTGTGAGCGGGTCGTCAGTGTTTCTTCAGACCCGCTCACGATGATGCGGGGGGGCACGACCCGCTCACGATGTGCACCGTAAGAGGGTCCGATCCGATGGCGACCCGCACCCGGCTGTATGGTCGTTCTTCAGATCCTACCTGCTGCAGGTAGGATCTGAATAACGACCGACCGACCTGCGGGATCGGCATCGGTCCACACCAGGACAGAAAAGGGCCCAATCACCACACAATCTACATCCAATTGGTCGGAATTGGATCTAGATTGATGGGATCAGGCCCTAGTCGTCCTGGTGTGTACCAGGCATAAGTGGCCCACTGCTGCCCCTGTCACCTTTCTTCCTGTCACCCACTGTTGTGTTGCATATTGTGAACCTGGGTTGGGGTGGAGGAGGAGGACAACCCAAATTATACTTTTGCACCTGGGTTTACCACCCACAAGTTCTGCCACTGGCGTGCATCATTACAAGTATAGTGCATACACTCTAAATGATGTGCATGAAAAAATCATTAACTATGGTCGAGCACATTGTTCATGATATCTTCTAGTGTGTACGCACCTTTAGTTTATTAGGCTAAAACAAAATTGTATCCATATTGTGTGAAATGTAAAGATGTTATTCCCTGCTAAACAAAGCAAAGCAACACAATCCACTTGGCTCTTTTTATCACTAGGAAGCTACCGTGACAGTGGGGGAGATGTATCAAGTCTATGAGTGCAGATATTGCCCAAAGCAACCAATGAGCTTCTAACTGTATTTAATGTAGCACAGTCTTTGAAGTCGCATTTAGAAATTGATTGGTTGCTCTGGGCTTTATCTAACTTAATAGATCTCCCTGCAACTGCATTCACCACCAAACAAGCGCAATTTAGTAAAACTAGTCACTTCAGAAAATACTAATGAAATGACTTTGATTAGTCATAATTGGTGGTTTTATTTTGTAATGCATCATTTGTTGTCATTGACTGTTTATGGCCATGATCAAAATGTGCTGAGCACGTCTTCACCATCTGCTCATATTTATGATGCTAATAGGTTCTCCTTTCAATTCCAGCTGTGGATTTTTTCAACCAGATCAATATGTTATATGGAACCATTACAGATTTCTGTACAGAGGAGAGCTGCCCAGTAATGTCTGCTGGCCCAAAGTAAGACAATTATTTATTTGTGCTAGTTATTTGTATTAAGCCTGGTAAAGTGATAAAGCAGTGTTAAATTGGACGGTGATAAAGCACCAGCCAATCAGCTGTGTTTGAAAAATGTCAGTTAAGAGCTGCTTGGCTGGTGCATCATCACCTTCCACTTTATCCCTGCTTTATCACTTCACCAGGCTTAATACATTGCCACATTGTATTATATATAACATGGATGTAGCAAAATGTGTGAATAAAGCATAATGGAAAGTTAATCCAAACTTAGTGGGAGTTACACTGTATTTGTAACAATAACTAAACTTATTCATCAAAATATTCAGGTATTAAGAACTATTTAAAAGCCTGTCAAAAGGAAAATGTACTTTTACTTTGATCTGTGACAGTTTTCAGCCTACAAACTCTCCACCCCCAGTCCCTATCTGCTCCTACCTCCAATATCTGTCTTCAGAGATCCCTTTCTCCATATCCAGCATGTTTATAACAGATCAGTATTTTTGGAATAATTGCTTTCACTTTCTGTTTGTAAGGGATGTGACCAAGGCGGTAAAGGTGGCACTGTTGAACTTGCCCAGCAGTCCTTCAAGCCTCCTGCAGGTTAAGACTTCACCTATAACAGCCATGTTTGTGAGGGAGAATTAGGTCCGCCCCCACTCTGGTGCCTTTAGGTCTTACAGAGGGACAAGGCTACTACAGGAGGCTGGTCAAGGCAAATACAGGACTGGAGTCAAACTGGGACACAAAAGGAAGGACCAGACACACAGGATAAACAATAGACAATAGCACACTACTGTGTTCGATTAGCACATGACCAATGTGGCAGGTAGTATACATGAGTAACACTGCACTGGAGATGGAATTACCAAGCACTGGGCAGTGAACAGCAAAGGCTGAGGTGTAAGCAATGCAGTCGCTGTAGCGCATGATTACAATGTGAGTAGACAGAAACGGAATGCGAAGCAATACCAGTTACAGGCAGACAAATGGACTACTAGACTGGACCAGCGCCACCACAGGTGTACTGACATGTAAGCACAGGTATACACTGTACACACAGAAGCTCAATAGGAGCAAGTACATAAAAGACACAATAAGACAGTAATATGAACACAAGACAAACAGAAGCTCAGTATGAGTAGGGACAGACATGGCAAGGTATATTACACAGGACTAAAGCAAAAACTCTATTAGAGTAGGTACAGGCTAGAATATGCAGGAGAGGAATACAGACACAGGATCTTGCAGAGCAATAGCAATAGGGTTACCACCTAGTCCCTTTAATTCCGGACACATGTTAATTACACAGGTTCTGTGGGAGTTTAAAATCAGGTGAAGTGGAGTTTTAAAGTCAGCCAGCCACAGAACCTGTGTAATTAATATGTGTCCGGAATTAAAGGGACTAGGTGGTAACCCTAAATAGCAAGCTAGTTGTATCTCTAGGTGCATTTCTGGGTTGTGGGTCCCCCTGTAGTGGCCTCAGGAGCAACACAGATTAACACTTATTTTCATATTTACTTTCATCCTTATCGTGTGTTTTGTTTCAATGTAACTCCTTTTCCACTTTCATTTCTCACTACTTTACCTCTCACTACTTTATCTCTCACTTCGTTACCTCTCACTTATTTACCCCTGCTATTTTCAGCGGCCTCTCTCACTAACCTATCTTCACTTTTTTTCACTATATATTTTTCTATACTTGTGTTGCCCTGGGGTCACTCAGCTGCATCGCTTTGGGGTGCTCCGTGCCCTAGATATGTAGCCCTCCCCCCCCAAATGTTAGGGACTTGCCCGACTAATAACGTCACCTGGTCGCAGTGGGCAAGCTGTTACTTATGGCCATAACTATGGAAGAACCTCGCACAAAATGCAAATTGTTGCAATGATTGTAAGCTTTTGAGCTTTGTATACAATACTACTGAAAGGTCTCTGCATGGTCGCCTCTCTCATTACCACTGTGCTCCCCAGGACCCCACCCATGTATATCTAATGCTGTGTATTTACATACACAATAAAAGGCCAGAGACCCCTTCTGCCTGGTGCTAGCACCCACGCCTACCTTTCCTATATGTTGGTTGTAAAGCGCAACGGAATATGCTGCGCTATATAAGAAACTGTAAAAAAAATGTATAAGGTTATTGACATTTGTTAGACTCCATGCAGGGCAAGGTGAGCCCTGAACAAATCGATAGATAGATAGATAGATAGATAGATAGATAGATAGATAGATAGATACCTTGAGCTTTTGGGTCAGAAATCTGAAAAAAAAAATACTTTTTTTTATAATGGCTGATAGTATGTCTATAATTAATATGTCTTTCCCCCAGGTATGAATACCATTGGGCTGATGGAACCAATATAAAGAAGCCAATTAAATGTTCTGCCCCCAAATATATTGATTATCTAATGACCTGGGTACAAGATCAACTTGATGATGAAACTTTATTCCCTTCAAAAATAGGTATGAATACAGTCACAACAAAGACAAATATACCTGATAACCATTATACAATACTCTATTTAAAAAAAAAAAATCAGTTTTTATAAAGCAAAGGGTGTTTTTTTTTTTTTTTTTATCATTTTCTTTATTAGATGTTTGTATATATAAATGGAGATAAATAATGAGTCTAGTAATGACAGCATTGCCAGTGCTGCTATATGCAGTACTACAGTAATATATTGTAAAAAGACAAAATCCAGTACCTATTGCCAAGAGTCACTGAAAGATAGAATTTCTTATTCAAAAAGACATGAGACTGTAATTGCTGCCAAGGGCACATCAACAAAGTAGTGAGCAAAGGCTGTGAATACTTATGCACATGTTATTTCTTAGCTTTTAATTTTTTATAAATTTGCTAAATATTTTCCCAACATTTGTTTCATGTTGTAATTCTGGGGTATTGTGTGTAGAAATTTAGGGGGGAAATGTATCTATTCCATTTTGGAATAAGGCTTTAACATAACAAAAATGTGGAAAAAAGTAAGGCGCTGTGAATACTTTCCAGAAGCACTGTATATCGCAGCGCTAAGCCCTTCGACAGAATTAGCTGGAATTGCATACAATACATCATGTGCAAAAGGACTGCATATGGTGTGTCATATGCAGTCCTGTCACCTGTGACATTCCTGACAATTAAGGGGGATTGTGCCCTAGTGTATGGCCACTTTACAGTTGGACTTTACAGTGTATGGTCACCTTTACAGTCGGACTTTATGGTGTATGGCCACCTTTACAGCCCATTTTGTGTGTTACAATCTCACAGTGCCCACCAATTCTTTATGTCTGTTAAAGGGAATGCTGGGGATTTTTAACAGGCTATTTTTTCCTGCTTTCCAATGGATCACCAATCATCGATGTCTGCTGATCAGGCTGGATTAGTGGATTGGATCGCCAAACTGGAAATTGGAGTTATAGATATATGGCCCACATAATGAGCAGTACATATTGGGCGGTATTCAATGAGCCTGATTCGCCATGTTTTTATGGCGAATTTGTGCTGTTTGGCGAATTTCTGACTAAAACGGTGAATCACCCTATTCAATGACCACATGGCGAATACATTTCAAGGTTTTTTTCACCATGATTCACCGAGTAGCAATCGCTATCTTTTTATGGTGAAGTGGAATGTGAACTTTTAAAATAAAGTGTTTTGTTTTTTACATTTGGTGTCAAAAAATCAGGAATTTTATTCTGAGGAGGGGCATGCTATTTTTATTCATGTGCTGTAAGCACATGAATATATATTTAATTTAAAAAAAAATATTTTAAATTTTTTTTTTTTTTTACACAGCAGCCAGCAGGGGGCCGGAGCCGAGCCGCTCATTACATATTCATATATTCACTGCACCCGATCGTTACGATCAGGTGTAGTGAATATACGCTCCCCTGCTGGCACCCCCGGGGGGCAGCCTGTGCTGCCTGGCACCCGGGGAGCCCACCTACCCCCCACAAAGTTCTGGGGCAGGCAGAGAGACTACCATCTCTCTGCCTGGCACCGTCCTCAGGCTCCCTGCGGCAATCGCCGCAGGAGCTCATATTCGCCAGTCAGGGGCAGCGAGCTCCTGACACGTTGAATACCGGAGCCCGCCGGCTCCGGAACGTGGCGAATGTGCAGCGAATCCTAAAAAGGATTTGCTGCACCTCGCAGGTATTCTCATTGAATACCGCCCATTGTGTAATATGGGCCATACATCTGCTACATGATTCTCTGTTCTTCTGACCCAGCAATCTGGTCCACCAATGACCGGCAAACCATCAGGGAATTTCAACAAGTTTATAATCCCCATGTCTTCGATTCCAAACATTTTTGGGTCAGAATAAGGGAATCAAGATTATTAGACATGTTGAATTTCTCCGACCTCCAAAGCATGGTGTCAGCAGAACAGGGAAATTACCCAATACAGACTAGATGTTCGGGCCTCCTAAAACAGGTCATATTCTAAAGCAAAATATGTTTTTTTATTTACCATTTTAGCAATATCAAAAGGATTTTTTATTAATTATTATTGATATAAACCCAACTAGGTAGACAATAGGATATTTTTGATTGTGATGTACATACTGTTCTAGTAGCGGAGTGCAGTCAGCTCCTGACTGTCACCCACCAAGCAGTGACACCAAAGTGCTGGTTCGTGCTCAATGACAGGAGCTAGGTGCTGCATAGTAACATTATGTGCAGCACCTGGCTTCTGTCACTGTGTAGGAGGCAGCACTGCAGTCACAACAGTCTCCAGTAGGTGGCCTGCATCACCAAGACCCCCGTATTGACGAAAACAGGGGTTCAGGGACGTGAAATCAGTTCTTGACAGGGGCAGGTAAGCATACTTAATCTCTCCCTGGAGCCTAACCCCCCTTCCCAGGAGCCTAACCCTACTCCTAAACCACTTCCCCAGCCTGTTGCTATCGTTCCCCTGTTACTCACCATTTGGTATTCCGGCAGTGGAGGTTCCAGCATCCTTACTGGTGTCAGGAGTCTGGCGCCGGTCTCCTGCCAGTAGTTGGGATGCCGGCGTCAGCATTATGAACGCCTGTGTCGGCATTATGAATGCCGGCATCCTGACCACCGGGATGCTGAATGCATCCACATATGGGTGTGTGTGGTTATGTTATGTGCAATATAACATATGTTTTACTTGCATAATGTATGTTTTTTTTATTATATTATTCCACTTGATGTATTTTGTAGGTGTTCCTTTCCCGAAGAACTTTATGTCTGTAGCTAAAATTATATTAAAGCGACTTTTCCGAGTCTATGCCCACATCTATCACCAGCACTTTGATTCAGTGATCCAGCTTCAGGAAGAGGCGCATCTCAACACATCATTCAAGCACTTTATCTTTTTTGTTCAGGTAACAATGAAACCAATGCCACTGTATAGTTAGCTTATGGCACTTTCTAATGTCCAAATGAGAACTGCTGACAGCTCTATTTCATCTGGTCTGCACATGGAACATATTAATGGTTCACACTCAAAACAGCCATGTCTTTATCAAACATGCATTATAGGCAGTTAATTGAAGGAAACCTGTCATACTACTGCCAGTAACTATTAACACAACTCAAATGTAGCCCATAATCAAATAAAAGGCATTTCAATCTCCCACACACAACAGAAGAAGCACTTTTTAAAACATATCTGCTACAGTGTATTATATAGCAATTGTCTGTTGCTCATTAGGACAGGGGTAGCTAATTCCACGCCTTGAAAACTACAGTTTACATTTGTTAGACTATCTAGCTAGTAGTGTATTGAATACTCACTGACACATTTTGAAAGATCCATAGATCCTTCTGCAAAGAGACCTGGAAAGCATGAACTGTTGGTTGTTTTCGAAGACTGGAGTTGGCTACCCCTGCCGTAGCAGATATGTTTTTATTCTGATCTTTGACACGCACTCATTTTTGCTCACACCTCCTTGTTAACATAAGATGTAATGCGACTCACACCAAGTTGAATTGCCATCTTAAAACTTGCATTTGCCCATGCAAACTGGCACGGACACAAACTAAAAGATGCATAAGTGCACATTTGTACTTTTGAAATGTTATTAAAACACACTACAGTACCTCATATACAAATAGAAACTTATGTAGATGCATACAGTACATAAGTGCTATGAAAACTAGCACTTATTTGGTGAAATTATCACCAATCTATCTGTAACTCGTTGCTGTGCTGCTACCTTTGAAGAGATTGCATGTCCTAAGGCACGTCCCTGTACCAGACCACTGAAAAGGAATAATAGGGTATTATAATCAGTGTTATATTCTTTCAGTGGCTTATGCAGAGGAGTAAATACACAGATATGATGACTGTTGCCAGAGCTAGATATCTGCTTCTGATTGCACTTTCACCATTATTGCGTTCTTCTTTCCTGGTGCCTATATTGAATATTATTAAATGATTTTATGCTTTTATTCAACATATTCACAATATATTTATATATTATTCAATATATACGCACTGGCCAATAATCGTTACAATTTAGCAGATTCCGATGGGTTTGAAGGACAAAATCGAAATATGGTCCAGTGTATATGCACAATGTCGCTGACTATGCGTGCTTCCTCATGTCTTCAGTGACATCCTCCGTCGGTCCTGCATGTGGGGGCCATGCTGAGGAATGCAGTACGGCTCCCCGGGCATTGCTCGACGTGGCATGAATCGGTAGACACACTAAATTGTAAAACAAGTTTGTATTATGGCTTTACTAATCTGATGATTTCATTTCTGTGCTACCATAATATTATTATTTTTTTTTCACACTCCAGAAATGTTTCGATGGTTTAAGGGTGGGGGCGATAGAATCGATGATATTGAATATTACATACAGCCTGAGTAACTGCACATAACAAATTGCATTTGGCAGTATGTCACTTGCATGTTAAATTCTGTTCACATTTTTCAGGAGTTCAACTTAATTGACAGAAAAGAGCAAGCTCCTCTGCAGGAACTCATTGAAAAGCTGACGTCCAAGGACAGATAAGATTCAAGTCATTGAAGCACAGAGGCCTTTCATGCAAGCAAGAAATGTTTTACTTTGTTCCATTTATAACAGCCAAAACCTATGTTATGTTAGCGTGTGTGCTTACAGAGGGAATGTGATGTACCTGATTAATTGCCTTCTAGTGATTCCAGTTGATTGTATTTTTACCTAACCATGTTCAATAGAGAAAGGAATCTGTGAGACCCATGTATTAATTTGCACACTTTTACTGCACTGAAGAGGTTGTTAAGTATAATGTGCCTAATTTAAATACACCTCAGCCCCTTCACAACCACTACAAGTTGCACATTTACATGAATGCTTGCTGATTTTCTATCTAGTGTAGTATGTTAACCAAACAGAACATGAGATCTGATTTATAGAATGTCTGATTTGCCTGTATAAATCAGTGTGATGTTAGTTAGATTGGGAAGATTGATTCTATTGCACACATGTTCTGCAAGCATCTAATACGAACTGAAAATGGGTAGTATTTCAGAAACCCATATTTTTGCCATTTGGTTCTGATTTCTACTCTGTGGAACTAATTTATACATGCTTGAGAACTAAGGCAGCATTTATAAGGTCAAATGTTTCATATTGATCTTATTGCTTGTTTTAGTAATGCTTGCCTTAAGGTGGTTCAGTAAATACAATATATTGCATTTTCGATCCAACAAGAGTTGGAGTGCTCAAATATAAACTACTGCATTCATTTGAACACTGACTTTGTAGCAAGTAGCTGATAACCAATCAGAGAAGAGCAATGAGTAAAAAAAAAAAAACAATTGCACAGAAAAACTATAACTTTACTTTCATTAGAAAAGCAATATTTTAAATAAGTATACACAAAAAAGTTTTAATAAACAGGACTTGGTATGTAATCTACTGTTGCAGGCATATGAAATACAGTAAGATACTGTAATACAGTACATCAGTGTAATTATCTGCGTTTGAACATGGCTTCATTCCTGCTGCATACAGTACAACACAGAGCATCACACATTTACCCTGATATGTTATGTGCATGCCAACCATTTATGGTGGAACAGAATTTCCTGCAGAGGCTATTTTGCATGTCATTTCATTGGCACCTTTTTTGGGGGTTCCACGTGATTTTTGACATTAGGGAGAATTATATTTGCACTGTTTTTCATAAATTTTCATATTGTGGAATGAGTTATGTTAGGATAACTGTGAATGAATTCTACTGTGTGATGTAGTTTGATTGGAACTCGGCCACATAATGTCAAATTCTGCCCATTAAATGTTTGAAACGTTGTAGCCAAACGTGGAATGAGGCCAATGTAACAAAGAATAGTTTGAAACACTTAGCATCTAGTCTTTACCATAGGAATCTTTATTTTACGCTCTGTTTGTCTTTCATTCACCTCAGGGTGGGGAGGATGCAGCTGAGGTGTGTGTGTTATATATACCTAATGGTGCCAATTTTCTTCCATTGTAATAGCCAATAGTTTACCTAGACTTTGGTCTAGGTAAACATCAAATTGTAGTGTTAATGAGGTCTGGACCCAAAAATGTGGATCAACATCTCATCAGGACCATTCCGCTTTTGACACAGGTGGCTAGTAAAATGCCTTACTTTATGCTATGGCAGGTAGAATATAAAAATAAAATAGAAAAACTAGAAACTAAAACACTTATTTGATAATGGATTAAAGGCACTTGTATGGACAATAATTTGGAAACTGTAATTGGCTGTATGTAAGGCACACTTCCCACAGAATAATAAACAACATTCCCTATAATAAACTGCTAACTTCGGATATAGTAACATTAATAGTTAACTAAGATATTTTAGCTATTTTTGGTTTAAAACGCTGAAAATGGATGAGTATTTACAAATGATACTAATGAAACAAGTCTTGAAACCTTAATATAACGAGTAGCCAAATGTCCAAGGTCTTCCCAAATACTGTTCCAAGTGATGCTTCTTCCACTAGTCTTGGTTTTACCGCAGAGTGATATAGGCAGGGGCAAAAGCAGGCTTTCAAGAGGGGTGTTTACATATGCTTAATTTTAATCACGCAAGTGTGATGAGCATACAGAAGGGACATAATAAGCACATAACAAACTATAGTCTGTGTCATACAAAGTGCAATGTATGTAATACTGTACATGAGACATATAGGGCAAGGGATTACAGTAAGACATCCTGCATAGTCTTGAGAGCGTTAGAGCAAATCCAGAAGTCTGGGGGAGCGGCAGATGAACTTTGCACCAGACCTGGACATTTATATACATGTTGGCCTCCCTATACACAGGATAGTGTATGTAATGCAGCATTAATAATAAACAATATAGATGGTCTGTAGTATTCATTTCCCAGTCTGTGGGATATATTTAGTTTCTGGGTTTCTACAGCAGCCATTGGGTATTTCTGTTCAGAAACTCAACCGCTGTCATTTTTAGTATTACTTCAGTTTTCCTCTTGCAGTCCCAGATCACATGCACAGTCAGGGCTAATCTTTATTTTATGGTAAAAATGTTTGGAATCAGGGGTCGATTCAGACCTGTCCGCACAGGCCGGCATTTGGCTCCGTCACCGATGGTGCGGGTCTGCGCATGCGCGATTATGCACAGATGCATTTCCAAAATGATTGTCAGCCAGGGGGCGTTCTCTGGGATCCGCCCAGTGTTTCATGGGCATACTCACGAAAACGCTGGGCATACCCCTGCGAATGCAGGCATGGCCTTGCATGCTTGGGACCAGCGGATCACATAAAATGACGTCAGTGCCTGCCCCAAACGCGTTGGGAAGCGGCCATATGAAAAGTAAGTCCAGGCTTACTTTCATACCGAACAGAGGAAAAATCATTCCATGGTAAGTAACCATGAAATGATTTTTCTTCTGTGCGGCCGCATGTAAGTGGATGTGTAAGCGTACACATCCGTTTGTATGATACTTCAGGGATTCAGGGGGTGGGCGTGCATTCGCTGAGGTGGCATTTACCTGCTTCTTAGGCAGCGAATATAGGCAGCCTAGCGAGCAGGTCTGAATTAAGCCCTTAGTTCAGAACCCTGGGATACCCCCTAATAACTACTTGGAAGTTTTCAATTATCTTAATTGGGCCAATAATTACATGTCATTATTGTGGTTAAAACAAAATGGTCTCAAATGACCCCAAAAATCTACTTTTTTTTATGCACCCCAAATGCAATTAAAAGATTCAGTTACACCAAAATATATATATATATATATATATTTTTTTTTTATTCTTTATATTTTTTTTTTTTTATTTAAAATGGCTGAAATTACCCTAAAACCACTTGTTTCTACTTTTTATGAAAGAAGAAAACACGGACGTATTCCTTATTGTCTGACATATATTAAAAAGCTAATTGTGATGATACTGAGGAAATCTGTAAAACATGCACTGTTAGGATTCCCAGAAGTCCAAGTTTGGGAATTAGTGGTCTTTAGTATAGGCTGTAGGAGAGAGTCTAAAAACAAGCCTGCTGTATCAAATATATTTATCTCCTATAAATAACATATATAACTGGGCTTTCTAAATACATTCTCCAATCACATGTTAAGACATCTGTCTCTACTTCCTGGCAGCTGCTCTCTGGTCCAGTGCTCTTATCAACACACACACAAAGAGCAGACTTGGTAGGAGACACTGCTGTTATTGAGAATGTGTATTTTGTTCCGTCACTGCTACTGCAAGTTGTAACAGCCAGCAGCTCTAACAAGATCATATTATGTACTTTGTGATCCTTGCTGAATTCGGTGGCAAGGCCGGCGGGTTCTGGGCAACTGGAAACCCATTTGCACTTGCGGTAAGGGGCACTCTGAAAGAACCTTAAAGCAAGTAACTGAAAATATATAATTTATCATAAAGTAACATTAATTTACAGATGGGATGTTGGTACGGTGCCAACATTTAACTGGACTGTCCCACCAAAATTAAGACCATTGGGAGGTATGCAGTTAGATGTGTCAACATTTTTCAAAATAACTATTGTAGCATTTATCAGAACAGAATATCTATTGCTTTTAATTCACATGATAAAATATTAAATACAATATACCATGACAACTTTTGCAGTTAAATAAAACAAGAGTACACCCGTGTCTAAGCACGCTTCCATTTATTATGCTTTATCAATTGGGACACTGTCAGACTGGAATCTTAGGAGGGGTATTCAGATGACAGCCAAGGAATAATATTAAGTGCTAATTTATTCCATGCTTCTTAGCCATTACCTGTCCTGGTGTACTGTAGGGGGTGAAGTTCTTAAGGTGACTGCTACATGGCTGTGCCAATGTAACTTACTGCGGAAACCATTACTTTATGTACGTTGTGCTACAGTTCCAGCTGGGCAGCCTCAAGCCAAAGTCTCCTTCCAATGCCACAAGTATTAGATCATACATGGTAGTTGTATACCTTTCGTTACATATACATGGGCAGCATAAAAGGCAAGTCCCCAAGCACCCAAACACAGGGCCCCTATTTACCAGCCAATACTGATAAATTTATATAGCACATCTAACTTACAGAGGGAAGATGGTCCCCCCCAAAGCTCTGGGCCCCATAGCAGCTGCACCCCCTGCACCTACGGTAGTTACGCCTTTGGTCTTATGCAAGTGAGCATGCTGTAACACCCCCCAGTATGTGTCATCCCTAGACACTTGCCTCACATGTCTATTGGGAAATCCACTAATATCACTTATACAGAATACAAAAGGTGTATGGAAGGGTAAATGCTATCTATTAACAAGGAACCAGTGTTATTACTAGGGCACTTAATTTCACATATCAAAAGACTGGTCCTTAACGAATCCTAAATATTTGTTTCAGCTGTGACTTCCATTCTGTGTAGCTGATGGATTTGACATTTAAAATATAATAATCTATTTATTATGATTTCAAAACCCAGTTTATAATCTCCCACAATCTTACCAAGGGCAAATACAGTATTTACTACTAAAACAAATACTCTGCTACTAGCTGTTAAGCATGTACTTCTATTTCATGTCACATTCTGTACACGTGTGCCCTTTGTACCAGTTTCCATGTTTCTGCTTTAATTGGTCACAATTAAGGGGGGCAGTAACCGCAAAAGGATCTGTTTTTCCTATGTATTGAGTTATATGAAAGAACAATATTATAATGGCCCTACAATTTAGTAACCGTAAACCAAAAATACATTGGCAAGTGCCTAGGGCCTAGATTACCTAGCTATAGGTCGGCATTGTTCTTTAATGACAGTGTCATCTTGGTTTATACAGTGAAATGCAAAGTTGTATCTTGTACACCTGGGAATTTCTTTTTTTGATAGTGCCACCAACTACGGTACATGCTGATGGTTAAAACGCTACAAATTAACCAAATAATACATTTTCACACCTAGCTCTCCATTTCAATCTCAGAAACAAGGTGCTAGTCATGAGTCTAATTACCTGCCATAGAGTACATCCACCAGAAGAGGCTGAACATCTATGTTTACAGGAAACCATTTTATTATCTCAGGAATCTTTGAAAGAAGATATCAGTAAACATGGCAAACATAAGAAGAGCACATTTATCACATAGATGATGATTTCACAAACTTATTTTTATATTGTAGGCCATGCTCAGTGTTCCAGCGCCGGGAGCTATATAAGCTTGTGGGTAGTAAAACAGTGATTGTGCTCACTGTACAAAACAGAGCACTGTCCTTGCCAATGTCTTTGTGAACTGTTCTTTAATGAAGGAGAAACCGTTTGTTTCAAATACTAGCCGATGGGTAATAAAGTTTAGTGGTACCTTCATGTACAAGCAAAGCAAAACACCCGAGAGTCGGGTTTTGCACCTAGGAGGTTCCCTGGAAGATGGACATTTAGGTGAGACAAGAAGCTGTGTTTTATGGCAATTCTATTTTACCATGACACTTAATAGGACAAGCATAGGTTTCCTTACTTCTAGCTGAGAGGTTCAGATCTTATTCTCTCCATTCACCACAGTCTTTGTACTGGCAATGCTCCAGCAAGGCTGCTTAGTATATTAATCATGTTGTTATTTTTGAGACATACATAACAAATACACAATGGTCAAATTTTTTACCTTATTTTAGTTGTATTTACCGATATACCATCTGACATAACATGCAGCACACGGTGTGATAGAACAAAAGTAAAATGCTCCTGTTATTGTAAACAGCAGTCCAATGGTAGACACATGCTTTACATTTCAGAGATTGTCTTGTTGAAATACATGAAACACTGCTTTGCTTGTGCCAAACATTAAGGGAGAAACATAATATGATTTGGATTTGTAAAAGTGCAGATTTTTCTGTCATTTTGTTGTGTCTATCTAAAGTGGCCATGGTTTTATAGGGAAAAACTATCTAGTAATATAAATGCACTGAAATAGCAAAATAATCAGCATTTCAACATTGGACCCTATTCTCCCCCAATAATGTAGAACATTGTTTTACCATTCTATTGGAGAGGTTAAGCTGTAATGTAATAGTGTTGCTTATTCAACATTATATAACATTAAATATTACAGCACAACAGTTTTTTTCTTTCTATTATGTTATTAAACAGTACTATGAGAATGTTTAATACGTTCACACCAGTGAAGAGTACAACTAAACAGAGGAGGAACTACCATTGGTGAAGCAGGTGCAGTGCGCCGGGACTCCTGAGGACTAAGGGGCCACTGCTGCCCCTGTCACCCTCTTCATATCACCCACTATTTTTCCCTGTCATACTTTGCCTCCCTCTGCCTCTCCCTGTCACCCACTGCTGTGTTGCTTATTGTGAGCTTGGGTTTGGATGGAGGGGGGAGGGGGGGGGGGGAAGTTATATTTTGTGCACCTGGGGTCACCACCCACAAGATCTGCCACTGCAGCAAACCACACTGTAAAATGCCTATTTTCTACAGTCATAACCTGCACATCTCTGCATAATCTTAGTTAATACTAAGTGACAAGTATACATTCTAGTTTGTTCAGTGGGTTGGAGGCTATTAGAGAAAAATAATCACCTCTAGGACATTATTGCTGCACAATGTGCACATTAATTCAACTGATAACTGCAATAGTGTAGACATTATGTATGTTACAGTAATATTTGTATACAGTATAATTCTAATAATACTACAGTATGTGCACACAATACAACATTACAACATTACAGATGTTCCTCATACAGTAAAGTATGGTTTCATATTGTAGCAATTTGTATTCAGCTCATTAGCATACCTCACAATGCATCATATTGTAGTTTTGCTTTGCCATGACTATAAAGACCTTGATGGGATCTTTTTGGTTCAGAAAACAGAAATAGTCATGTCAAAATGTATGCCTTCTACACTTGGAAGTAAAGTATTTTTGTTTTCCTTAGTATAGTGAAAGCAGGTAGAATTCTATTAGTGACGTATAACGTAAGCTGTGTGTGTGCCAATAGTTATTCAGCTTTGTAACTCAACCTAAACTCTAAGTTTATAACAAAGTTCTGAAGACCGAAAAAGAATGTTTAAACTCTACAAAATGTAGACAGATGTAAATAATGTATACAGATTGTATTTGATGGCTTACAATATTTAAAACATTTCTTTCTTTAGAGAAAACTGATGTTTTTATGAAATTAAAAATCTTGTTTGATCAGTTGTTGTGTCTTTTTATTATAAAAAAAGGCTATCCTATCTTATCCTATCTTATCTTAGGCTGCATCCCCACATTGGCCCTTATTCTGATCGGTGTGGCCGGATCCGAATATGCGGCCAGCACCGTGCGTCCTAAACCCCACCTTCCATACGGATCGCCAACTCCGTCCGTACGCGGTAAGAAGCTGTCCGAACGGACCGCACGTGTATTTCTCATGAATACACCTCCTCCATCTCAGGGAACCTCCCCCATCATTCGATGGTCGCAGACCGAGTGGCCAGGCAGCTCCCGCAACCTCAGACCACACGGGCATTTCTCCGTGCAAAAGCAGGTATCTGGGCGGGCAGCTGACATCCGGCAATGTCATATGTCCGCCCCCTACACGTGCGTCACAGCCGGATTTCCGTACGTACGCCCAGCGTTTTCATGGGAACGCCCATGAAACGCGGGGTGTAAACATATGGTAATGAGCCCAAACAGCCCTTCACACCCCTCTCCACCCCCTGTTCGTAGTGTACACATTTCATGCGGAATGTGGCCGTGCGTCCCGCTCGCACATGTGCAGAGACGCCTCTGCACATGCGCAGACACAAAACATCGGCGGCACGAACGCACGCGGATATTACCGCACCAACCAGAATAAGGGCCATTGCCTTTTGACAGGTCCCTTTTAAAGGGACCTGTTTGGCAGGAAGGAGCATGCACATGTAAGTCTATGGCTGTGTCTTCACATTGCCTTTTAGCAGGATGCAGTCGAACAGGAGCTGTTCAGCAGGATGTTTACTCAAGAGGATATTTACACAATCCTGTTGCATCCCGCTGCAACAGGATTGTGTGTAGATGCAAGAAGCTTCATCCTTCTAAACAGCTCCTGTTCAACTGCATCCTGCTTAAAGGCAATGTGTAGACGCAGCCTAAAGGCATGTACACATGCTTTGATTTGGCGGCTGTTGATACTGATTCAATATCGACGCCCGCCGGGACCCTGTGTGTGTGTGTGTGTGTGGGGGGGGATGCTGCACAGAGCAGCATTAAACTGCCTTCGATCTTCGAGATCGAAGCAGAAATAAGCTTGCCTGCCAAGTCTATTTCTGCTTTCAGCTAATTGAAAACATCTCAAAATTGAAGCGTGTGTGTGTATGCCAAATTACTGTGTCATGTATAAACCACTGGTAAACTTATCACAAATTCTCAAGCATATTTCCCTTTTACAACACCCTCTTCTTTCCTCTATACACAGGAAATAAATATGCATATTGATTTTACTTAAATTGGTTTTGTAATAGGTAATGATTTTATTTTACAGTCATGGGGGGGTATTCAATGTGTGTCGATAATTCCATTAGTCGGAAATATCGGCACACATATATTTAACGCATACGCATTGTTGCCCATGCAGATTAGATTCATTTTTTAAAAGTTCAATCTGCATTGTCGAAAATGGATGCTAAATTGTCTAATCTGTAGCTCTTTTCTACATTCTGCGGACGTTTTTGTCAAAATTACTGTCTTTCTGACCACCAGAAATTCGACATACTCTTGTCAAAAAATGCCAATATTTCTGATTGTCGGAAATATCGGCACATATTGAATAACTCCCATATGAAATACAAATACTCTCAGCATCTTTTCGGGAGAGATTCCAGTTTAAAAATATAATTTGTTTATAAATGTAAAACTAAAAAAGAAGAATCCTAATAAGTATGGATTACAATTGGCTGTTTTGTAGGGCAACCACCCATTTTTTTTTCGAATTTAAAAACTGCCTGATTTCACCTTATATTTAGGGGTGAATTTACTAAAGTGTGAGGTTTTAGAAATGAGTGTTGCCCATAGTAACCAATTCAATTGTACGTATAATTTTATAATTTATCTAGCACCTTCTAGTATAATAGCTAGAATCTGATTGCTTGCTATGGGCAACATCTAATGTTTAAAGACTCATACTTTAGTAAATCTACCCCTAAGTTTTTATCTGTCCTGTAGTTCCTTCTAAGAGGCTTGGCATGTGCAGTTTCTGGTCTATGGGCCCACAAACACATCAGTTTCCCAATGTCAGTATCTCATTATTGGAAGCAGAATTTGAGAGAATGGATTTTTTTTAGGTGTGAGATATGGGGATATATATACAAACCTATAAAGAAAGAACTCAAAGTTTTTCCTAAAGATTTTCAAACAACCCTTACAACTTCATTGATTAATTTACCATAAACAATTAGCAAATTCTAAGCATAAACCATCTAAATACAGTACAATAAGTGTCATTTTCTTTTTAAATTATTTGTTTAACTATTGAAGAACATGAGGGGGGTTACAAACAAAATAGGAGGTCAACCCAGTCTGGTAGGGACAGCCTATCTTCACATGAGGGTAATGTGGAAGATCCAGTCCAGGTTTAAGAGCAGCAGCAGGATATTTAGATGCAGTGCAGGTTTCCTAAATGGATGTGATCAAGGTTTGGCTGATTAGCAGAACCTGCTTCTTCCTGTTATATGTGTGTCCAGGGCAGGGGGTCATTGCTCCCAATGCTGAAAAGCAGCTGGGTGATAGGCTGGTAATGTAATAATATGTTAGGTGCTTTGGAGTGCACCCTGACTGTGAAATCCGTGGAAAACCCTGTGATGCTGTAACCTTGTTTGCTGAGCTGTTAACCTGGTATGCTGTTTACTTGCTACAAATGAAAGACACAGATTTCATCTCTATCCAGTGTATGTGATTCCTTGTCACATCTGGCACCCAATGTGGGTTTCACATTGCTGGACATTGCAAAGCAGTTCTGTGAATCTTAGTGGTCTGTTTTGTGAATCTGGCGCATTATATTAAGCCTCCTTAATTTACCCTTGAAGGGAAATTGCAGGACACTATTGAGCCATTAATGAAAATGTTTGCTGAACTGTTGATCTGGCTGCTAAACAGCAGGCCCAGATACAGATGTTGCGTGAGGAGTAGCAAGCCCAGATTTAGCTGCTGCATGAGGAGTTAAAGGAGATGAAAAAATGACAGAAGTGGGAAAGGTTACCAAAGCTCATCCTAGCTGATGATATTGAGGCATTTGTAGGAGAAAAGCGCAGATGACGCTGGAGATTTGCATAAAAAGATTTCCTATCCTCCTAGGGTCCACCAAATGAGAGTACTTGTTCTCCCATAGTAGGTCACATGGAAAAATGGAAAATAAAATAGACAACAATGTCTAGTCTGTCTTAAAGCAGAATTAACAAGAAGGCGATATGGACACCTCAATGCGTACCCTCACACTGTAGGAAGAATAGATGTGTGCATAAAGGTTTCTTTGCATGCATGAGGGTCAAACCTCATGCTCAGGATAAATACCTTGCCTCCCAATTTTAGATAATGGCATACTGTACACACTGGTTAACTAACTTCAACATTCACATAAAGGCAGTGCTATTGTTCAGCAGGCTCCAGCAGGAACTGAGGGCCTTATTCTAGTTCACTCTTTCTGACAAAATCCTTCTTAGATGGACAAGACCATGTGCACTGCAGGTGGGGCAGATGTAACATGTGCAGAGAGAATTAGATTTGGGTGAGTCATTTTGTTTCTGTGCAGGGTAAATACTGGCTGCTTTATTTTTACACTGCAATATAGATCTCACTTTGCAGTAAAACCCCATCCAAATCTAATTCTCTCTGCTCAAGCAACACCTGCCCCACCTGCAGTGTACATGGTTTTGTCCATCTAAGAAGGATTTTTTAAGAAAGAGTGAACTAGAATAAGGGCCTCAGTTCCTAGAAACTGTTTAGGCGGGAGCCTGCTGAAAAATGGCACTGCATAAAGGTATCTTTATAAGGAGGTAGGCTAAAATCCCAGTAAAGCAGTAAATGCTTATTAGTGTGAGGGGTTCCATCGGCCAGAGGATGACAGGGGAAAAGAAAATATATGCAAGACTGAGAGTGTCTCTGCAGATCACCACTATTGCTTTACTGGGATTACAGCAAACCTCCCCATAAAGATATCTTTAGGTGAATCAAAAAATCATGGCAGTGATTTCCTTTTTGTGGAAAGAAGGCATAAGTGTGGTACCAATCTCTTAAGAAAATGTCTGTGAGTGCCTTTTGGGATGCACTGCATGGTGCCTCAGCAAACCAGCAGGGTCATGGGACTCACATGAACAAAGATGGATAACTCTTTTGCGCTGATCACTGGAGGCAGCTAGTACTGATAGCGGAAAGTTCACCAACTTTCCCAATACATAGGATACAGAAACAAAGATAACAATACATATTGTAAAGCGCTTTCCAGGTATAACTTACACTAAATATATGTAAGTGTCCTTAATAGTTTGCGGATATAATTTTCTTAAACTTGGGCCAATCCCAGGGTTAATCAAGTAGGAAGGGTCCCAAATTCTCCAATGACTGTTGGATAGTTGAATGTTCTAAAACAGAAACAAAAATAGTGCAACACCTTTCTTAAAAGGGGAATAACAATTTGTTTTGCACTCACAAATTCCAGGTTTAAAAACAGCATATAATCACCAGCCGGTGATAACTTGTGGGAGGTTACACCCAGAAATTTCTTCACCGATTTTTCCAGGCTCCGGACACCTTTCTTCTCGGGATAGTATTCCAGGATCCTCCAGTCCAAACAGTACAGATACGTTAAGGTGATTCTACCAGCCACGGGAACACCTGCTTAATGCATTTCGGACCGTAGGGTCCTTCCTCAGAAGCATAATGTTTCCCGTGGCTGGTGGGATATATATAGCAGAAAAGGTGCCAAACAGCGTTACGCTGCCTTGACGCTGGATACAGGAAACGGAAGTGAACGGCGCCACAACCGGAAGTGGAATGCGCTTCTTTTGCGTTCCACCTGGTGCTATCCTTGCGTTCCAAAGGGCCGGAACGTCACTTCCGGTACGTTATATTGACATATTGCACATTGCCCATTATTACAGTACATTCATATTTGCATTTCAAGTTCATAAATAGAACATATCCTCTGAAACTTTGCCTTAATCATTGTCCTTAGTTCAAACGCCAGTTCTTTGCAGTGTGATATTGGTCCGCATTATTTAGATCAGTCCATATATAAGAAAAAAAGGGGGAGGAGAATAAAAAAGGGGCAGTCAATAATACTCATCATATCCGTACATTTACATACACAATGCGATCGCAACCGATTTTGCACTGAAATGCATCAGAATGCATTGAAATGTGTATTAAACTTGTGAAATGCCCACAAATGCCATTTTTCATAATGCACCACCCCCACTATCAACGTGAACCCGAAGCGTGGCGAGCGCAGCGAGCCCGCGAGGGGCGGCGGTATGCGTCCTACGACCTTTTCATACTCCCACTATCCACGTCGGCGTGGAGTTGAGAATAGAATAGTGTGGCGAGAGCAGCGAGCCACCGAGCCCGAAGCGTGGCGAGCGGACGCGGATACCTTCACAGCTATACGCGTCCCCTCGCGGGCTTCACAGGTATCAGCTCGCCACACTATTCTATTCTCAACTCCACGCCAACGTGGATAGTGGGGGTATGAAAAGGTCGTAGGACGCGTACCGCCGCCCCTCGCGGCCTCGCTGCGCTCGCCACGCTTCGGGTTCACGTTGATAGTGGGGGTGGTGCACTATGAAAAATGGCATTTGGGGGCATTTCACAAGTTTAATACACATTTCAATGCATTCTGATGCATTTCAGTGCAAAATCGGGTGCCATCGCATCGGATGCCATCGTATGGCATCCGATGCGATCGCATACGATTTTTGAGCTAAAATGCTCAAAAATCGGTAAAACATCGTATCGCATCGTATGCCACTACATATGGCATACGATGCCATGCGATGGCATACGATTTTTGAGCAAAAATGCTCAAAAATCTGTAAAACATCGTATCGCATCGTATGCCATCGTATGCCACTACATATGGCATACGATGCCATACGAAGGGAGCCGTGATACTCCACAAGTACCGTAATTACTTCGAGGCCACCAAAGGATTTGATACAACATTCTTCAGAGTTATGAACCTTTTTAAAATGAGCTGGAACAGTGTGGGTTTCCAAACCCCTTCTTATATTGTACACATGTTCAGCTAGGCGTGTTTTCAGATTTCTGGTGGTCCACGTAAAATAAGCCACAGTCACATTGTAAAAAATAAATTACATTTTTGGAATTACATGTAATAAAATCATTTACTTTAAAACTGATGCCATTAAAAGTGAATTCTCTGGTTTAACTTGTACCTTTAGCTGTTCTGCACATCAGGTACATTCCACAGCAGTGGAACCCCTTTGTACGATCACTGGTTCGGGGTATCACGTCAAGACAGCTCTTAACAAGTTTATCTTTCGGTGATGGTGCCTTCCTGTAAATGAAGCTTGGGTAGCATGGTAAAGATGCTCCTATTACTGGGTCATTTTTTAGTAGATGCCAGTTCTTTTTAAAAACAGCTTCCACTTTTTTGTGATCAGGATTATAGTCAGAAATGAAAGACCATTCTGTATTCTTTTTGGATTTTACAACTTTTTCCCCAAGGAGATCTTTTCTATTAATAGTGTCAGCTTTTTGTTTTGCCACCATTAGTTCTTTTTGATCGTATCCTTTTGCACAAAAACTATTTGACATTTCAGCCACTTGACTCTCATATATGTAATTTTCTGTACAGTTACGCTTGACCCTCAGAAATTGGCCATAAGGGATACCCTCAGGCCAATTTCTATGGTGCTGGCTATTTCTTTCTATGTAACTATTGGAGTCAGTGGCCTTGATGTGGTTTGATGTGCAAATAGCATTATCCTTAATATAAATGTTAAGGTCTAAAAACACAATTTTTTCCATGCTCCAGACAAAAGTTAAATTCAGATTAAAATCATTTTGATTAAGACTGTTAAAAAATGCTAAAAGGGTTGTTTCATCCCCCTTCCAAACCATAAAAACATCATTAATGTATCATTGCCAGGAGACCAGACTTGCCCCCAGCTCTGGGCCTGACCAGATGACAAGCTCCTCCCAGTACGCCATATACAAGTTGGCGTAACTGGGGGGCAAATCTGGTCCCCATTGCAGTCCCGACCATCTGTAGATAAAAATTTCTGTTAAAATAGAAGTTATTTTCTAAAATAAAGGTTATACTCTCCAGGATAAAAGTTTTGAGTTTTTCAGACATTGATGTTTTGTCAAGGAAAGACCTTACAGCTATTTTTCCTTTTGTGGGGTCAATTATAGTGTATAACGTGGACACATCACCCCTCACAAGGAAATACCCCGACCCCCAATTGATCTTCTCAATTTTTTGTAACACATCCTTCGTGTCTTTGAGATATGCCTTAGTTTCTTTTACTATTGGTTGAAGGTGGTAGTCTACTAAGGCAGATAAATTGAAGGTTAAGCTGTTTGTGCCCGACACTAAAGGCCTGCCGGGCGGACTGGTCAGACTCTTATGAACCTTTGGTAATATATACATTGTAGGTACCGAAGGTTCTTTAATTGTAACAAAGTCATATTCAGCTTTAGTTAATACTTCATCCTGTAAGGCTTTGTTAATGAAATCATCAAACGATTTCTTAATTCATACAGATGGATCTATTTAAATTTTTTATACGTCTCACCACTTTCAAGCTGTCGGTTTATCTCTGCGATGTAATCATCTTTATTTAAAATGACAAACCCCTCCCCCCCCCCCTTATCGGCGGGTTTTATTATAATTTCTTTGTCATCCTTTAGAGATTTTACAGCATTTATTTATTTTGTGGTGAGATTATGATTTTTTCTCTCTTCTCTCTCTTTTTTTCCTGGAGATTGAGCTTAATTCTTCTGCAACAATTTTATTAAAACTGTGAATAAAACACCCTTTTGCATGTGATGGGTAAAAAGTGGATTTCCCCCTGAAACCTGACCCGGATGGACCTCCGGTCTCAGGTTCAGGTTCCACATTTTTTTCCGCAAAAATATTTTTTAATTGTTATTTTGCGTGTACATTTTGGAAGATCAACATACAATTTAAATGGATCTGTCTCATTAATAGGTGCGAATTTCGAACCTTTTTTCAGAATTTTTTCTTCTTCAGTTGTTAAAATTCTTTTACTAAGGGTAAATATTTTACCTTGTTCAATATCCTGTATTGAATTTTTATTTGAAACACTTTTTTTAGGTTTTTGTTTTTTCTTTAAACCACCCCTCTTGCCTCTTTTGTTTTTTTTTGTGTTTTAATTCCGATAGCGGCCTCTCATTTTTCCTCCCCTCTCTAAAAAAGGTGTGTGTTTGGGTTCATCTAGAGCTAAAGGATCAAATCTATTTCTAGTATGGTACCGATTGTAAGGGGTCCTTTCCTCTCCACTAGGATGATTTTCCCTATACGGTTCCCTGTTGATCTTATATTGATTAGGTATTCTTTTCCTTTTAGGGGGTAAAAATTCCTCTATCAGTACTAGCTGCCTCCAGTGATCAGCGCAAAAGAATTATGGAATCTCTGATCCCAAAAGGCTTGAAGATAGATAAAGTACCTTCCTTCACGACTGAAAATAGTGAATTCCGTATGGAATGGGAAAAAATCCTAGACCATTGTTCACTAAAATTGGTAGAGCTGATATTAAAAGAGAGACGCCTTAAAATAAACAAATAGTGAAGAAAAAATCCTTAGGAAAATAAAAAAAGAAACTAAAGATCTTAAAGAGAAAACAAAATATCAAAGGGATTTATAAATTAAAGATAATGTGTCAAAAAAATTGGAAGAAATTCCTGTAACTGTAAATATCCCCTCAAAAATACAACCCACGATTGAAACCCCCAGGTGGAGAAAACAACCTAGAAAGAAAGTTCATAAAAAAAATAATAATCAAGGGAATAACCAGTATACAAAAATAAATCAAGGGAACAACCAGTATACAAAAAGGTTTAATTATCCCCCTGAAACCCCATACGTAATACCCCCTAAAAGGAAAAGAATACCTAATCAATATAAGATCAACAGGGAACCGTATAGGGAAAATCATCCTAGTGGAGAGGAAAGGACCCCTTACAATCGGTACCATACTAGAAATAGATTTGATCCTTTAGCTCTAGATGAACCCAAACACACACCTTTTTTAGAGAGGGGAGAAAAAATGAGAGGCCGCTATCGGAATTAAAACAGAAAAAAAACAAAAAAAGGCAAGAGGGGTGGTTTAAAGAAAAAACAAAAACCTAAAAAAAGTGTTTCAAATAAAAATTCAATACAGGATGTTGAACAAGGTAAAATATTTAACCTTAGTAAAAGAATTTTAACAACTGAAGAAGAAAAAAGTCTAAAAAAAAAAAAAAAGGTTTGAAATTCGCACCTACTAATGAGACAGATCCATTTAAATTGTATGTTGATCTTCAAAAATGTACACGCAAAATAACAATTAAAAAAAAAATTGCGGAAAAAAATGTGGAACCTGAACCTGAGACCGGAGGTCCATCCGGGTCAGGTTTCAGGGGGAAATCCACTTTTTACCCATCACATGCAAAAGAGTGTTTTATTGACAGTTTTAATAAAATTGTTGCAGAAGAATTAAGCTCAATCTCCAGGAAAAAAGAGAGAGAAAAGAGAAAAAATCATAATCTCACCACAAAATAAATAAATGCTGTAAAATCTCTAAAGGATGACAAAGAAATTATAATAAAACCCGCCGATAGGGGGGGGGGGGGTTTGTCATTTTAAATAAAGATGATTACATCGCAGAGATAAACCGACAGCTTGAAAGTGGTGAGACGTATAAAAAATTAAAATCAGATCCATCTGTACGAATTAAGAAATCGTTTGATGATTTCATTAACAAAGCCTTACAGGATGAAGTATTAACTAAAGCTGAATATGACTTTGTTACAATTAAAGAACCTTCGGTACCTACAATGTATATATTACCAAAGGTTCATAAGAGTCTGACCAGTCCGCCCGGCAGGCCGATAGTGTCGGGCACAAACAGCTTAACCTCCAATTTATCTGCCTTAGTAGACTACCACCTTCAACCAATAGTTAAAGAAACTAAGGAATATCTCAAAGACACGAAGGATGTGTTACAAAAAATTGAGAAGATCAATTGGGGGTCGGGGTATTTCCTTGTGAGTGGTGATGTGTCCACGTTATACACTATAATTGACCCCACAAAAGGAAAAATAGCTGTAAGGTCTTTCCTTGACAAAACATCAATGTCTGAAAAACTCAAAACTTTTATCCTGGAGAGTATAACCTTTATTTTAGAAAATAACCTTCTATTTTAACAGAAATTTTTATCTACAGATGGTCGGGACTGCAATGGGGACCAGATTTGCCCCCAGTTACGCCAACTTGTATATGGTCATCTGGTCAGGCCCAGAGCTGGGGGCAAGTCTGGTCTCCTGGCAACGATACATCGATTATGTTTTTATGGTTTGGAAGGGGGATGAAACAACCCTTTTAGCATTTTTTAACAGTCTTAATCAAAATGATTTTAATCTGAATTTAACTTTTGTCTGGAGCATGGAAAAAATTGTGTTTTTAGACCTTAACATTTATATTAAGGATAATGCTATTTGCACATCAAACCACATCAAGGCCACTGACTCCAATAGTTAGAAAGTAATAGCCAGCACCATAGAAATTGGCTTGAGGGTATCCCTTATGGCCAATTTCTGAGGGTCAAGCGTAACTGTACAGAAAATTACATATATGAGAGTCAAGTGGCTGAAATGTCAAATAGTTTTTGTGCAAAAGGATACGATCAAAAAGAACTAATGGTGGCAAAACAAAAAGCTGACACTATTAATAGAAAAGATCTCCTTGTGGAAAAAGTTGTAAAATCCAAAAAGAATACAGAATGGTCTTTCATTTCTGACTATAATCCTAATCACAAAAAAGTGGAAGCTGTTTTTAAAAAGAACTGGCATCTACTAAAAAATGACCCAGTAATAGGAGCATCTTTACCATGCTACACAAGCTTAATTTACAGGAAGGCACCATCACCGAAAGATAAACTTGTTAAGAGCTGTCTTGACGTGATACCCCGAACCAGTGATCGTACAAAGGGGTTCCACTGCTGTGGAATGTACCTGATGTGCAGAACAGCTAAAGGTACAAGTAAAACCAGAGAATTCACTTTTAATGGCACCAGTTTTAAAGTAAATGATTTTATTACATGTAATTCCAAAAATGTAATTTATTTTTTACAATGTGACTGTGGCTTATTTTACGTGGGCAAGACCACCAGAAATCTGAAAACACGCCTAGCTGAACATGTGTACAATATAAGAAAGGGTTTGGAAACCCACACTGTTCCGGCTCATTTTAAAAAGGTTTATAACTCTAAAGAATGTTGTATCAAATCCTTTGGTGGCCTCGAAGTAATAACACCCACATGGCGAAACAAAAACATAGAAACTCGCCTAGCTCAGTCTGAAATTTATTTTATTTATTTATTAACAGTTTCTTATATAGCGCAGCATATTCCGTTGCGCTTTACAATAGAAATTTACAATGAAATGAGATGGATTTTTAAGCCCAATACTCAATATACCTAATGGTCTTAATAGTGAATTTGAGATTAAAGGGTTTTTATAAGTACCTCTTTTTTAGCTGTTTTTAATAAATTTTTAACTGCCTTTTATATCTTTTTATTGTTTATATAAATTGTGTATGTAAATGTACGGATATGATAAGTATTATTGACTGCCCCTTTTTTATTCTCCTCCCCCTTTTTTTCTTATATATGGACTGATCTAAATAATGCGGACCAATATCACACTGCAAAGAACTGGCGTTTGAACTAAGGACAATGATTAAGGCAAAGTTTCGGAGGATATGTTCTATTTATGAACTTGAAATGCAAATATGAATGTATTGTAATAATGGGCATGTGCAATATGTCAATATATCGTACCGGAAGTGACGTTCCGGCCCTTTGGAACGCAAGGATAGCACCAGGTGGAACGCAAAAGACGCGCGTTCCACTTCCGGTTGTGGCGCCGTTCACTTCCGTTTCCTGTATCCAGCGTCAAGGCAGCGTAACGCTCTTTGGCACCTTTTCTGCTATATATATCCCACCAGCCACGGGAAACATTATGCTTCTGAGGAAGGACCCTACGGTCCGAAATGCATTAAGCAGGTGTTCCCGTGGCTGGTAGAATCACCTTAATGTATCTGTACTGTTTGGACTGGAGGATCATGGAATTCTATCCCGAGAAGAAAGGTGTCCGGAGCCTGGAAAAATCGGTGAAGAAATTTCTGGGTGTAAACTCCCACATGTTATCACCGGCTGGTGATTATATGCTGTTTTTAAACCTGGAATTTGTGAGTGCAAAATAAATTGTTATTCCCCTTTGAAAAAAGGTGTTGCACTATTTTTGTTTCTGTTTTAGAACATTCCACTATCCAACAGTCATTGGAGAATTTGGGACCCTTCCTACTTGATTAACCCTGGGATTGGCCTAAGTTTAAGAAAATTATATCCACAAACTATTAAGGACACTTACATATATTTAGTGTAAGTTATACCTTGAAAGCGCTATATGTATTGTTATCTTTGTTTCTGTATCCCATGGGACTCACATTACATTAAATTTTTTAGAAGGTTGACACAAGCATTAGGTCGACGATGGCTAGGTTGACAGTAAAAAGGTCGACATATGTTTTTCACTTTTTTGTCCCTCATGTCGCCATGGTCGATATGGACACAGTGTCAGTGTACCGCGTTCGCTCGCCATGCTTCGGGCACACCATTCTTGTCTCCCTTAATGACGTAGTGGATGGTAGGGCATGAAATACCAGCTGACGGCACATGTCAACTCAAGGAAAAAAAAATTTAAAACCCCATGTCGACCTTTTGACTGTCGACATACTAATTGTGTCGACCTTTCCCACATGTCGACCTATTTTATGTGAACCAATGTCTTGCTTGACCTATTTTATTTGTCGACCTAAACATGTCGACCTTTAGTGGCTGAACTAATGCATGTCAACCTTATATGTGTTGACCCAGCAACTGTATACCGTTACAACAGAATGAACATAGGAACTAAGGGGACAAATTATTTTTACAATATGATTGTCATACTTTTCACTTATATAAGACCCTAAACTTATGATTGGGACATAAACAAAATCTCTAAACTATCAATTTTCTTGTAACTTGTGTAACACAAATATAATGTAATATTTCTGTCTCCAGTCACAGGACTCTGATACAAATTACTCAAACCTGTAGAATCCACGTGAATTACCATATATACTCGAGTATTAACCTACTTTTTCAGAACATTTTTTATGTTGAAAAAGACCCCCCTTGGCTTATACTCGAGTGAGGGTCCCACTTGAGTCAATAAGTTTTCCCAGTTTTTTGTTGTAAAATTAGGTGCCTCGGCTTATATTCAGGGCGACTTATACTCGAGTACATACAGTAATCAATCTTCATGATTTAACTGTGAAGATGTATAAAGTGTTTCTTCTGGCGATGATGGTCATTTCCAGCTTCCTTGACTGTGTTCACTATGGGGCTCATTTATGAAGGATCGCATTTACAACGCGATCTGGGCGGAATATTACCCCCCCAGGACCTTATTGTAAAATTGCTGTAATGCAGGATCCCCTATGTGCAGAGACAGGGCTCCAAAAGGAACCTGCTCCTGTGATATGCTGAGCCAGGCGCCGGGTGGGTGTGCGTATGCCTGGTTAGCACCGACCCTAACCCCCCCCCCCTTTCCCCGCCTGCAGTTCAATATGTAGCCCATAGGCTACAATGGGCTACTGCCATCTCACAATGGTGGTAGCCCAGGGATGTGAAGCACTACTGCCCGATGGTGATACATCGGACAGCTTCAAATCCCCCATAGAAACCTTTGGGGGATGCGGCCAGTGGTGGTGAAGGAGGGATTGCAGCAGGGACCAGAGATTCCTGCTGTTTTGACTATCTGTAGCTACCCAGTTTGTTTTCTCACTGTATCCAACTGTAAGCGCAAGAGACTTTGCTGCGCTATATAAGAAATGGTTAATTAATAAATAAATTATAGCCACACTGAGAATTTGGTAACATGTTTGTAGATATTGTTATGCAGAACAGATGAAAGGGCATGATCTCTCCTATCTGGTCTGGTACGGCTCTGCCAGCGAGAGAGACAAATGCAGACCTGTACCTGTCCAGAGCAAAAAAAACGGTCAACGAAGATAGTCAAGGACCAACTACATCCTGGCCATGGCTTGTTTAACCTGTTGCCATTAGGCAGACGCTACAGGGCTATTCCCACCAGAAGTCTAAAAAGGTTCTTCCCTCAAGCGGTTCACCTGTTGACACGTGAACCCATGAACACCTCACTGTCTAGTCGTGCCGTAACCCTTTGCACATAATCTAACATGGTGTCCCCTCGGAATAACTTTCTGCATGACTGTACATGTTCCGCCACCTGTTTATATTGTTTATACTGTATGCTGTTTACTTGTTACCCACCTGGCTGCTGCAGAGCAAACCGAAAACAAATTCCTTGTATACGCAAGTATACCTGGCCAATAAAGTTGATTCTGATCTGGAAGGCCCCATCTTGGCATCGATATATAGAGCTACTGACATGAGACTGAATTTAAGAGGTAGCTTCAGGATTTAGATCTCACTGGATACCTCCCAACTTTGAGGAGGGAGGAGCAGGGATGATGGTGGGACGTGACCTAGTGGGAAGGGACATGGCCTATACTCGCAATGCTCCCGTGAGGCCACGCCCCACAATTTCACTGCTGTGGGGGGCATGAATAGATGCTGTGCACATGCGCACAGCGTCTATTCACTGGTAACAGGGGGGACACCCAACTGCCCCCCTCACCACAGTACACTGCTTGCCCTGGTCGGGATGCGGGAACGTCCCCAAAAAACTGGACGTTCACACGGAAAGCGGACAATTGGGAGGTATGTCATTGTCATGGATACATGCCTTATGATGGCATATAACCAACTATTCAGTAGCTAGAGCTATTCATGGTTACTCATGCAGACAAAAATTATTTAGTTTGGGCAAATGCAACGGAGCTCTGCCACAAACTCCAAGACATTTCCCCCATATATTCCAATTGGAAAGCCATGGACTACACTGACTATGCATGCACAGCAGCCATTCATGTTCAAGTGGAACCCTCTGCCTGCTACAATAATACCCCTTTCACACCAGAAATGCAGAGACAAACCCGGGAATTAAATTCCAGGGACAAGCAGGGACATTCCCGGGTTGGGACCCATTCACACATGCTTTTGAAGCAGGGACAACCCGTTTCGGCACCTTTCCCACTGAACCCGGGATGACCATGCATTTCTATGAGAATAGCATTGAAAATTGCCTTTTTTAGGCTCACATTAGATTATTGATTATTAATAATTAAGACACAAAACATTTCTAGTGTTTCAGCCTATGTTTACTTGTATAAAACAAATTAAAAGGCATATGAAAGCATCTTCCCCTCTAATGATTAATAGCTCTCTCACCTCCTCATTTGTCCAAGACATTGCACACATTGCAGGCTTTCAGGCGTTAAAATGAACTTCTGGGGTCTGTGGTGCCACAGAACATGCACACTGTCTCCCTGCATGCTGTATGCTGTCTCTGGGCATGTCTGTGAGAGTCCACCACAACAGGAAGTTGCCCTGCTAGCAAATCCGCACTAGCAGAGGCAACACAGGAAGCAGGGACATATCCCTGCACCTTTCACACCAGCCAGTAACCCTGGAAGGACCCGGGAGCAACCCTGCTACCTAGCAGGGTTGAATTGCTGGCAAATTAACCCGGGAATTTGTCCCTGGAACCTTTCAAACCAGAGTTAGTCCCGGGTTGTTCCCGGACCCAACCCGGGAATTTAGGCTGGTGTGAAAGGGGTATAAATGAACTCTTTAGCTCTGGGAGCCAAGCTCATTAATGCTTTGCCCTCTAGAGTTTGACAAATTGGACAGCATCAGATCCACCTATGATAGTTGCTGTTAGGAATATAGGGATCACAGCAGATTTTGGAAATAACTCCTGTGATACATGGAGGTGCTACTCAATATTTGTGGTTTACCCCCGAAAATGGGTGTTTTTAGGAAATAATCTGCAAATATTTAATGATAAAAGGCCACCTATGTGAGACATCAGGCTGTGGTGTGCATTGTACACAAAGTATACAACTATCATGTGACTGTATTTTATTGTATACATCAGAAGAACTTATAGCACAATAGTGTGAGCAACAGCTAAAAAGTGAACGGTAGTTCTTCTTGGAGGCCTATTGTGATATATGCTCACTCACTCTTTGAAAATAACTGTTCAAAAGAACTAGTTCACTCACGAACAACACATCTCTAGCTATAATCTCCCTCCTCCCCTCCCCTCTCTCTGGTGACAGCTGTCATATGCATCCCGGGACAGGACATTCCTTGGACAGTTTGATGAATGGAGCAGGACCAACTGCAACATTCTGAGTTCTGATACGGTTTTTACCCATTTCCCCTGGCATTCCCTTGCTCTCTCCTATCTGTCTGTCTCTCGGTTCTCTATATGAGTGGCTGCCTGATAATTCCTCTCACACTCAGACATACACCGTCTGGTACTGACCCAGCAGCATCATTCTCTGTGCCCCAATAGACTCTCTCCGCTCGACTCCTCTCCGTGACGTCACCGATGTCAGCCGGCCGCCGCCTCCCATTGGCCCAGCTCGCATGTTTTGAAGCACACGACGTCATTCGGGGACAGTGACACCCAGCCGTGCCGCCGGCGGGAAAACTCAAACACACAGCGAGCGGGAGAGACACTAGTGACAGCAGCAGCCCTGTGCCCCCAGCCCGGACACCACCAGCCGCGACGCACCGCTACCATGGCCACCCCACCGAAGAGAAGCTGCACTGACCTCCCGCCATCACCCAACTCGTCCCCGGGAAAGAGAAACATAGTGAAGCGGATTTCTGTGGAGGGAAATATTGGTAAGCTAGGGGGCCGCGTCCCTTCCCTCCTGCCCGGTGTGTGGGCGGCTGGCATACAGGTGCTATGCTCCATGCCCGCTGCAGCAGTGGCGGCAGGGGTACCGCTACTGCGGGGAATACCTTCCCGCCAGGGGCAGAGCACTAAACCCCCGCACGCAACAGCCTCTTCCCGCCCGCTAAAGTCCGGCACCAGCTGCTGCTGCTCTCCGTGTTGTAGGCTGGCAGGCGGCAGTGTGGTGGTGTCATATACGCTGTGGCACCATCGCCTAGATGTTGGCTTGAGTGAGCTCTTGCGCCGCCTTTACCGATCTCTTCTTCTCACAGCCGCCGGGAAATCCACCTTTGTGAATCTTCTGAAGAGATGCGATGAGGACTGGGAGGTGGTTCCTGAGCCAATAGCGAGGTGGTGCAATGTGCAGAGCTGCCAGGACCAGTTCCAGGTAATATCCAGGCTTATCTACCTGCTCCTAGTCTGTAGCACATTTTATACTGTAGAGATCATAGGATTGACCACTGGTGTGGGGAAGGGAAGGTTATAGGTCTCATTTTATGTATACCCTAATCATCTGCAGCATCCCAAAATATTGTATCTCTGTAGCATAGTATTCTGAAGCTCATACATGTTCTTTCTACAAAGTAAGAAACACCACAGTAAACCTAAAATCTGTGTAGGTAACATTACACTGAGTTGATACCCTGGCTTGCCTACCCTCCCGGAATTGCCGGGAGGCTCTTGAAAATTGTGTCCCCCTCCCGCCGCCCCCCGGTATGGTTGGCAGTTCCCGCACCCCCCCTTCTGTGTTTTGCCATCCTCTTAACCCTTTGAGTGCCAATTGTGAATTTGGCAAAATAGGGGTAACAATTGTCAAGCAAACCTATTCATCATAACGTTTACCTGTTTATAGGAAATATAATCTTTTTACACAATTTTTTTTTTTTTTTTTTTTTATTTTATATAACAAATGTGAGTGACGCTGGCATTTTTAGCAGATATTTTGCACATCTCACAGGGATGTTGGCACTCAAAGGGTTAATTAAATTTTTTTTTTGTTTTTTGGGTGTTTTGATGTGGAATTACCCATATACACTGGGCGATAAAATGAGCAATATCTCTCATTCGAGATCTATATGTATTTATATTCTAACAATAGAACATAAGTGCTGGGGAAGCAGATGTCTGTACTATATTCTATTTTCTGACCATTAGTGGTATATGGTTATTCCGTTGATAAATAATTGAACTGCTACCATAACCAGTAGTTTCCAATATTGTTACGGGTTTTCTCTCATCCTTTGTTCATGAACAGGAGTTAACCACATCACAGAAAAGTGGGGGCAATCTCCTCCAGATGATGTATGAGAAGCCTGAACGCTGGTCTTTTACCTTCCAATCATATGCTTGTCTCAGCCGTATTCGGGCCCAGCTGAAGGCTTTTGGAGGGAAGTTGAAAGAAGCTGAAAAGCCTGTACTATTTTTTGAACGTTCTGTCTACAGTGATAGGTAATTTTCAGGTTCATGCGGTTTATAAAGTAGTCTGAACAAAGCATGTATCGTACAGTAGTGTCAATTGTACAATATTCATACACTAGTTACCAGCCTGCCAAAATGACGGAACAACATAATAGTAATCTCAGCCTCGGTGGCTGTGTGAGCCGAAACGGCAGCACTTTAATTGCTTGGTCAGGTGCCATCTAGTGGCCGCTGGCACGAAAAATATTTTCATTACCCTGTATTGGGGATGAGCAACACTAGCCTTTAATTGTATAGGATGTTAGTGTGCACTCTAGGCTGTTTTTAGCTGGGCGCTGTGCCCTGCTTGATTTTTAAAGGGCAAAATGCACCCGCCCGATTAGCTGTGCCTGCAGTGCTCTGGGGAAGCCCAACACCAACGTAGATGGTAGCACACCCCCAATAGAAATGTTGGCGGTTGGGCCTGCTGCATTGAAAGTTCCCCTGGCACCATGCTCTCGCTTGATCCTGGAGGGATCACAAGAATGTGATTACATGTCCAATCCTACAGAGATGATGATTACATTGCAAAGCAGTCTTTTTAAATTTACTTTTGTAAAAAAAAATTGTTTTAAGTCACACAAACAGGTTTGGAAAAAAAAAATAAAAAATGCTATTTTGCATAATATATTAATATTCATCCCTGTTTTGAATTTCTAAAAAACACTTAGGGGAACATTTACTTAGTTGGGAGTTCTATTGAAGATAGGATGTTGCCCGTATCAACCAAGATTCTATCTATTTCTAAAGCGCTATCAAAAGCAGAATCCTGATTGGTTGCTGTGAGCAGCATCCCATCTTCAATAGAACTCTTACCATAGTAAATTGACTCTTTTAGTGTAAGGTTTGTTATTCAGTTATAGATACAATGGCGCAAATATAGGAATACTTGAAAGGAGTACTTTCGGGCTCCTCTTTTCGTGAGATGAGGTGGATCTCAGATGAATGTGGATTACCAAGCCAGGTACGTGAAAAAACAAGAAAAAATAAACAATAATTAAAATCCGTGTGTGAATTTTATTATAAACACTCTAATGAGTGATATCATGAGTGCTGAGGTAAGCTGAGTTCCACAAGGCGTACCAAGACTCACGTTGGTTTTAGATGTGGTCCCTCTTATAAAGGTTTCTTTAGGCCCAATCTTGGGGAGCTCAGCTTCTCATCATCAATGGGTTTATTTTCGTTTGTGATGAAATTACACAAGTGCTCAAAAAAAAGAGAGATAGTGTCTCAGCAACAAAGTGATTCTTTGAGTAAGTGGGGGGCTGTACAAAAATGATATGTTTTGACAGCGTACCTCACTCACATTTTAATCAGGTGAAATACACATCAAAAGGTTTCTTTAATACTGAATTTCGTGAAAGCGTACCCCTACTCACGGTGTATTTAGTAATTTTGAAACCTATAAAGGTTTCTTTTATACTGATGTGACGAGTGAAGAACTTGTGAAAGACCAGGTGAGTGTCTGTTGGCTCGGTGGCTCCGATATTTCAGGATATATAAAACATAAAAAGGGATTTTACCAATGTAATTGGATATCATACGAAGTATGTTTTATGTCATAGGTCTATTCGCCGACCAGTGATGGCGTACCTTACTCACCCCTTATAGAGGGGGGCAAAAGCCCATAATGGTTTCTTTTCCTATTGGTAATTGATGATTTGAGTTTCAACAGGAATAGAGCCAAAAATTCAATTCGGTAAAATATTCCACAAAGTTTAATCCATATAGAAAATTATTCCACATATGTCCCATGAACAAACCATGCGGACTTGAAGCAAAAATCAAAAAAGTAAAAAAACCAAAAATGTCCAATAGAATCCCAAAATTTAAAACATAATTAAAAGCATACATACATCCAGGAGTGTGGCTGCTCACTTTCCTCTGACAGGATCTACGCGTTTCGGTCTTGATAAATGTCAGCAAGACCGAAACGCGTAGATCCTGTCAGAGGAAAGTGAGCAGCCACACTCCTGGATGTATGTATGCTTTTAATTATGTTTTAAATTTTTCATGGGACATATTCAATTCAGTATTAAAGAAACCTTTTGATGTGTATTTCACCTGATTAAAATGTGAGTGAGGTACGGTTAAAACATATCATTTTTGTACAGCCCCCCACTTACTCAATCAAAGAATCACTTTGTTGCTGAGACACTATCTCTCTTTTTTCGAGCACTTGTGTAATTTCGTCACAAACTAAAATAAACCCATTGATGATGAGAAGCTGAGCTCCCCAAGATTGGGCCTAAAGAAACCTTTATAAGAGGGACCACATCTAAAACCAACGTGAGTCTTGGTACGCCTTGTGGAACTCAGCTTACCTCAGCACTCATGATATCACTCATTAGAGTGTTTATAATAAAATTCACACACGGATTTTAATTATTGTTTATTTTTTCTTGTTTTTTCACGTACCTATATGGCTTGGTAATCCACATTCATCTGAGATCCACCTCATCTCACGAAAAGAGGAGCCCGAAAGTACTCCTTTCAAGTATTCCTAGTATCTTTGAAGTAAAGGTGTATCTTCAGGGGTTGTGATCTAAGGCAGCACTGCGCCACGTATCTACTGTCACTTGTTTTGCACATTGTTATTCAGTTAATCTAACCAACCGTTGAAGTATCAAAATGCTTTTGGAAAACACTGTATATATTGTATGTGTGTGTATGTATTTGGAAATATTATTTACTACTTTTCCCATTTTCTTTCCCAGATATATTTTTGCTTCAAACTTGTATGAGGCAGAGTGCATGAATGAAACTGAATGGACGGTTTATCAGGATTGGCATGAGTGGATGAATTGCCAATTTGGTGGTGATCTTAAACTGGATGGAATTATTTATCTACGAGCTTTGCCTGAGGTACTTGGAGTTTATTTGTAGGGTAAACAGTCTGGTTATCATGCTCTGCATAAGAACAAAGCCCTAAAATGTTTCCTGTGAACATTTATTCCATGATTTTATTGACCGGCTGTTTTTGTTTCTAGACTAAGCAATGCCATTTCTCCTTCAATTAACCTCAAACAATATTTTTTATTGAAGCATCAAATGTTCACATAGCATACAGATTTGTGCATACTAACAGATATAAAAAACAGTAACATTTAACCAATTTGTCGGAAAGAATAGGTTTGTCTATTTTTCCAGCGGTTTAAGAGCAAATGGGCTATTGTCACTTGCTTCCATACATTAACCAGATTTACTTTTCAACAACCAATGCTAAGGCCCGTATTCAATGATGGTCACCGCGGGCGGCAATGGGGTTAAACAGCGAGGATCGCAGAGAACCGGATAAACAGAGAATGGATGCAATTTTCAATAAAAGAAGCATTACCAGCGATCCTCGCTGTTTAACCCCCTCGCTCTATTAAAAGTTCTGGGGAAATCCTCACCGTCACAGGACAGCAAGGATTCCCCCAAACAGCGAAACCCGTGGCTAATGCAGCGAATCTGCTGCATTTCACCTTGGGTTTCGCTGCTTCTGCAGCAAAATACGCCGACCTTGTTTGTTTCAGTAAACTTCATACAAATTTTAGCCCTGTGGTCAGTTGCCTCACTTGTGATTATAATCAACTTTGCCCTTCTAGTGAATAGATCATATCCAATTCCCTTGGTTATGTATTTCTCATATTACAAATTTTGAGACTGTGACCCTTTTAAATACAGAGTACTCCTCCAAAATAAATGTTGCATCTTATGTGCTCTGTTTTATAAGTGGCTTTATGAAATTCAAGGGACATTACAGAAAAAAAAAATGTAAAGTGATGGCAGTCTCCATCTTGTGGTGGATATTGTTGACTGCACCTTGCACATGGCCTCAGTGAACCTTTCTCTACATACAGAGGTCAGCAAAACATTACACTCGGACAAGGAATTTTAAGGCCCATACACACTAGAAGATTTTCATTTCAAAAGACTTTGCCAACATCTCTGATAGATTTATCTTTCACCAAAGTAGTGCGTACACACTGAGCTATTCTTTCATATCTTTCATATAAAAGGCTATTTACATAATGGGCTGGGTTTGAATTCCAAGGGTGGGAGCAGCGGCCATTTTATTCAGTGCATATCTGTTCTAAGGGCCTGATTAAGAACTGATCTCTGGGCTGTGTTTATTCGGAGCCCAGCGAACAGGTAAACGCCACCTCACTCTGCTCCGACTGGTCAAAATCCCTACCATGTGCACAACTACGATTACTGGCTTCAATGTAACATTGGTGGCCAGAGGTGCCAGTAATATATACATTGCTGGCATGTGTAAACAATGTATATATTACTGGCTTGTAAGTAACATTGGTGGGCAGTGATAATTAACATTGGGCAGTGTTAATTGGCTAATTCATAATTCTTTGTGGGCAGCAAGCAAATTAATAATCATTGGTGCCAATAATATATACATTGCTGGCCTGAGCCAGCAATGTATATATTACTGGCTTATAAGTAACATTATATTGGTGCCCAGTGGTGCCAGAAATATATAGATTGCTGGCATATGCCAGCAGTCTATATATTACTGCTTTAAACATGAAAATTGGTGGCCAGCAGTACTCCCTGCTCTGTGTTAAGCAGAGGGGGGGGGGGGCAGCAGAGTGTGTTGCCGGGTGGCTGGAGGGAGAAGTGCTCCGTGGTGAGCAGGGCAAGGGGCCGTGGCAAGCAATCAGGATGTGTTGCTGGGGACTCGGACCAGGACGTGTGGAGCAGCAGCACTCGGACAGGGTGAGTATTATGACAGGCGGGGCGGTCCGCCGGGCTGAAAGTGGTTAATCTTTCAGCCTGGCAGCGTACACACACAGCGAAGATGGATGGTAAACCATCCATCATCGCTACATCTGCTGGTAAAACCAGCAGATGAACCACTTTGCTAGCGATGATGTGGGAGCGCGCATCATCGCTAGTCTGCAATCTGGGGGGCATACACACTAGGCGATTTTCAGCTGAAAATCGGCAAGTGTGTATGGGCCTTAAGTCACACTTTTTTTTTTCTATAAAACTTTAATTGACACACTGTTTACAACTATTAATACTTTGTGTATAATCATTTTGTTCCAAGTTGTCATGCGTGTCATTAGGGTACTTATATGTTAGTTGGGCGCCCACTATAATAACTATGCTCATACCCCCACTATCCATGTCTGCATGAGTTGATTCTATATAGTGTGGCGAGCCACCAAGCCCGAAGCGTGGCGAGCGTAGCGGAAAATTAAGCAAATAGCTTAGTGGGCGCCCAACTAACATCTAAGTACTTATTAGTTTTTTTTCTTGAGGTCTTATCCCTATGCCATATTAAGATACGTTCTTGTGAGTAATCTTGGTGGTCATAGTCTTGAGGTTTTCTTTACTTTACAATTGTTCAAAGATTCTTTGTTGGATTTGAACCTGTGCTGTGAATTGACCAGTAAATAAAGAAGCCTGTCCCCCTTAGCTTGTGCCGACTTTGTCAATGTCAATCTTGGGTATGTCTACCATTTCAAGGTGTCAATATAGTGACTGTTGACCTAGACATTGTCTGCCATTTATATTGTGTCCATGCATGCACTGTAGGTGGGGCTAATGTAACGTGCAGAGATTTAGATATGAGTGAGTTATTTTGTTCCTGTGCAAGGCAAATACTAGTAGCTTTATTTTTGCACGGTGGGGGGGGGGGGGGTGTTGTGATTCTATGGGCTGTTCGGGGTGGTGCAACAGTAGAACATATTTGCAGATCGGCAACTTGGACTTCCACTAATTCCTTTTTTTTTGCACTTTTACGCATTTAATAACTTTTGCTTCCCAAGCCTCGGCCTTCCAGCAGAGTGTTCTGAATGCAGCTCAGGCGCGTTCCCACCCTTAGGGGGGGATCGAAGAATAAAGGAACATAGGTCTCACCTATACTCTCTCTTTGAGGTACTCAGGAGATGCACTCCTTGCCATGCCTGCTTCAGTTATTAGTTATAGTTTCTGAATTTCGTTGTCCGTTTGTGTGAACTAGAATGTTTTGCTCTCAAATAACCTGGGGACATTTTGTATGTGGTTCTCCTCTTCCTTCCTACCTCCTGCCTTGGACTTGCTATCAAGAACTGGCTGCCTGGGAGAGGAGGTGGGGCATAGGGGGAGGAGAAGGTGCCTGGGGAAGCAAAGGCTTAACCCGTTGGTGCCAGGCCACTTCAACCCTTCAGCCCTGTGTCTCCTGGGTACCTCGAGGAAAAAGATTTAACAGGTAAAACCTAAATCTCCCTATTTAAATGTTGAATACCTAATCATAAGATACATAAACATCCTTAAACCTTTGGGTGCCAAAATGCTAAAAATGGCAACATGTCTTGGAGATCGGCATAATGAGTGTCCGCATCTCTGCGAGATGCAAAAAATGCCAATGTTTTATAAATGTGTTTAAAAATGTGAGGTAAACATTACAGGTCATTATGAATAAAAGTGTTTGCTCTGCAATTTTGACATATTCGCTTGGTATTTAAAGGGTTAAGAGTCATCACTTCCTGTATTTCCACATGTATTAATGTTAATTGATAATTCCAGAATTTTCAATTTGTTTACTTTTTGGTGTGGTCTTTCTGCAGAATGCAATTATTAGGTGTATTTGGTAACCACTGTAATCTAATTACATTACCAGTAACAATCTTCCTATTTTTTTTCCAGAAATGTTTAAATAGAATTTATTCTCGTGGAAGAGAAGAAGAGCAAGGGATTCCTATGGAATATTTGGACAAGCTTCATTATAAACATGAGAGCTGGCTGTATCACAGAAACATGAGGTTAGCTTTGAGCAAACGTTGCATTCTACTACTGTGTTTATTGTGTAAAAACTATTTCTGCTCTTTAGACCTCCAGCTTCCAAAGCGCAATAAAACTGATTACTATTTGAAATCTATTACAGATTGATTACTAAATAAATGACAATATACTCTAAAGTTATATAGCTGTAATTTGTACATGTAGAGTGCCTAAAATTGCTTTACAGAAAAAGGCAATCCTACATTGTGTCCAGGTCCCATCATTTGTTTTCTAAAATCTATTGCAATCAGACCACCTCACATGCCCCTAATTTTTTTTTTTTTTTTATATATAATGTTTGATTTGTAATAGTTAGATAAGTAAACCCAAGGTTGACTTCACACAATAGCATTTGGATGATACAATGGTATAGCGCAGTTTTAGAACAAATAATATTTTTTTTGTTTTCATTATAAAAAATGGTAGAAAAGTATTTTAAGTCCAAAGGGATTTTTAGTTTAGAGAAATTTTGAGAAAGTACCAGACAAATTTTCTCCCCATTTTGCAGTTTGAAAAATGTCAGGAGCTTCTATATCCTTATTGGAAATAAAACGTTAGAAATGCCAATGGTGTAGATGGTGACATTATGTTGGCACCTATGGTGTTTTATATAAATGCAAGCTACCTGATTTATTATAGGATGGATTCTGCATACCTGCAAGATATCCCCATATTGACACTTGATGTAAATGATGATTTTAAAGATGATAAGCCGAAGCAAGAATGTCTGATCGAAAAGGTAAGTTACAGCTTTATTTGTATGTGTTGGTGGAGTTTTTGGTTTGGCAGTTTGTTCACGTTTGTAAGAAAATCGCTCATTATAAAGCAATGTATAACTTGTTGCAGTAGTTTGACAGGTATCTGGTTGGGGTGTCAGGTGTCAACATGTCCTCCTTTTTACATGTTCACTGTAAATATTAGTGTTTGGCTTCAATATGAAAAGGGTAAATTTTGACTGTTGACATTTGCAACCTGCTGTCCAATCATATCGCACCCCTTAAATGCTGTATATCTGCTTTCATGCAATAGAAGAAATGAAAGAAAAACAAAGCCTATTGCTTTGCTTGACTTTATCCACAGGTCAGTGTGAAAGCACCTAGATGAAATAACTCTACGGACTGGCATTTCAACCCATTTAGTGACCAGGGTTAAATGCTGGTTCAGCCCAGTTCATGGTGCAGTGTGAATGGATAAGCCAGGTTGATGGGGCCTTTTAAAAGCATGGGAAGAGCCAGCGCTTGGGGATTTAACAGGTCTAAGCTTTAGCTCATTACGTGCCTTCGATCACTTAATCCATTGTTTTTCAACCTCTGTCCTCAAGTACCCCCAACAGTGCACGGTTTCCAGGTCTCCACACAGTCCCAAATGAAATAATTAGCTCCACCTGTGGGTCTTTTAAAATGTGTTGGTGAATAATTCGTGCACCTCCCAGGTGACCTGGAAAACGTGCACTGTTTGGGTTACCTGAGGACTGAGGTTAAGAACGATCGACTTAATTGACCTGGCAGCAAGCCAGTTCAGGCCACCAATCTGAAAGAGGTTCTAGGCAGGTTGGACCTGTGTACACAATCACAGGTGCAGTACAAAATCCTTAATAAAAACGTCCCTCTCTTTGGATCAAAGGCAAACTAAATTCACTTGGTGCAATAATTATTGCTGCTTTATCCAATTTTCTGGCTTTAGTTTACTGTTATCTCCTATTTCTTGTCATTTTACATAATTCTACTCCAAACCTGCAAGGCCTGTCATTACAGAATCTGCATTGCCTTAATTTGTAAGGGCATTACATGTGGCGATTTTTGCTTTTTTTTTTTCTAAGAGTTCTGTCTAGATTGCTTGTACATTAAGAACACATCGCCCAGTGAATATGCCCCATGGCGAGGTGGGTTTCGCCATCGCCCACTGAGATATTTAGTGCATGCACTAAATATCAAGCCACATCACCGGGGCTAAATTGCTTAGCACAGATCGCTAAGCACATGATCGCCATGTGTTCACCCCTTTAGGAGGAAAAGATAACCCAATACTATTTTTCCTGGTTCGTTCTGCTATTCGCTGTCCAGTAATGCTGCTTTCACATTGCAAACCTGATTTCAACCTGTTTTTGTAAACGTTTAAAAAAACCGGTAAAGCCAGTAAAACCCCTTTCACATTGAATCTTCTATATGGTAAATGGCCATTTCAATAACGTTTTTGTACCTTTCATATTCAACTGGGAGGCTGGGTTTTATCCCACACCTCCATTCAGGAAATATAGCACTGCGGCCAGCTGTTGGCTGGTGTCACTGTGTGTGCGGCGAATAGATGCTCGCAGACCCCGGTGTATGGGGACATTCCCGGAAGACTCCTCTCCCAGCAGCAGCGCAGATCTCCCCGGTGCAAGGGTTGGATATAAGGCAGGGTTCTGATGTGCACGCCGGGCAAAGTCTGTAGCAGCGGGCACCTCTGCTCCTTAGGATGAATGTGGTAGGGTTAAGTTTCCTGCCGCTGGCCGCCATTGGAGTGACAATGGCGTGGAAGGTGTTCCAGACCCTGCCCCACCTGAAGCCCCAGTGCCACACAGCGGCGGGGTCCCTAGTTCCCATCCTCCGCAGGGGGGTGTGGTATAATTACCCGACAGTCGGGATTCCGACAGTCATTAGTCAGACGTCGGAATCCCGACTGCACAGCGTGGGGAGCGCAATGAAGCCCCTTGCAGGCTCGCAGCGCTCGCCACGCTGCAGGCACGGTGGCGAGCTGGGCTCGCCACCTATTTTATTCTCCCTCTATGGGGAGTAATGACTGTCGGGGAGCCGTCCGGCATCCTCGCAGGGACCCCGTCGCTATCTGCCCATCCGGCGAAGGGACTCCCTGGTTCCCATCCTCTGTAGGGACCGCAGAGTGCAATCAGGCAGGGATACATCCTATCACCTGCCTGATTAGTCATGTGGTCAGAATACCGTTTCAGAGCCGTTCACACTACACACTGGATCGGCTCTGAAACGGGTAGGACACTGCATTTAACCCGTTTTGAATTACCGGTTTTCTTAAACCGGTAAATTCAGAACGGTCCTTTCACATTACAGCTAGAACTGTTTAAAAGCCCTTAAAAATCGGCAATACAGGTCGAGTATCCCGTATCCGAGTATCCGTTATCCGAATTATTCCGAAATACGGACATTCCAGAAAGTGAAAAAAAATTTTTTTTTTGCTAAAAACTCACTGGGGACATTTGTAACAGCATCACTGGGGACATGATATGTAACTGGCACTATATATGTGCAAGACAATGATTGCTTGGCATTCAAATTCAGTGCTGAGATAGTACACACATTTTGTTTCACGTTTTGAAACCTTGTTTTTTGAACAATTAAAATATATTTGTGTGTATTTTATGTGGTAATAAAATATATTTGTGTGTATATTATGTGTTTATACAGCATACATGCAAGATACTTCAAAATACATCATTGAAATATTAAAATATTCCGAAATACGGAATAATCCGTTATCCAAAATTCTCCTGGTCCCGTGCATTTTGGATACGGGATACTCAACCTGTATACCGGTTTTTAGCTGTAATGTGAAGGGGTATCAGTGTTATACTGCTGGCTTTCAAACTCACTTTGCCTTGCTCCTACATAACAAGTGAACACTTACTTAATGAATAGAGTATATTTGTGTTTTGCAACAAAACTATTTGAAATATTTTTTTTTATTAGTTCTTCAAACTAATTTAATTCCTTTTTGTTTGCAGGTAAAAGAATTTTTAAGCACTTTATAACACTGCACATTCCTGGCAACGAAGCTGATGCTTATCGTATGGGAAAACTGAATTTATAAAAAAAAAAAATGAATTTTACAATTTAATATTTGTGTGTAGGAGGGGGGTGTATATATTTTCCTATTAAGTGCCATGGGTGCTTGTTTGCAGTTAACTCAATTTAATTGAGCAATGATCATATGCAGCTGCTGGGACCATGAGATTGCTGATTAGGTAGTAGAACAAACATTTGAGTAGTTACTACTTATTTTGCCCTTTATATAGCAGACACGCTGTACAGTCGCTCAGTGTTGTCAGTGAGTATCTGCAATTAAGTATATGTACATATTTGTATTTAAAATTAATTTGCTTGCATTAATATTGATGGTGGAATTTTTACTTGGTTATGTGTGTCTGACTGTTTTCCTAAATATTATACTTGGTGCACAAATTTGCAGTGCAATTAAGTTATTTAGTAGGCAAATGTCTACAATTGGTCACTGGGCATTTTTTGTTTCAGTAACGTATGATACATCTTACACTCATTACTACGCAAATAAGATGCACATGCAAACGATTGATTTAAAATGATATACAGCATGCCTATATTCTGCATGTGACATACTAAATGTTATGCTACAGTGGTTTCCTAGAAAACGGTAATGTAATATTTCAGATGGAAATGCAGTCAGTCGCACACAGAATACAGGCATACTGCATGTATTTTTGATAAGCAAAAGCTGCTTGTGCATAAGATGCAATTTAAAATAAAAGGTCACATGAAAAATATGCTCTGCACTACCAGGTCACACCACACCACATTATGGCTTCACTAGTGTTCTTTCTAGCACCCGCTATACTTGAAAACCCATGCAGTTCCTCTTCCCTGCCTGGGGTGTCGCTATCTGCTGTAGTGCTTCTAGCACAGAGTGGTCTATATACTGTATCAGCACTGATATGCAAAAACAGACCTGTGCTAGAAACACCACAGCAGACAGCGACACCCCAGGCAGGGAACCGGAACTGCGTGGGTATTCAAAGATAGCGGGTGGTAGAATGAACACTATACTAGATACGTTGTTTAACATGCACGGAAGGCTAGATACATGTGGGCAAATCTGCAACTGATGTACTAATTGAGTCTCGAGCTGAAGCATGGATCTCGCTAAATCTGGACTGTTAAGATGGGTACACATTAGGGTACACATTAGATGATTTTTCTAAATGATCTGCACAATAACGATATCATTAACAATATTTTCATGTATATTGTTCAGTGTGTGCGTACTATATGGTTGAGGACGTGTGCTCCTGCGTGTAGTTAACAACCCCCCTCTGTCAGAATTTGGGGTGTATTTAATGCTTTCTGTGAGCTGTGACAGAGAGCAGGGCTGCCTGCTCTCTGTCACATCTCACAGGGTCAGTATTCAACTGACCCTCTCTGCACAAGCCGTCTCCCCCCCCCCCCCCCCCTCGCTAGGTTTTTGTAGCGAGGAGGAAATGGCATGTGCGGCCGCTAAAACAGTGAGACTTGCGGCTAAATGCAGCAAGTTCCCTACATTAGCCACGAGCCTCGCTATTTGGGGGAATCCTCGTTGTCCTCTGACAGCGAGGATTTCCCTGCCTTGTTGAATAGGGTGAGTGGCTAATGCAGGGGTTAAACAGCAAGGATCTCTTTTTTTCAACAGTCACCACCATTTAACCCCCTCAAAGGCTGCATTGAATACACCCCTTTGACTGCATTTACAGATGACAAAGGGGGGTTTTCAATGTATGCAGATATTTCTGAGAGTTGAAAGTATTGGCACAATTCAACAAAAGCTAGCCAGTCTCTGACTGTCAAATGTAGGCTACGAATTCCTGGTTTCATGTGTACCCAGCATTAGGGCTCTAAAGAAGAATGTGGAAGAAACGCAGGGATAAACAATTTGATGGCTTATAATACATTGATCTATGTGGGAAAGCAAGAGTTAATTTTAGCTTAATTTGGATAGTGCTCAGAAAAATATTTGAAATACAAAACAATCTAATTATTTGACTAATCTACATGTTTCACATGTTCTAAACCTTCTGGTGAACAAAATAATGTGATTTGTGAAACATGTAGTAGTCAAATATCAACCATGACATGTCCACTTTAAAGCAACATCCCTCCCATTGAATACTTCTCTCAGAATGAATTCCAAATAAATGGTGCTTCTACAAAACAATACGTTAACATCAAACAAAAAATCACTACCAAATAGCCCAAAGGGAGAATTGTATAGACAAGCATATGACTGATATTTTATATGGGCAATTTCTACGCAGATAGACTTTTATGGATTTGTATTACATTTCAAAAATAATGTAAGGTTAAAAACCACTTGTTTTGTTTGGTTTAGCAATATGATTTTGTACAAGGTTGTAAACTATTTTGCTAAATAAAATAATAAAAAAAAAAAAATCTTACTGTGTTTTGTATATTCATTTATTGGATAAATACCATCACCCCTATGTGGATTTAGTGGGTATATTGCATGTGTTTGAGATGGTACTCAAATAGATGGATATCTAGCTATATAGTTTTCTTCTGAAAGTAAAGCAGTCAAGTTTTTCTTTAATACACATTGTAGAGGGTTATGGTAAAAACCCTTATCTCGAACAATAGGGCAGATGTATTAATCCTGGTGAAGAGATAAAGTGCAAGGAGCACACACCAGCCAATCAATGCCCAACTGTAATTTTTTTTGTCATGGCTTGCTTTCGGTGAGAATTGCTGAAAACACTAAATCGTCACCGTTTAACCCAGGCATGTCCAACGTTGGCCCTCCAGATGTTGTGAAACTACACATCCCAGCATGCTTTGTTACAGTTTTGCTATTAGAGAATGCTAAAACTATTGCAAAGCATGCTGGGATGTGTAGTTTCACAACATATGGAGGGCCATCGTTGGACATGCCTGCTTTAACCTTCACCGGCTGCTCGGCCTATTCCAGGGCTGGGCAACACCGGCCCTCCAGATGTTAGTGAACTACACATCCCAGGATGCTTTGCATTAGTTTTGCTATGTGGCCATGCTGAAACTGATGCAAGGCATGCTGGGATGTGTAGTTCATCAACATCTGGAGGGCCGGGGTTGCCCAGCCCTGGCCTATTCTTTGTTCCAGGGAAATCCTCGCAGTCAGAGGATGGCGAGGTTCCCCGCTATTCCGCGAGTCTGCTGCATATAATCGTGAGCCTCGCTGTTTCCACCTTGCTTTTAGAAATGGCGAGTGCAGGGGTTGAATAGTGAGCGGTCTGTGACTGAGCAGTAAGCACTGCTGGTCATCATAGTTTGCCTGTTTGGCATTGAATATACCCCAAAGGGTTAATAATAAAAATAAAAAAAATAATGAACTTCCGGTTCCGGAGCTGGAGGAGCAAGCTGCTCTAGCCTAGTGCTCCGTGCCTCCCAGCCTCACCATCGCCGGACCGGACCCGTTACCACCCCAGCAAGCCTGTCTGAAACCTGGGAGAACACCCCAGGACGACCCCGCCGCCTTGATCGCCCACCTGTAAGCAGCGCTGACAGTCCTGGCGCCGCGATCCCGGCTCCCTCCCGCAAGCCGCCATTACTCCCAGCCGGCCGCGTCCACGTGACCTGTGACGCGGCGGCTCCGACTACACCAGGGGAGACGGGAGAGACGGACACCGCCGGCGTGCACTCCGGGCGACCACCCCTACCTGGACTCGCCTGCCCAGCTGCCCAGGAGAAACCAGACTCCAGGGACTCACCCCCCACGACTGGCCGCCATTACAGCAGACCACCCGCACCCAGGTGACTGGCGACGAGATTAAAAGGAAAAAAAAAAAAAAGAGCCTGCTACTCCTCCACGCTCCCTAACCTCGTGCAATTCAACTGTGAGTACAAGTAAAAGCTAGAGGGATACATCTACACTACTTCCCCCTGAGACCCCGGGACAAGGCAGCACCTGACCCCCTCCCCCCACCTGCTGCTACTAAGCACCAGTGCAGGACTGAGAGGGACTCACCCATACATCTCTCTACCCTTCCCTACCATCACACCTCCGCTACTCTGGCTGCCAACAAGCCTGAAAAAATGCAGGGGGCCCCAGCCCCTGAGGACACCCCCAGACACCGTTCCTCTAGCCGCAACACTAGAGATAAGATGGCGGCTGTCCCAGCTACCCAGACACAGAACAAGCAGCCACAGCCCACTGGAAGGGGAAGAAAGGGTACAGATGCTGCAGAGACCTTGATGTCAGCCCCATTAGCCACGAGCGAGGACTTATCCTCTATACCGGACCCCGGATCGCCTGATCCCTCCTGTGCTGGCGCACATTCCTCCCGACCCACAGATGTATTCCCGCTACCACCTTCACACCAATCGCATGAGCCCCCCATAACGTACTCGGCTATGGTGAAAGCCATCCAGGACACTATTAGCCCTATAATGGAGGCCCATGCAAACAAAGTCACACAGGCAGTGCAAGACTTAAAGTCACAGTACAAGCAAATATCTAAGAGACTCACCACCACTGAACAAGTGGTGGGGGACGTTTTCCAAGACGTTGCGGAGCTAAAGAATAAGACGACACTTATGCAAAAAACACAATACCAGATTCAATCCAAGTTAGACGACCTCGAAAACCGATCCCGCAGGAATAATTTACGAGTGGTGGGCCTCCCCGAATCTCTGAAGGGCGCTGCCCTCTTTATCTTCATCCAGACCACACTCCCTGAGCTCTTAGGAATCTCTGAGGAATGTGCGGGAATGACTGTGGAAAGAGCCCACAGAATAGGCCCACAGAGACCCTCGACAGACTCCCGCCCACGTCCCGTAATATTCCGATGTTTGAACTTTATTCATAAGGAGGCGATGTGGACCGCGTCCCGACGCAAGAGAGATCTTACTTGGAACGATACAAAATTGTACATCTTCCAGGACTACTCGGCTGAGGTGGCCAGGGCGAGGAAGGAGTTCGCCCCCTTATGCTCACGCCTGGCAAGAACCAACCGAAAATTCGCTCTGATATACCCGGCCCGGCTTCGCCTATTCTCCGGCTCAACGTTTAAAGACTTCTCCACAGTTACGGACGCAGAGTCCTATCTACAAGAAGAAAACACCGGCCCGGCCTCCCCATCTTTGTTCTCCCAGGACCAGCCCGCCGATGAAAATAATGCTGCCTAAGACGCTTTAGTGCTCATCTATCATCTAACGTTAAGGGTTATTGAGAGTTAAAAGTTATTTGTAGTGTGGACAGTCCACATGATGCTGTTCTGCCGCCGGGGTGTTGGGGTGGGGAGGGGGGGACGGGGATCCCCCCCCCCTCTCGCCCCCCCCCCCCCCCCCGGCTGGACATCATTAAGATAATTGTTCTTTATGTTTAATTAGAGACAGGTTTGCTGAGATTATAGATTATGCAAATTAGTGCATTGTTAATTGATTGGGTCCGGAATGGCGGGCGAACGCCCAAACTGACACCTTTTAGGTGCAATAATATACCACTGTAATGAGGCAGAAGAGGCCCACGGTCTGCTGGCTCGGATCTTGGGGTACCTGCCTGATCTTGCCACACTTGCCACTTCCCGGAAGTTACTTAACTATAGATAGCTATATTTGTGTATGTTTGTTTGTCTGTTTGTCTATTCATTTATCTGTAATATACTAAGATGGCGAGAGGGCCTCTTGATGGCCATCTGGTTGTCACTATAGTTCTGCTAATTACCCTTTTTACCCTCATGTTTTTCCCCCTCTTGTGTCAGATCTTGTCTAATGTCAGAATTTTTATCCGTAGAATGCTCAGGCTTATAACTAACCTCATACTGTTAAACACAGAAGGCGTGGTGGACTCCAGGACCTGTAAGTTGCCTCCCCCCTCGACTGACAAATGACAGCAATTAAGGTTGGTACGATCAATGTGGGAGGCTTCCACTCCCCGGCTAAGCGCAAAAAAATCTTGCTATACCTATCCAAATTGGCCCTAGACATAGCATTTATCCAGGAGGCCCATCTGATCCCTGCGGAGATCCTAAAACTAAACACCTTGGGATGGGCTGTGTTATCTTCAGCCCCATACAATTCGAAAGCTAGAGGGGTGGTCACGCTGATCAGACGAAACATCCCAACAACAACTCATTCCGTTCAGATAGATCCTGAGGGACGCTACTCCATTCTAGATGTAACTGTAAACAACTCCAGATACATTCTGGCTAATATTTATGCACCTAATACTAACCAAAGCCAATTCTTTATCACTCTGACAACTAAACTACTCCCTTACGCCCATCAAAATATAATTTTAGCAGGTGACTTTAACTTAGTGGCATCTGTTGCCTTAGATAGAAATTCCACACCCTCTACCAGGCGCACTAACCCCAAATATGGGATCCAATATCTCCTCACACAGCTGCAATTAATAGATGTGTGGAGAGCATGCCACCCTATTGAAAGGGAATACTCCTGCCTTTCGGCAGCACACGGCACTCTTTCAAGAATCGATTATGTCTTGATATCCTCTTCCCTTTTCCCTAAAGTAGAGGGATCAGCACTTGAACCCATAACGATATCAGACCATGGTGTCTGTTGGATGGCAGTGGCAACGTCTGTAGATAGAGGACCAATTAAGCAGTGGAGATTCCCATCCCAGTTGACAGATACCCCATCTTTTCGGAACATGTTAGAAGCGTCCTGGATGGACTACACAAACAATAACCCCCAAATAGAAGAAGATTCCCCCTCTCTATTTTGGCAAGCCTCCAAACCTGTTCTAAGAGGAAATATCATGTCTTACATGTCTAAGCATAGAAAAGACTCCCAGAAGCTATATATTGAAGCCCAGACCCGCCTTACTGAGGCATACCACAATTTCCAGACTTCTCCTACCCTAGCAAACAAAACTAGATACACCGAGCAGAAAACACTCTTTGATGCCCTACTGGTCCAATTAGAGACCAAACTTACTTTTCTATCACAGGCAAGATACCATAGATATGGCAATAGGTCCAACAGACTGATGTCTAACTTGCTTAGGGGCCAGCATCCTCCCACGACCATACAAGCCCTACGTAGAGAGGACGGAACGGTAATCCATTCCGGACAACAAATAACTGAAACCCTACGTGATTTTTACAAGACACTCTACTCCCCCCCCCACACGGATGAACAGCAAAGAGCAACATTCTGGGAACCGCTCACACATCCAACACTAGACATAGACTCGTCTAATACTCTGATAACCCCTATTACAGAGGAAGAGGTACTGGCCACGATACAGGCCCTCAAAACAGGCAAGTCCCCAGGACCGGACGGCCTGTCCAACGAATATTACAAACTGCTTGCTCCCAAGATTGTCAAACCACTTACGGCCCTATTTAATCTAATACTAACAGGCTCCCCCCCCCCCTTATACTTCAATTCGGCTATCCTTAAAATTATTCATAAACCCGGCAGAGACCCGCTCCTCCCAAGCTCTTATCGCCCAATCTCACTCCTTAACACGGACTATAAAATCTTTACAAAAATACTAGCGGATAGGCTCAAGTTCAAACTTCCCTCCCTGGTTCACCCCGACCAAACGGGCTTTGTATGGGGCAGACATTCTGCTCTTAATGTACGTAAAGCACTAACAGTCATGCAATGGCTGGAATCCACAGATAACCCTGAGCCTTGTGCTCTACTCTCCTTAGATGCCGAGAAGGCTTTTGACCTTGTTACGTGGGACCACCTATTCTTTACTATGGAAAAGTTTGGGCTTCCGGGGGACTTCACCCGCACAGTTAAACTACTATACTCGGGATCATCCTCCCAAATTTTGTCAAATAACTATATGTCTAATCCCATACCACTATTTAGGGGAACCAGGCAGGGCTGTCCCCTGTCTCCCCTACTGTTTGCTCTGGCAGTGGAACCGCTAGCTATAGCATTGAGAGCCTCTGAGGACTTTACAGGTGTGCGGGTGGATTCCTCCGAGACCAAGCTAAGTCTCTTTGCGGACGATATATTATTATTTATATCTAAACCCAACACTTCTATTCCAGCGATTCAGCACATTATACTACACTTTTCCTACTTCTCTGGCTTTCGAGTGAATTATGACAAATCTAGACTGTTACCACTATCAATGCCCCCCACAGCACCAGACACATCTCACCACACCTCGCAATTTACTGTATGCCCACACACACTCAAATATCTAGGAATCCTTATCCCCAAAAAATTGAAAGATCTCTATAATGCTAATATTCCCCCCTCCCTGATATCGGTCGACAAATTGCTATCCGGTTGGATGGAATTACCTTTATCACTGGCAGGTAGAATTACAGTAATCAAGACTATAGCCTTCCCCAAACTGTCCTATCTCCTGCAGATGTTGCCGCTCCAAATCCACAGCACAGACCTGCAAAAACTTAAAACCCTATATCTCAGGTTTGCATGGGCGGGGAAGAGGGCCCGCATACCATTTAATAGACTTAAACTACCCAAGTCAGATGGCGGATTTGGCATGCCTGATATACAAGCCTTTTCCCAAGCAGCTCATTTTAGATATATCACAGACTGGTTCACCTCTAGGTCTGAGTATACCATCCCCACATTGGAGAAACAAATATTCAAACAGTATTCCCCGGCAGCTCTCTTGCATGCCCCAATAAGACTGATACCCAAGTCAATCAGAGACTCCATCCTGTTCAAGGCGACTTACAGGTCCTGGAGGCAAATCAACAAGGCCGTACATAGGCGGTTCTCCTCTTCACCATTTACCACTCTCTGGGGTAACCCCTTGTTCCCCCCTGGTCTGGAGGGTGCGGGGTTTCTCGGCTGGAGGGACAAGGGCATTACAAGCATACGAAAAATATTTGATCCAGGGGGTGGAATACTTCCTTTCTCGGCATTGCAGGAGAGATATGAGCTGCCGCACCGCCAGTTCTACATGTACCTCCAGTCGAGACACTTCGCACAAGCTCACCTAAAACCGATGGACAGGGAAACAGATGTAGACCCAGTTGCAGATTTGTTGAGACCAGATTGCATACTGGGATATAGAATCAAATATTTATATTCTATATTAATAGCAACAGGGAAGGAGGCACATTATCAACAACTCCAGACTAAATGGAACAAGGATATTCCAGACCTACCACCCTTAGCAAGTATTTTTAAAAAACTCCCAGCCACCATAAAAAACTTGCAGTCGGTTGCTCTACAGGAGACCCACACAAAGTTTTTAAATAGGGCATACATAGCCCCGGTACAGAGGGCACATTTTGTCCCTACCGACACGGGAAGATGCTATAAGTGCCAAAAAACAGATGCCACATATTTCCACAACTTCTGGGAATGTGGAAAAATCAGAAATTTCTGGGACAAAGTAATAAACTTTGTCAACAATACATATTCTTTGAGGCTCCGGAAGCACCCGACTGCATGTCTATTCCTGTACTTCAGGGACTGGGACCTCGGTCCAAACAAGGCTCGGATTATCCCGGTTCTCACTATTATATTAACAATTGCAAAAAGATTGATATTAACACATTGGATACACAAGAGAGTCCCTAGCATAATGGAGCTAAAGCAAGCTACCTTAAATACACTATTCTATGAGAGACAGGCATTGAGAGCCGACCTTGAGAAGGGGGCTGTGCGTTTTTATAAAAAATGGGAACTCTATATCAGCAGCTTAGATCATCTAACGCAAAACCGAATTCAAAAAATGTTCGAAACCACGACCTGGTATCTGCTCAGGCAAATATCCACTTAAAAGAAACCATAACGACGATGCCGTCCACGACCCCTGTGTCACCGAGAGGATAAATGAGCTGAGTCGTTAGAATCTTCTAGATGAATAATTTAGATGAGGATTTTTCGAATAATTTTACTGTGGTCTGACGTCTCCCCCCCCCCCCCCCCCCCCCCCCCCCACACCCTCCCAACTCTTTCCCACCCCATCTGTCCTGTTAGGTTTATAGATAAGATTAGAAGATTTGTTATTCGGTGAGACTGAAAATTAGAATTATAAGAACTATTGCAATTAATATCCATGTTGACTAGTTAGGATTAGGTCCCAATGTGGTCCCATATCATTGTTTGCTTATTAACATTCTGCCTACATTACCCATTAACTTGATTTATATATAGAGTATAAAATAATGAAGACCTATAAGCTATGCAATTCTCTGGCAACGCTGTGCATATCTATATATCAATAGATGTATGTCATTATACCCTGTTTTATGAACGAAGAGATACATGGATGTACCTATACCTTACCATATGGCTGTTATGTCTCACAATATCTGTATACTCTATTTTATATGTACTAAATAATTGAAAACACAATAAAAATTGTTTACATAAAAAAAAAAAAAAAAAAAATAAACCGTTTGCTTGCCAATTTTCACACCTATTTTGACAAATTCCCATGGCTTTTTTAGGGTTAATTCTTCCTAGTAAAATGAAACCGGAAGTATGGTGAGGAATGATCAGTCTTCAAGCCTTTCTTTTCAATCGTTGTAATGATTCTGTTTTTTTATTGTGACAAATGAAACAGCCATTCTATTCTAAGATTTATTTTTTTAAGTCTTCTTGCCCATCTTGATATTCTGTAGATTTATATTCTTTGTGTGATGGTGGGTGTTGATTACTTTCAAGGTCTAGTGAATACATTTTCTTTTTCATTCACCAGCTGAGAATAAAAGTATCTGGCCGAATGCGAATCTGGTGTCATACTTCAAAAAGCATCTTTTTTTAGATTATCTCCCCGATTTACAGGGAAACCACTGATTCCTATACCAAAATGGAAGAATAGCTATCATTAAGGCCCATACACACTGGGGGACTTTGAGCTGAAATCTGCCCAGTTTACTCTTTTGAGTGGCTTTCAGATCGAAACCCGCGACAGTGTAAGTGTCATCGCTGGCCCGGCTGCTCATCTGGTATTTCCAGCATATGAGCGATAGCTGTCCACCCTGAGGAAAATCGAGGTGAAAATCGCCCACTGTGTATGGCCCTTAACTGTTTGTCACAAACCCAGACTGCTCCCAATTAAATCGATATGAAGATGCCGGTCTGCTTATTGTGAAATTGGCACTCCCGGTTACCACAAATTCACTTGCACAAGCAAGGGTTCATTCAGTGGTCGATATACCAGGTAGTCTTTCACTTCTACTAAGACAGTTACTAATATTCCAATGACCATTTTATCACATAACTATATGTAGCAAATGCCAGGTTATATTAGAGATTTATTTATTTAATAAATAAAAAAAATCCAACAGTATAAAAAGGTTTCAACAAAAATAGATTACTCATAAAGTGAACATCCTTTTTATGAAGAAGGAAAATAAGAAAACCAGTCAATGGGATTCTGTTGCAGGTCTAGAATAGGTTAAAGGCCCATACACACTAGTAGACTTTCATTTCAAAAGACTTTGCCAAAATCTTTGATAGATAAATCTTTCACCAAAGTAGTGCGTACACACTGGACTATTTTCCTCAAAGAGCAAGAGATTTTCAGGAGGCGAAAGACTTTTCTGAAAATCTTTCATTATAAGGCTATTTACATAATGGGCGGAGTTTAGATTCCAAGCATCGGAGCAGGGTACATTTTATACAGTGCATTCCTGTTCTTGGGGCCTGATTCAGAACTGATCGCTGGGTGTATATTCAGAGCCCAGCGATCAAGTAAACGCCATGCAACCCGCCCATCTACACGGCTGCGATTTCATTTACAGCTGTGCATTTTTTTTTAAATTGGTGGGCAGTGGCGCTGGTAACGTATACATCGCTGCCCTGTGCCAGCGATGTATACGTTGCCTGCTCCGGTTTTTTACATTGGTGGGCAGTGATGCTGGTATACATCGCGCAGGGCAGCGATGTATACGTTGACAGCTATTTTTTTTTACTTTGGTGGGTAGTGGCGCTGGTAACGTATACATCGCTGCCCTGCGCCAGCGATGTATACTTTACCAGCTCATTTTTTTACATTGGTGGGCAGTGGAGCCACTAACATATACATCGCTGGCCTGTGCCAGTGATGTATACATTAGCAGCTCATTGTTTAACATTGGTAGTCAGTGGTTTGCTGGTAACTACCAGCATAATATCTAAAACATTGGTGGGCAGTGTTGTTAATATGTGCCTAGTCGCACATTCATTGGTGGCAGTGGACTCACTTATGGCACAGGGACAGCAGCACAGCACAGTAGATACTGTATGTGATGTAGAAGCTGCTGCTGCTGCTTCTTCTCCTCCGCAGCGGCGCCTTGATAATTTAACAAGCGGCGGAAGGAGCAGGGCAGGCGGACGGAGCAGCAGCAGGGTGGACCGGACCGAGCAGCAGCAGCAGCCGGGCGGACGGGCGGGTAAGAGCGTGGGACTGGGGGAGGGAGCGGGGTGGGGGGAGGAAACAAGTCGCACTGAGATGAAGCTGGACGGGGACAGGGGGAGAGAGACTAGGGGACCAGTGCCGCTGATCTTAAGCTGGACAGGGACAGGGTGGCGCGGCGCCGTTTAAGTAATGGGGAATCGGATAGCAGGACAGGGGACAGGGGGAGGGAGCAGGGGGAGAGAGGCTGGGCCAGCAGCATCTAATCTTTGGACCATCCTCGCTCGCCACATACACACTGAGCGTTGATGGTTCCAAAATAAACCATAATCGTCAGGCATGCTGGTTTTACCAGCAGATCAACCACTTTCCTAGCGATGATGCGGGAGCGCGCATCATCGCTAGTGTGGGATCTCTGGTCCATACACACTAGGCGATTTTCAACTGAAAATCGGTCAAAACACCCGTTTTGACCGATTTTCAGCTGAAAATCGTTAAGTGTGTATGGGCCTTTACTCTTAAGGCTGTTTTTTTTTTTTTTTTTTTTTTACTATGGTTTGTTGAAAAAGTTGGTGGCCCAGGCAAAGCATTTGTAAAAAGTACAGGGAAGATTGTCTTCTTGTTGGTGCACAGAGTTAACTAGAAAGAAAATGTTTTTTTTCAAAAACGTTAATATTTTATCATCTTTAAAACTGTCTAATGTGAAATATTTTCATTTTGTATACAAATAAACAATTGTGTGTTTTTTTTTTTTTTTTTTTAAATAATGTCCTTGCTTCTCACTGATAATAAATGTATATGGAGTTTCAGGTATTGTTATTTTTCCATCAAAAAAGGTGCATATCTTCAGCAGGTTTGTATTCGCAAAGGGACTATGAATGCAAATGAACTATATATTCTTGTATCAAGATATAATATAATGCAATATCACACTCTACCTTAGCTGCATATTCACACCCTAGCACAGCTAAACCCACATTTACACAATCATACCCTCAGATTAACATTCAACTATTCATATATTCATGCTCCCATAGCCAGACAAGTTAACTCTTACATACTACCAGGGCCGGACTGGGACCAAAAATTGGCCCTGGCATTTTGAACACACAGGCCCACTTGCTGACTAACTGAAGGTGCGCTCTAAGATGGCGCCTGGCTGCTTAACTCTACCCACGCAGTTCAGGAACTTGGAAGGCGGGTAGCGGCTTGCACCATGATGTCCGACGGTTGCTCGGACATCCACAAATGCCTCTCAGCTCTGCGCACCCTTTCCTCCATGCCAATCAGCTCAACCACACCCAAGCCGACACCGCTCAGACTGGAGGGCGGCTTAGTAGTGGTTGCTGCATCATGATGTCATGCAAATTAAGTGCCCACCCACTCCGCTCAGTGATGCCCAGGAGACGGTGCTCACTGCTGCTGACAGACTGGCTCTTCAAGTAAGGAGAAAATCGTCCCAGCTGCTCATTGGCCTTTTTTGGTATTTGCCAGATGGCCAGTCCGTCCCTCCATACAACCATCTATGTTTTGTATTTTGCACATTTACAAAATGTTTCCAACATGAATGAGAAAGGTTGCATGCCATTGACCTACAGAAAATGTTCATCAATGACACATTGGAAGGTAACAAATCAAGATGGCTATGGACAAGGCCATAAATAGGGTGGTGTGCAATGTGCATGGCACACCGAGCATTTGCCGGTGCAAAAGCTTGCATCCACACGCATTCCCCTTGTGTATCTTTCTGCTACCTTCTTTTCCCCCCCTTTTTTTTTTCCCCCACTGTCTCTCTTCCTGTGCTGCCCCATGTCCTGCAGTGGTGCTGATGTCTAACTGTGCGGTGTTTGTATATTTTCCCCATACTTGCGTGGGTTTCCTCTGGGTACTCCGGTTTCCTCTCACGGTCCAAAAATATACTTTTAGGCTAATTGGCTCCCAACAATTAACCCTTGAATGTGTCTGTGTGTGCGTGTACATGTGGTGGGGAATATAGATTGTAAGTTCAAAATATTCTTTGTAAAGCGCTGCGGAATGTGTGCACTATATAAGAAAATGTTAATAAAGAAATAAACTACTATTGTAAAGCGCAACAGAATCTGCTGCGCTATATAAGAAACTAAATAAATAATAAATGTCTCTCCCTGTGCGCGGTTGCTGCTGCTACTGTACTAATAGTCTGTGCTGCAGGCAGCTCCTCCCACAGCTTGTTGTCCCTTGACCAGGGAGAGATATCCTGCTCCCTTATCTCTGTGAGTGGTGCCAGGGTTCTGGCGTGCCAGCTCTCAGCCCCTGTGCATATTTTCCCATTTTTTTTTTAAATGGTGTCCTTGCTTCTCACTGATAATAAATGTATATGGAGTTTCAGGTATTGTTATTTTTCCATCAAAAAAGGTGCATATCTTCAGCAGGTTTGTATTCGCAAAGGGACTATGAATGCAAATGAACTATATATTCTTGTATCTTATTTAAATAATGGGCAGAATTGAATTATTCCTGTATTTTTTTGGTGTTCGAAACTGATCCTGCTCTGATACAGATTAATAGCTGCTCATTTATTGGCAGTAATGCTATTTTCCCAAATACTGAATGCCTTTCTTAAGGACAGGGCGTACTCAGCCCATCTGTTAATACAGAAAGGTCAACTTGGCTTAATTGACCAGCTGACCTTCATATAGATGTATTTTATACATTGGGCAGACCTGCATTTATGCAGTTAGCAGCTGCTTGTTTTATTGGCAGGTATGCAATATTGTTAAGGAACCTTCCTAATGACAGGGCAAGCACTGCCCCTCTATTCGCATAAGAAGAGATATGTTAATATTGGCAGCTGATCTTTAAGGATGAGATATTCTGTGGCACATTAATGATATTATGCATATATAGTCTAATTGCTTCAATAATATGAAATATACCCCTTTCACATTGCCACTAATTACCAGGTACAAGCCAGTTTGACCCGGTAATCAGTGCAATGTGAAAGGGGTTACTGTGTCCTGAAAACGGGTAGCAACACTGCAATAAGAAACAGTAAGAAAGTTCTTACCGGTTCATTGCAGTGTTGTTTGGCGGTGTGAATGGATGCGGCAGCGCTTGGAGCAGTGGCAGCTGTAAGTGCTGCCGCCTCCCCTGTCTCAGATGATGCCGTGACTCCCTACCACGTGCCAGGACGGAACCGTTTCAAAGTCCCGGACCTTCATTTTGGGGTTATATGGGTCACTAGACCAATTCCAGAATTATAGAAGTTATTTATTTCATAACACTCACAATAGTGCTCTCTCTCATATTAGGTTTGCTCTTTTCAACAGATTTACTGAGTATGTGTTTCTTATAATGTGTAGTTACATATGTTTTATACAGTATCCACATCATTTGTTACTGTTCTGTTTATTTTGTAACTTTTCACATTCTGGGCATGTAGCCAGAACGGAGTTAGGTTTGAAAATGCTTTGAACTGATAAAAATATTAAAATTGTATAACTAGGCTGGGTGCACCTACACAATCCATCCATAGTGCTCACCTGTTTGCAGACTGGGTTATCCAATTCTAAAACCGTGAAATCAGACCTAACTCCTCCCTCGGTAGCGGAGGTGATGGTCTGAGTTTAGTACCTATTCCTCTGTGATGATCAGGTTGTGAAAACTTGCTTTCACGATCTACCATCCAACAATGCAGCCGTGATATTGGTAGCCGCACCTCTGCTCACACTGCCAGAAATGTCATACACCACTCACTAAGCGGCCCTGGAGAATATATCCTATCCCCATATCTATTTTGACAATGTACTTTAATTATGTTTAGCTTGCATTTAAGTTTGCCGAATGTTCTAAACATGCTTTTATGTTGCTGATGGTATCCTCTGTACTGCAGCTTTAGTTTCTGCTGCTTTTCTGAAGACGTGAAGCAGAGTTCTTAACATCCCGCCCAACTGAAAAATGCATTTCATAAACACTACTACATTAACAGCATTTGGTACCCCTTTCACACTGACCATTTTATCCCGGGTTTTTGCACATGAATGTGCATCAACCCGATGAGCATTCTGGGATTTCTACTCAGCTCCTGACCTGGGTAGATTCCGGAATCGATCCGGGATGCAATCAGTGTGAATGGTCTTGTACCTGGGATCGGGTACACACGACTTTAAAAAAAAAAAGCTGCTGATTGGAGCTTTCTTGGGCTCACAAATGCTGATGTCATCTTTCAGAGCCCTGAAGTTCATTTCTAATGACAAGCCTATGTATTAGCAGGGATTTCCTGGGATTAGTGTGAATGGGAGCTGTCCTGGGTCGATCCCAGGTCTTAGTGCAGTGTGAAAGGGTACATTCCCGGGAAGTGAAAGAAGAAATATTAACCTTGGGTTAATGGGAGCGCTTATCCTGTACTGTTATCTCAATACACAAAGCGGCTGCTGCAGAAGGGAGTAGTCAGCTCCCTAATGAGAAAACAAGAAAAAAGAAAGTGTAGAGCAGCTTTTTCAAGATACAATATAATGCAATATCACACTCTACCTTAGCTGCATATTCACACCCTAGCACAGCTAAACCCACATTTACACAATCATACCCTCAGATTAACATTCAACTATTAATATATTCATGCTCCCATAGCCAGACAAGTTAACTCTTACATACTACCAGGGCTGGACTGGGACCAAAAATTGGCCCTGGCATTTTGAACACACAGGCCCACTTGCTGACTAACTGCAGGTGCGCTCTAAGATGGCGCCCGGCTGCTCAACTCTACCCACGCAGTTCAGGAACTTGGAAGGCGGGTAGCGGCTTGCACCATGACGTCCGACGGTTGCTCGGACATCCACAAATGCCTCTCAGCTCTGCGCACCCTTTCCTCCATGCCAATCAGCTCAACCACACCCAAGCCGACACCGCTCAGACTGGAGGGCGGCTTAGTAGTGGTTGCTGCATCATGATGTCATGCAAATTAAGTGCCCACCCACTCCGCTCAGTGATGCCCAGGAGACGGTGCTCACTGCTGCTGACAGACTGGCTCTTCAAGTAAGAAGAAAATCGTCCCAGCTGCTCATTGGCCTTTTTTGGTATTTGCCAGATGGCCAGTCCGTCCCTCCATACAACCATCTATGTTTTGTATTTTGCACATTAACAAAATGTTTCCAACATGAAGTGAGAAAGGTTGCATGCCATTGACCTACAGAAAATGTTCATCAATGACACATTGGAAGGTAACAAATCAAGATGGCTATGGACAAGGCCATAAATATGGTGGTGTGCAATGTGCATGGCACACCAAGCATTTGCCGGTGCAAAAGCTTGCATCCACACGCATTCCCCTTGTGTATCTTTCTGCTACTTTCTTTCCCACCCCTTTTTTTTTCCCCCCACTGTCTCTCTTCCTGTGCTGCCCCATGTCCTGCAGTGGTGCTGATGTCTAACTGTGCGGTGTTTGTATATTCTCCCCATACTTGCGTGGGTTTCCTCCGGGTACTCCGGTTTCCTCTCACGGTCCAAAAATATACTTTTAGGCTAATTGGCTCCCAACAATTAACCCTTGAATGTGTCTGTGTGTGCGTGTACATGTGGTGGGGAATATAGATTGTAAGTTCAAAATATTCTTTGTAAAGCGCTGCGGAATGTGTGCACTATATAAGAAAATGTTAATAAAGAAATAAACTACTATTGTAAAGCGCAACAGAATCTGCTGCGCTATATAAGAAACTAAATAAATAATAAATGTCTCTCCCTGTGCGCGGTTGCTGCTGCTACTGTACTAATAGTCTGTGCTGCAGGCAGCTCCTCCCACAGCTTGTTGTCCCTGGACCAGGGAGAGATATCCTGCTCCCTTATCTCTGTGAGTGGTGCCAGGGTTCTGGCGTGCCAGCTCCCAGCCCCTGTGCATATTTTCCCATTAACAAGATGATGCTTGGCTGCTCTCTACACTATATAAGCCTATTGAATATTTATGTTTGTGCTATTGCATCACCTTATTGCAATTTTTTTAAAATGACATTTTTTATTTAACAAATCACAAGGGTATCAATTGAAACAAATGCGGTTAAAATTTCATTACATTTGGAGCTATAGAACACGCTCCAGAGCCCTCTAAATTGGGTAACTTACGTTTTCCCTAACCCTGTGTATATATCCAGTATTTTTCTCTGATTTGCATCTTTAATTATAATTACTTACTCAGTACAAAGCAGCATCAATGAGAAAACATTAAAAATGAATATGAAAAAATAATGATAGTTAAGTACTTGTCCTAGTAAAATACTTAGTTACTAGGTGATTCATCGCGCCCTATGGGCGCTCTTCACACCGTCGTAAGGGACTGCGCCCCCTTAATTTGAGAACGTTTGTATTGTGAGAAATATGGTTAGAATTGTATGAAAGATGCCCTGTATTGCAACTTGCGTTATAGGTGAAATGTGTTAAATAGAGAGCATATGATTTGAAAGGGGGTGTGCATTGTTTTGTTTAATTAAAAAGCGGTTGTTTAGGTGTGTGTGTGTGTGTGTGTGTGTGTGCAATAGTATAGTAGGGTGTTTTTGGGTCAGTGGCTCCCCACTGGCGGTGGTCACGACACAGGAAAACAGGAGGCTGGGTAGTGATAGGGGGGTGTGGGCATAAGGGGGACTAAAGAACTAAAGAGGAGGGTGGGGGACACTGTGCAGTTTCTGCCAGTGGGCGAGGGTCCAGTGTGGCAGCACAGGAGTACAGGACAGTGACCCTGAGTCAGTGTCTCCTCCTACTGGGTGGGAGTTAGGGTGCATAAGAGCAGGAGGCTGGGCTATGAGGCATGATAGGGGTATGTGGGCAATACAGCGTCAGCGACTCCCCAGTGGTGGAAGTTATGGTTCAGGAGAGCAGGAAGCTGGGTAGTGATAGGAGTGTGTGGGCATAAGAGGGAATAAAGAGGAGGGTGGGGGACACTGTGCAGCTTCTGCCAGTGGGTGAGGGTCCAGCGTGGCAGCACAGGAGTACAGGACGGTGACCCTGAGTCAGTGTCTCCTCCTACTGGGTGGGAGTTAGGGTGCATGAGATCAGGAGGCTGGGCTATGAGGCATGATAGGGGTATGTGGGCAACACAGCGTCAGCGACTCCCCAGTGGTGGAAGTTACAGTTCAGGAGAGCAGGAAGCTGGGTAGTGATAGGGGTGTGTGGGCATACGGGGGACTAAAGAGGAGGGTGGGGGACACTGTGCAGCTTCTGCCAGTGGGTGAGGGTCCAGCGTGGCAGCACAGGAGTACAGGACGGTGCTCATGAGTCAGTGTCTCTTGCTACTGGGTGGGAGTTAGGGTGCATGAGAGCAGGAGGCTGGGTGGTAAAGCATGATAGGGGAATGTGGGCAGCACAGGGTGAGCGAGTCCCCACTGGAGGAAGTTACGGGGCAGGAGAACAGGAGGCAGGGCAGTGATAGAGGTGTGTGGGCATGAGGGGTAGTAAAGGTTTTTGGCTGTTGCAGAGTAGGGATAGGCATTGGTGCAGACGCCATCGATGGTTGGCATTGATGGCGATTTTGCGAATCACTGGAGGGGGGCGGGTCATGAATCCCGGGAGGGGGGTCATGGGGAGCCGCAGTTCGCAGGAAGGAGGGTGTGGGGTGTGCCGTGAATCGCGGGAGGGGGGGACGTGAATTGTGGGAGGGGGTCTACAAATCGTGGGAGGGGGGTGTGAATCGCGGGGGGCGGGAATCGCAGGAGGGGGGCGTGGGAGGTGCCATGGGGGTCCGTGAATCATGGGAGGGGGTCTGCAAATCGCAGGGGGGGGGGGGGTACCGTGAATCACAGGGGGGGCTGGGGTTCGCAAATTGCGGGAGGGGGGCGCACAAATCGCAGGAGGGGGTCCGCGGGGGGTGCCGTGAATCACGGGAGGGGGCTTGGGTCCGCAAATCGCTGGAGGGGGGGCGCGGGGTGGGCACAAATCACGGGAGGAGGGGCTCGGGGGTGCCGTGAATTGCAGGAGAGGGGGTCGAGGGGGGTGCTGCGAATCGCAGGAGGGGGGCACGCGAATTGTACGGGGGGGCGGGTGGTCGCGGGGGGTGCCGCGAATCCCGGGAGGGGGGAGCTGCGGGGGTCCCGCGAATCGTGGGAGGGGGGGAGTTGCGGGGGGGCCCGCGAATCGCGGGAGGTCGCGGAGAACCTACACTCTGGTGTACTAAACTGAATTAAAGAAGAAAAAGAAAGATTTAGCAAGACCTTTTAATCTAATCTGCTGGTTTGTGGATTTAGTTGCTACACTAATATGAGGAATACTGAAATGAAGCTGACAATATGACCAGATGACTTGTCAGTTATAATGTTTGAGATTCAGCTTTTATATCTTTGTAAATGAACTATTCATGTTTTATGTCTGCTACTTAATATTCACATAACCTTGAATAGTGGCTGTGACTTGCAGTTTTTGGCAGCTGTGCCTTACCTGCTAGATGTTTAATGGGATGTTAAGCTCTGCCAATGCGTCACTTTACCTGAGAAACATGAGAACATGGACTATTTGTGAAATAATTATCAATCTGTATAGTATGAAGTTACCATTGGCATGAGACCATTAATGTCATAAAATATATTTGCTTTTGGTCTGAAAATTTTATGTTTTTGGATGAAAATGACCATCTTCTGAAATTTGTTATCTGTGTTTGCCTTCAGTTGAAGAAAAACATTGATAGCTTCAAAAATACATTGATGCATTTGTAGTAAAAACAGGGGTACTTGTGGAGTATCACGGCTCCCATCGTATGGCATCGTATGCCATATGTAGTGGCATACGATGGTATACAATGCGATTTTTACTGATTTTTTTGCATTTTTGGTCAAAAATCGTATGCGATCGCATCGGATGGCATACGATGCGATGCGATGGCATATGTTTTTAATCTTAAATGCATCCAAATGCATTAAAATTAGTATGAAACATGTTAATTGGCCCCCAAATGTCATTTTTCACTGTGTACCACCCCCAATATCAACGCCAACCCGAAGCGTGGCGTGCGTAACCATGGCAACAACATAAACAATGCACTTCTACAGAGTTAACTGTGTAACCATGGCAACAACATAAACAATGCACTACTACAGAGTTGACTGTAACCATAGCAACTACATAAACAATGCACTGAGCACTACTACAGAGTTGATTGTGTAACCATGGCAACAACATAAACAATGCACTACTTCACAGGTGGCTGTGTAACCATGGCAACAACATATACAATGCACTTCTACATAGTTAATTGTAACCATAGCAACAACATAAACAATGCACTACTACACAGGTAACTGTGTAACCATGGCAACAGCATAAACAATGCACTACTACAGATGAGACTGTGTAACCATGGCAACAACATAAACAATGCGCTTCTAAAGAGTTGACTGTGTAACCATGGCAACAACATAAACAATGCACTACTACACATATGACTGTGAAACCATGGCAACAACATAAACAATGCACTTCTACAGAGTTGACTCTGTAACCATGGCAACAACATAAACAATGCACTACTACAGAGGTGACTGTGTAACCATGGCACCAACATAAACAATGCACTACTACAGATGAGACTGTGTAACCATGGCAACAAAATAAACAACACACTACTACAGAGGTGACTGTGTAACCATGGCAGCAACATAAACAATGCACTACCACACAGGTGACTGTGTAACCATGGCAACAACATAAACAAAGAACTACTACACATGTGACTGTGAAACCATGGCAACAACATAAACAATGCACTACTACAGAGATGGCTGTGTAACCATGGCAACAACATAAACAATGCACTTTTAAAGAGTTGACTGTGTAACCATGGCAACAACATAAACAATGCACTACTACACAGTTGACTGTAACCATAACAACTACATAAACAACACATTACTACAGAGGTGACTGTGTAACCATGGCAACAACATAAACAATGCACTTCTATAGAGTTGACTCTGTAACCATGGCAACAACATAAACAATGCACGACTACAGAGGTGACTGTGTAACCATGGCACCAACATAAACAATGCACTACTACACAGGTAACTGTGTAACCATGGCAACAGCATAAACAATGCACTACTACAGATGAGACTGTGTAACCATGGCAACAAAATAAACAACACACTACTACAGAGGTGACTGTGTAACCATGGCAACAACATTAACAATGCACTACTACACAGGTGACGGTGTAACCATGGCAACAACATAAACAAAGAACTACTACACAAGTGACTGTGAAACCATGGCAACAACATAAACAATGCACTACTACAGAGGTGACTGTGTAACCATGGCAATAACATAAACAATGCTCTTCTACAGAGTTGACTTTGTAACCATGGCAACAACATAAACAATGCACTACTACAGAGGTGACTGTGTAACCATAGCAACAAAATAAACAACACACTACTACAGAGGTGACTGTGTAACCATGGCAACCACATAAACAATGCACTACTACAGAGGTGACTGTGTAACCATAGCAACAAAATAAACAACTCACTACTACAGAGGTGACTGTGTAACCATGGCAACAACATAAACAATGCACTGAGCACTACCACACAGGTGACTGTGTAACTATGGCAACAACATAAACAATGCACTAATACAGGGGTGACTGTGTAACCATGGCAACAACATAAACAAAGAACTACTACAGATGTGACTGTGAAACCATGGCAACAACATAAACAATGCACTACTACACATGTGACTGTGAAACCATGGCAACAACATAAACAATGCACTACTACAGAGGTGACTGTGTAACCATGGCAATAAAATAAACAATGCACTTCTACAGAGTTGACTCTGTAACCATGGCAAACACATAAACAATGCACTGCTACAGAGGTGACTGTGTAACCATGGCACCAACATAAACAATGCACTACTACACAGGTAACTGTGTAATCATGGCAACAGCATAAACAATGCACTACTACAGATGAGACTGTGTAACCATGGCAACAAAATAAACAACACACTACTACAGAGGTGACTGTGTAACCATGGCAACAACATAAACAATGCACTACTACACAGGTGACTGTGTAACCATGGCCATAACATAAACAATGCACTTCTACAGAGTTGACTGTGTAACCATGGCAACAACATAAACAATGCACTGAGCACTACTACACAGGTGACTGTGTAACCATGGCAACAACATAAACAATGCACTACTACAGAGATGGCTGTGTAACCATGGCAACAACATAAACAATGCACTACCACACAGTTGACTGTAAGCATAGCAACTACATAAACAACACACTACTACAGAGGTGACTGTGTAACCATGGCAACAACATAAACAATGCACTTCTACAGAGTTGACTCTTTAACCATGGCAACAACATAAACAATGCATTACTACAGAGGTGACTGTAAAACCATGGCAACAACATAAACAATGCACTACTACAGATGAGACTGTGTAACCATGGCAAAAAATAAACAACACACTACTACAGAGGTGACTGTGTAACCATGGCAACAACATAAACAAAGAACTACTACTCATGTGACTGTAAAACCATGGCAACAACATAAACAATGCACTGCTACAGAGGTGACTGTGTAGCCATGGCAATAATATAAACAATGCACTTCTACAGAGTTGACTGTGTAACCATGGCAACAACATAAACAATGCACTACTACAGAGGTGACTGTGTAACCATGGCAACAACATAAACAATGCACTACTATAGAGGTGACTGTGTAACCATGGCAACAACATAAACAATGCACTGAGCACTACTACACAGGTGACTGTGTAACCATGGCAACAACAAAAAAACAACCCACTACTACAGAGGTGACTGTGTAACCAAGGCAACAACATAAACAATGCACTTCTACAGAGATGACTGTGTAACCATGGCAACAACATAAACAATGCACTACTACAGAGTTGACTGTAATCATAGCAACTACATAAACAATGCACTGATCACTACTACAGAGGTGACTGTGTAACCATGGCAACAACATAAACAATGCACTACTACAGATGAGACTGTGTAACCATGGCAACAACATAAACAATGCACTTCTACAGAGTTGACTGTGTAACCATGGCGACAACATACACAGGGGCAGATGTATTAAGCTTTAACAAGAGATAAATGCAAGGGTGATAAGGAGAGATAAATGCCCAGCCAATCACCTGCTAACTGCCATGTTACAGCCTGTGTTTGAAAAAAGTCAGTAAGGAGCTGATTGGCTGGACGTTTATCTCTCCTTTTCACCCTTGCATTTATCTCTTGTTAAGGCTTAATACATCTGCCCCAGTATGCACTACTACATATGTGACTGTGTAACCATGGCAACAACATAAACAATGCACTACTACAGAGGTGACTGTGTAACCATGGCCATAACATAAACAATGCACTTCTACAGAGTTGACTCTGTAACCATAGCAACAACATAAACAATGCACTACTACAGAGGTGACTGTGTAACCATGGCAACAACATAAACAATGCACTACTACAGAGGTGACTGTGTAACCATGGCACCAACATAAACAACACACTACTACAGAGGTGACTGTGTAACCATAGCAACAACATAAACAATGCACTGAGCACTACTACACAGGTGACTGTGAAACCATGGCAACAACATAAACAATGCACTAATACAGAGATGGCTGTGTAACCATGGCACCTCTGTAGTAGTGCATTGTTTATGTTGTTGACTTGGTTACACAGTCAACTCTACAGAGTTGACTGTGTAACCATGGCAACAACATAAACAATGCACTACTACAGAGGTGACTGTGTAACCATGGCAACAACATAAACAATGCACTACTACAATGGTGACTGTGTAACCATAGCAACAAAATAAACAACACACTACTACAGAGGTGACTGTATAACCATGGCAACAACATAAAAAATGCACTAATACAGAGATGGCTGTGTAACCATGGCAACAACATAAACAATGCACTTCTACAGAGTTTACGGTGTAACCATGGCAACAACATAAACAATGCACTACTACAGAGTTGACTGTAACCATAGCAACTAGATAAACAATGCACTGAGCACTACTACAGAGGAGACAGTGTAACCATGGCCACAACATAAACAATGCAATACTACAGATGAGACTGTGTAACCATGGCAACAACATAAACAAAGAACTACAACACATGTGACTGTGAAACTATGGCAACAAAATAAACAATGCACTACTACAGAGGTGACTGTGTAACCATGGCAACAACATAAACAATGCACTGAGCACTACTACACAGGTGACTGTGTAACCATGGCAACAACAAAAAACCAACCCACTACTACAGAGGTGACTGTGTAACCAAGGCAACAACATAAACAATGCACTTCTACAGAGATGAATGTGTAACCATGGAAACAACATAAACAATGCACTACTACAGAGTTGACTGTAATCATAGCAACTACATAAACAATGCACTGAGCACTACTACAGAGGTGACTGTGTAACCATGGCAACAACATAAACAATGCACTACTACAGATGAGACTGTGTAACCATGGCAACAACATAAACAATGCACTTCTACAGAGTTGACTGTGTAACCATGGCAACAACATAAACAATGCACTACTACATATGTGACTGTGTAATCATGGCAACAACATAAACAATGCACTACTACAGAGGTGACTGTGTAACCATGGCAACAACATAAACAATGCACTACTACAGAGGTGACTGTGTAACCATGGCACCAACATAAACAACACACTACTACAGAGGTGACTGTGTAACCATAGCAACAACATAAACAATGCACTGAGCACTACTACACAGGTGACTGTGTAACCATGGCAACAACATAAACAATGCACTAATATAGAGATGGCTGTGTAACCATGGCACCTCTGTAGTAGTGCATTGTTTATGTTGTTGACTTGGTTACACAGTCAACTCTACAGAGTTGACTGTGTAACGATGGCAACAACATAAACAATGCACTACTACAGAGGTGACTGTGTAACCATGGCAACAACATAAACAATGCACTACTACAATGGTGACTGTGTAACCATAGCAACAAAATAAACAACACACTACTACAGAGGTGACTGTATAACCATGGCAACAACATAAAAAATGCACTAATACAGAGATGGCTGTGTAACCATGGCAACAACATAAACAATGCACTTCTACAGAGTTGACTGTGTAACCATGGCAACAACATAAACAATGCACTACTACAGAGTTGACTGTAACAATAGCAACTAGATAAACAATGCACTGAGCACTACTACAGAGGAGACAGTGTAACCATGGCAACAACATAAACAAAGAACTACAACACATGTGACTGTGAAACTATGGCAACAACATAAACAATGCACTACTACAGAGGTGACTGTGTAACCATGGCAATAACATAAACAATGCACTTCTACAGAGTTGACTGTGTAACCATGGCACCAACATAAGCAATGCACTGAGCACTACTACACAGGTGACTGTGTAACCATGGCAACAACATAAACAATGCACTACTACAGAGATGGCTGTGTAACCATGGCAACAACATAAACAATGACCTACTACAGAGGTGACTGTGTAACCATGGCACCAACATAAGCAATGCACTACAACACAGGTAACTGTAACCATGGCAACAGCATAAACAATGCACTACTACAGATGATACTGTGTAACCATGGCAACAAAATAAACAACACACTACTACAGAGGTGACTGTGTAACCATGACAACCACATAAACAATGCACTACTACACAGGTGACTGTGTAACCATGGCAACAACATAAACAAAGAACTACTACTCATGTGACTGTGAAACCATGGCAACAACATAAACAATGCACTACTACAGAGGTGACTGTTTAACCATGGCAATAACATAAACAATGCACTTCTACAGAGTTCACTGTTTAACCATGGCAACAACATAAACAATGCACTGAGCACTACTACACAGGTGACTGTGTAACCATGGCAACAACATAAACAATGCACTACTACAGAGATGGCTGTGTAACCATGGCAACAACATAAACAATGCACTTCTAAAGAGTTGAATGTGTAACCATGGCAACAACATAAACAATGCACTACTACACAGATGACTCTAACCATAGCAACTACATAAACAACACACTACTACAGAGGTGACTGTGTAACCATGGCAACAACATAAACAATGCACTTCTACAGAGTGGACTCTGTAAACATGGCAACAACATAAACAATGCATTACTACAGAGGTGACTGTTTAACCATAGCAACAACATAAACAATGCACTAATACAGAGATGGCTGTGTAACCATGGCACCTCAGTAGTAGTGCATTGTTTATGTTGTTGACATGGTTACACAGTCAACTCTACAGAGTTGACTGTGTAACCATGGCAACAACATAAACAATGCACTACTACAGAGGTGACTGTGTAACCATGGCAACAACATAAACAATGCACTACTACAGTGGTGACTGTGTAACCATAGCAACAAAATAAACAACACACTACTACAGAGGTGACTGTGTAACCATGGCAACAACATAAAAAATGCACTAATACAGAGATGGCTGTGTAACCATGGCAACAACATAAACAATGCACTTCTACAGAGTTGACTGTGTAACCATGGCAACAACATAAACCATGCACTACTACAGAGTTGACTGTAACCATAGCAACTAGATAAACAATGCACTGAGCACTACTACAGAGGAGACTGTGTAACCATGGCAACAACATAAACAATGCACTACTACAGATGAGACTGTGTAACCATGGCAACAACATAAACAAAGAACTACTACACATGTGACTGTGAAACCATGGCAACAACATAAACAATGCACTACTACAGAGGTGACTGTGTAACCATGGCAATAACATAAACAATGCACTTCTACAGAGTTGACTGTGTAACCATGGCACCAACATAAGCAATGCATTGAGCACTACTACACAGGTGACTGTGTAACCATGGCAACAACATAAACAATGCACTACTACAGAGATGGCTGTGTAACCATGGCAACAACATAAACAATGCACTACTACAGAGGTGACTGTGTAACCATGGCACCAACATAAGCAATGCACTACTACACAGGTAACTGTAACCATGGCAACAGCATAAACAATGCACTACTACAGATGAGACTGTGTAACCATTGCAACAAAATAAACAATGCACTACTACACAGGTGACTGTGTAACCATGGCAACAATATAAACAAAGAACTACTACTCATGTGACTGTGATACCATGGCAACAACATAAACAATGCACTACTACAGAGGTGACTGTGTAACCATGGCAACAACATAAACAATGCACTTCTACAGAGTTGACTGTGTAACCATGGCAACAACATAAACAATGCAATGAGCACTACTACACAGGTGACTGTGTAACCATGGCAACAACATAAACAATGCACTACTACAGAGATGGCTGTGTAACCATGGCAACAACATAAACAATGCACTTCTAAAGAGTTGAATGTGTAACCATGGCAACAACATAAACAATGCACTACTACACAGTTGACTGTAACCATAGCAACTACATAAACAACACACTACTACAGAGGTGACTGTGTAACCATGGCAACAACATAAACAATGCACTTCTACAGAGTGGACTCTGTAAACATGGCAACAACATAAACAATGCATTACTACAGATGTGACTGTGTAACCATTGCACCAACATAAACAATGCACTACTACACAGGTAACTGTGTAACCATGGCAACAGCATAAACAATGCACTACTACAGATGAGACTGTGTAACCATTACACAAAATAAACAACGCACTACTACAGAGGTGACTGTGTAACCATGGCAACAACATAAACAATGCACTACTACACATGTAACTGTGTAACCATGGCAACAACATAAACAAAGAACTACTACACATGTGACTGTGAAACCATGGCAACAACATAAACAATGCACTACTACAGAGATGACTGAGTAACCATGACAATAACATAAACAATGCACTTCTACAGAATTGACTGTGTAACCATGGCAACAACATGAACACTGCACTACTACAGAGGTGACTGTGTAACCATGGCAACAACATAAACAATGCACTACTACAGAGGTGACTGTGTAACCATAGCAACAAAATAAACAACACACTACTACAGAGGTGACTGTGTAACCATGGCAACAACATAAACAACACACTACTACACAGGTAACTGTGTAACCATGGCAACAGCATAAACAATGCACTACTACACAGGTAACTGTGTAACCATGGCAACAGCATAAACAATGCACTACTACAGATGAGACTGTGTAACCATGGCAACAAAATAAACAACACACTACTACAGAGGTGACTGTGTAACCATGGCAACAACATAAACAACACACTACTACAGAGGTAACTGTAACCATGGCAATAACATAAACAAAGAACTACTACACAGGTGAATGTGTAACCATGGCAATAACATAAACAAAGAACTACTACACATGTGACTGTGTAACCATGGCAACAACATAAACAATGCACTACTACAGAGGTGACTGTGTAACCATGGCAATAACATAAACAATGCACTTCTACAGAGTTGACTGTGTAACCATGGCAACAACATAAACAATGCACTACTACAGAGGTGACTGTGTAACCATAGCAACAAAATAAACAACACACTACTACAGAGGTGACTGTGTAACCATGGCAACAACATAAACAATGCACTGAGCACTACTACACAGGTGACTCTGAAACCATGGCAACAGCATAAACAATGCACTACTACAGAGGTGACTGTGTAACCATTGCAACAAAATAAACAATGCACTACTACACAGGTGACTGTGTAACCATGGCAACAATATAAACAAAGAACTACTACTCATGTGACTGTGAAACCATGGCAACAACATAAACAATGCACTACTACAGAGGTGACTGTGTAACCATGGCAACGACATAAACAATGCACTACTACAGAGGTGACTGTGTAACCATGGCAACAACATAAACAATGCACTGAGCACTACTACACAGGTGACTGTGTAACCATCGCAACAACATAAACAATACACTACTACAGAGATGGCTGTGTAACCATGGCAACAACATAAACAATGCACTTCTAAAGAGTTGACTGTGTAACCATGGCAACAACATAAACAATGCACTACTACACAGTTGACTGTAACCATAGCAACTACATAAACAACACACTACTACAGAGGTGACTGTGTAACCATGGCAACAACATAAACAATGCACTTCTACAGAGTGGACTCTGTAAACATGGCAACAACATAAACAATGCATTACTACAGAGGTGATTGTGTAACCATTGCACCAACATAAACAATGCACTACTACACAGGTAACTGTGTAACCATGGCAACAGCATAAACAATGCACTACTACAGATGAGACTGTGTAACCATTACACAAAATAAACAACGCACTACTACAGAGATGACTGTGTAACCATGGCAACAACATAAACAATGCACTACTACACATGTAACTGTGTAACCATGGCAACAACATAAACAAAGAACTACTACACATGTGACTGTGAAACCATGGCAACAACTTAAACAATGCACTACTACAGAGATGACTGAGTAACCATGACAATAACATAAACAATGCACTTCTACAGAGTTGACTGTGTAACCATGGCAACAACATAAACAATGCACTACTACAGAGGTGACTGTGTAACCATAGCAACAAAATAAACAACACACTACTACAGAGGTGACTGTGTAACCATGGCAACAACATAAACAATGCACTGAGCACTACTACACAGGTGACTCTGAAACCATGGCAACAACATAAACAATGCACTACTACAGAGGTGACTGTGTAACCATGGCAACAACATAAACAATGCACTACTACACAGGTGACTGTGTAACCATGGCAACAACATAAACAAAGAACTACTACACATGTGACTGTGAAACCATGGCAACAACATAAACAATGCACTACTACAGAGGTGACTGTGTAACCATGGCAACGACATAAACAATGCACTACTACAGAGGTGACTGTGTAACCATGGCAACAACATAAACAATGCACTGAGCACTACTACACAGGTGACTGTGTAACCATCGCAACAACATAAACAATACACTACTACAGAGATGGCTGTGTAACCATGGCAACAACATAAACAATGCACTTCTAAAGAGTTGACTGTGTAACCATGGCAACAACATAAACAATGCACTACTACACAGTTGACTGTAACCATAGCAACTACATAAACAACACACTACTACAGAGGTGACTGTGTAACCATGGCAACAACATAAACAATGCACTTCTACAGAGTTGAATCTGTAACCATGGCAACAACATAAACAATGCATTACTACAGAGTTGAGTGTGTTACCATGGCACCAACATAAACAATGCACTACTTCACAGGTAACTGTGTAACCATGGCAACAACATAAACAATGCACTACTACAGATGAGACTGTGTAACCATGGCAACAAAATAAACAACACACTACTACAGAGGTGTCTGTGTAACCATGGCAACAACATAAACAATGCACTACTACACATGTAACTGTGTAACCATGGCAACAGCATAAACAATGCACTACTACAGATGACACTGTGTAACCATGGCAACAAAATAAACAACACACTACTACAGAGGTGACTGTGTAACCATGGCAACATTATAAACAATGCACTGCTACATCGGTGACTGTGTAACCATGGCAACAACATAAACAAAGAATTACTACACATGTGACTGTGAAACCATGGCAACAACATAAACAATGCACTACTACAGAGGTGACTGTGTAACCATGGCAATAACATAAACAATGCACTTCTACAGAGTTGACTGTGTAACGATGGCAACAACATAAACAATGCACTACTACAGTGATGACTGTGTAACCATAGCAACAAAATAAACAACACACTACTACAGAGGTGACTGTGTAACCATAGCAACAACATAAACAATGCACTGAGCACTACTACACAGGTGACTGTGTAACCATGGCAACAACATAAACAATGCACTTCTACAGAGATGGCTGTGTAACCATGGCAACAACATAAACAATGCACTTGTACAGTGTTGACTGAGTAACCATGGCAACAACATAAACAATGCACTACTACTGATGAGACTGTGTAACCATGGCAACAACATAAACAAAGAACTACTACACATGTGACTGTGAAACCATGGCAACAACATAATCAATGCACTACTACAGAGGTGACTGTGTAGCCATGGCAATAACATAAACAATGCACTTCTACAGAGTTGACTGTGTAACCATGGCACCAACATAAGCAATGCACTGAGCACTACTACACAGGTGACTGTGTAACCATGGCAACAACATAAACAATGCACTACTACAGAGATGGCTGTGTTACCATGGCAACAACATAAACAATGCACTACTACAGAGGTGACTGTGTAACCATGGCACCAACATAAGCAATGCACTACTACACAGGTAACTGTAACCATGGCAACAGCATAAACAATGCACTACTACAGATGAGACTGTGTAACCATGGCAACAATATAAACAATGCACTACTACACAGGTGACTGTGTAATCATGGCAACAACATAAACAAAGAACTACTACTCATGTGACTGTGATACCATGGCAACAACATAAACAATGCACTACTACAGAGGTGACTGTGTAACCATGGCAACAACATAAACAATGCACTTCTACAGAGTTGACTGTGTAACCATGGCAACAACATAAACAATGCACTGAGCACTACTACACAGGTGACTGTGTAACCATGGCAACAACATAAACAATGCACTACTACAGAGATGGCTGTGTAACCATGGCAACAACATAAACAATGCACTTCTAAAGAGTTGAATGTGTAACCATGGCAACAACATAAACAATGCACTACTACACAGTTGACTGTAACCATAGCAACTACATAAACAACACACTACTACAGAGGTGACTGTGTAACCATGGCAACAACATAAACAATGCACTTCTACAGAGTTGACTCTGTAACCATGGCAACAACATAAACAATACATTACTACAGAGGTGACTGTGTAACCATGGCACCAACATAAACAATGCACTACTTCACAGGTAACTGTGTAACCATGGCAACAGCATAAACAATGCACTACTACAGATGAGACTGTGTAACCATGGCAACAAAATAAACAACACACTACTACAGAGGTGACTGTGCAACCATGGCAACAACATAAACAATGCACTACTACACAGGTAACTGTGTAACCATGGCAACAACATAAACAAAGAACTACTACACATGTGACTGTGAAACCATGGCAACAACATAATCAATGCACTACTACAGAGGTGACTGTGTAGCCATGGCAATAACATAAACAATGCACTTCTACAGAGTTGACTGTGTAACCATGGCACCAACATAAGCAATGCACTGAGCACTACTACACAGGTGACTGTGTAACCATGGCAACAACATAAACAATGCACTACTACAGAGATGGCTGTGTTACCATGGCAACAACATAAACAATGCACTACTACAGAGGTGACTGTGTAACCATGGCACCAACATAAGCAATGCACTACTACACAGGTAACTGTAACCATGGCAACAGCATAAACAATGCACTACTACAGATGAGACTGTGTAACCATGGCAACAATATAAACAATGCACTACTACACAGGTGACTGTGTAATCATGGCAACAACATAAACAAAGAACTACTACTCATGTGACTGTGATACCATGGCAACAACATAAACAATGCACTACTACAGAGGTGACTGTGTAACCATGGCAACAACATAAACAATGCACTTCTACAGAGTTGACTGTGTAACCATGGCAACAACATAAACAATGCACTGAGCACTACTACACAGGTGACTGTGTAACCATGGCAACAACATAAACAATGCACTACTACAGAGATGGCTGTGTAACCATGGCAACAACATAAACAATGCACTTCTAAAGAGTTGAATGTGTAACCATGGCAACAACATAAACAATGCACTACTACACAGTTGACTGTAACCATAGCAACTACATAAACAACACACTACTACAGAGGTGACTGTGTAACCATGGCAACAACATAAACAATGCACTTCTACAGAGTTGACTCTGTTACCATGGCAACAACATAAACAATACATTACTACAGAGGTGACTGTGTAACCATGGCACCAACATAAACAATGCACTACTTCACAGGTAACTGTGTAACCATGGCAACAGCATAAACAATGCACTACTACAGATGAGACTGTGTAACCATGGCAACAAAATAAACAACACACTACTACAGAGGTGACTGTGTAACCATGGCAACAACATAAACAATGCACTACTACACAGGTAACTGTGTAACCATGGCAACAGCATAAACAATGCACTACTACAGATGACACTGTGTAACCATGGCAACAAAATAAACAACACACTACTACAGAGGTGACTGTGTAACCATGGCAACATTATAAACAATGCACTGCTACACCGGTGACTGTGTAACCATGGCAACAACATAAACAAAGAAATACTACACATGTGACTGTGAAACCATGGCAACAACATAAACAATGCACTACTACAGAGGTGACTGTGTAACCATGGCAATAACATAAACAATGCACTTCTACAGAGTTGACTGTGTAACCATGGCAACAACATAAACAATGCACTACTACAGAGGTGACTGTGTAACGATGGCAACAACATAGACAATGCACTACTACAGTGATGACTGTGTAACCATAGCAACAAAATAAACAACACACTACTACAGAGGTGACTGTGTAACCATAGAAACAACATAAACAATGCACTGAGCACTACTACACAGGTGACTGTGTAACCATGGCAACAACATAAACAATGCACTTCTACAGAGATGGCTGTGTAACCATGGCAACAACATAAACAATGCACTTGTACAGTGTTGACTGAGTAACCATGGCAACAACATAAACAATGCACTACTACTGATGAGACTGTGTAACCATGGCAACAACATAAACAAAGAACTACTACACATGTGACTGTGAAACCATGGCAACAACATAAACAATGCACTACTACAGAGGTGACTGTGTAGCCATGGCAATAACATAAACAATGCACTTCTACAGAGTTGACTGTGTAACCATGGCACCAACATAAGCAATGCACTAAGCACTACTACACAGGTGACTGTGTAACCATGGCAACAACATAAACAATGCACTACTACAGAGATGGCTGTGTAACCATGGCAACAACATAAACAATGCACTACTACAGAGGTGACTTTGTAACCATGGCACCAACATAAGCAATGCACTACTACACAGGTAACTGTAACCATGGCAACAGCATAAACAATGCACTACTACAGATGAGACTGTGTAACCATGGCAACAAAATAAACAATGCACTACTACACAGGTGACTGTGTAACCATGGCAACAACATAAACAAAGAACTACTACTCATGTGACTGTGATACCATGGCAACAACATAAACAATGCACTACTACAGAGGTGACTGTGTAACCATGGCAACAACATAAACAATGCACTTCTACAGAGTTGACTGTGTAACCATGGCAACAACATAAACAATGCACTGAGCACGACTACACAGGTGACTGTGTTACCATGGCAACAACATAAACAATGCACTACTACAGAGATGGCTGTGTAACCATGGCAATAACATAAACAATGCACTTCTAAAGAGTTGAATGTGTAACCATGGCAACAACATAAACAATGCACTACTACACAGTTGACTGTAACCATAGCAACTACATAAACAACACACTACTACAGAGGTGACTGTGTAACCATGGCAACAACATAAACAATGCACTTCTACAGAGTGGACTCTGTAAACATGGCAACAACATAAACAATGCATTACTACAGAGGTGACTGTGTAACCATTGCACCAACATAAACAATGCACTACTACACAGGTAACTGTGTAACCATGGCAACAACATAAACAATGCACTACTACAGATGAGACTGTGTAACCATTACACAAAATAAACAACGCAATACTACAGAGGTGACTGTGTAACCATGGCAACAACATAAACAATGCACTACTACACATGTAACTGTGTAACCATGGCAACAACATAAACAAAGAACTACTACACATGTGACTGTGAAACCATGGCAACAACATAAACAATGCACTACTACAGAGATTACTGAGTAACCATGACAATAACATAAACAATGCACTTCTACAGAAATGACTTTGTAACCATGGCAACAACATGAACAATGCACTACTACAGAGGTGACTGTGTAACCATGGCAACAACATAAACAATGCACTACTACAGAGGTGACTGTGTAACCAAAGCAACAAAATAAACAACACACTACTACAGAGGTGACTGTGTAACCATGGCAACAAAATAAACAACACACTACTACAGAGGTGACTGTGTAACCATGGCAACAACATAAATAATGCACTACTACACAGGTAACTGTGTAACCATGGCAACAGCATAAACAATGCACTACTACAGATGAGACTGTGTAACCATGGCAACAAAATAAACAACACACTACTACAGAGGTGACTGTGTAACCATGGCAACAAAATAAACAACACACTACTACAGAGGTAACTGTAACCATGGCAACAACATAAACAATGCACTACTACACAGGTAACTGTGTAACCATGGCAATAACATAAACAAAGAACTACTACACATGTGACTGTGAAACCATGGCAACAACATAAACAATGCACTACTACAGAGGTGACTGTGTAACCATGGCAATAACATAAACAATGCGCTTCTACAGAGTTGACTGTGTAACCATGGCAACAACATAAACAATGCACTACTACAGAGGTGACTGTGTAACCATAGCAACAAAATAAACAACACACTACTACAGAGGTGACTGTGTAACCATGGCAACAACATAAACAATGCACTGAGCACTACTACACAGGTGACTGTGTAACCATGGCAACAACATAAACAATGCACTACTACACAGGTGACTGTGTAACCATGGCAACAACATAAATAAAGAACTACTACACATGTGACTGTGAAACCATGGCAACAACATAAACAATGCATTACTACACATGTGACTCTGAAACCATGGCAACAACATAAACAATGCACTACTACAGAGGTGACTGTGTAACCATGGCAACAACATAAACAATGCACTACTACACAGGTGACTGTGTAATCATGGCAACAACATAAACAAAGAACTACTACACATGTGACTGTGAAACCATGGCAACAACATAAACAATGCACTACTACAGAGGTGACTGTGTAACCATGGCAATGACATAAACAATGCACTACTACAGAGGTGACTGTGTAACCATGGCAACAACATAAACAATGCACTGAGCACTACTACACAGGTGACTGTGTAACCATCGCAACAACATAAACAATGCACTACTACAGAGATGGCTGTGTAACCATGGCAACAACATAAACAATGCACTTCTAAAGAGTTGACTGTGTAACCATGGCAACAACATAAACAATGCACTACTACACAGTTGACTGTAACCATAGCAACTACATAAACAACACACTACTACAGAGGTGACTGTGTAACCATGGCAACAACATAAACAATGCACTTCTACAGAGTTGACTCTGTAACCATGGCAACAACATAAACAATGCATTACTACAGAGGTTACTGTGTAACCATGGCACCAACATACACAATGCACTACTTCACAAGTAACTGTGTAACCATGGCAACAGCATCAACAATGCACTACTACAGATGAGCCTGTGTAACCATGGCAACAAAATAAACAACACACTACTACAGAGGTGACTGTGTAACCATGGCAACAACATAAACAATGCACTACTACACAGGTAACTGTGTAACCATGGCAACAGCATAAACAATGCACTACTACAGATGAGACTGTGTAACCATGGCAACAAAATAAACAACACACTACTACAGAGGTGACTGTGTAACCATGGCAACATTATAAACAATGCACTGCTACACCGGTGACTGTGTAACCATGGCAACAACATAAACAAAGAACTACTACACATGTGACTGTGAAACCATGGCAACAACATAAACAATGCACTACTACAGAGGTGACTGTGTAACCATGGCAATAACATAAACAATGCACTTCTACAGAGTTGACTGTGTAACCATGGCAACAACATAAACAATGCACTACTACAGAGGTGACTGTGTAACGATGGCAACAACATAAACAATGCACTACTACAGTGATGACTGTGTAACCATAGCAACAAAATAAACAACACACTACTACAGAGGTGACTGTGTAACCATAGCAACAACATAAACAATGCACTGAGCACTACTACACAGGTGACTGTGTAACCATGGCAACAACATAAACAATGCACTTCTACAGAGATGGCTGTGTAACCATGGCAACAACATAAACAATGCACTTGTACAGTGTTGACTGAGTAACCATGGCAACAACATAAACAATGCACTACTACTGATGAGACTGTGTAACCATGGCAACAACATAAACAAAGAACTACTACACATGTGACTGTGAAACCATGGCAACAACATAAACAATGCACTACTACAGAGGTGACTGTGTAGCCATGGCAATAACATAAACAATGCACTTCTACAGAGTTGACTGTGTAACCATGGCACCAACATAAGCAATGCACTGAGCACTACTACACAGGTGACTGTGTAACCATGGCAACAACATAAACAATGCACTACTACAGAGATGGCTGTGTAACCATGGCAACAACATAAACAATGCACTACTACAGAGGTGACTGTGTAACCATGGCACCAACATAAGCAATGCACTACTACACAGGTAACTGTAACCATGGCAACAGCATAAACAATGCACTACTACAGATGAGACTGTGAAACCATGGCAACAAAATAAACAATGCACTACTACACAGGTGACTGTGTAACCATGGCAACAACATAAACAATGCACTACTACAGATGAGAGTGTGTAACCATGGCAACAAAATAAACAACACACTACTACAGAGGTGACTGTGTAACCATGGCAACAACATAAACAATGCACTACTACACAGGTAACTGTGTAACCATGGCAACAGCATAAACAATGCACTACTACAGATGAGACTGTGTAACCATGGCAACAAAATAAACAACACACTACTACAGAGGTGACTGTGTAACCATGGCAACATTATAAACAATGCACTGCTACACCGGTGACTGTGTAACCATGGCAACAACATAAACAAAGAACTACTACACATGTGACTGTGAAACCATGGCAACAACATAAACAATGCACTACTACAGAGGTGACTGTGTAACCATGGCAATAACATAAACAATGCACTTCTACAGAGTTGACTGTGTAACCATGGCAACAACATAAACAATGCACTAATACAGAGGTGACTGTGTAACGATGGCAACAACATAAACAATGCACTACTACAGTGATGACTGTGTAACCATAGCAACAAAATAAACAACACACTACTACAGAGGTGACTGTGTAACCATAGCAACAACATAAACAATGCACTGAGCACTACTACACAGGTGACTGTGTAACCATGGCAACAACATAAACAATGCACTTCTACAGAGATGGCTGTGTAACCATGGCAACAACATAAACAATGCACTTGTACAGTGTTGACTGAGTAACCATGGCAACAAAATAAACAACACACTACTACAGAGGTGACTGTGTAACCATGGCAACAACATAAACAATGCACTACTACACAGGTAACTGTGTAACCATGGCAACAGCATAAACAATGCACTACTACAGATGAGACTGTGTAACCATGGCAACAAAATAAACAACACACTACTACAGAGGTGACTGTGTAACCATGGCAACATTATAAACAATGCACTGCTACACCGGTGACTGTGTAACCATGGCAACAACATAAACAAAGAACTACTACACATGTGACTGTGAAACCATGGCAACAACATAAACAATGCACTACTACAGAGGTGACTGTGTAACCATGGCAATAACATAAACAATGCACTTCTACAGAGTTGACTGTGTAACCATGGCAACAACATAAACAATGCACTACTACAGAGGTGACTGTGTAACGATGGCAACAACATAAACAATGCACTACTACAGTGATGACTGTGTAACCATAGCAACAAAATAAACAACACACTACTACAGAGGTGACTGTGTAACCATAGCAACAACATAAACAATGCACTGAGCACTACTACACAGGTGACTGTGTAACCATGGCAACAACATAAACAATGCACTTCTACAGAGATGGCTGTGTAACCATGGCAACAACATAAACAATGCACTTGTACAGTGTTGACTGAGTAACCATGGCAACAACATAAACAATGCACTACTACTGATGAGACTGTGTAACCATGGCAACAACATAAACAAAGAACTACTACACATGTGACTGTGAAACCATGGCAACAACATAAACAATGCACTACTACAGAGGTGACTGTGTAGCCATGGCAATAACATAAACAATGCACTTCTACAGAGTTGACTGTGTAACCATGGCACCAACATAAGCAATGCACTGAGCACTACTACACAGGTGACTGTGTAACCATGGCAACAACATAAACAATGCACTACTACAGAGATGGCTGTGTAACCATGGCAACAACATAAACAATGCACTACTACAGAGGTGACTGTGTAACCATGGCACCAACATAAGCAATGCACTACTACACAGGTAACTGTAACCATGGCAACAGCATAAACAATGCACTACTACAGATGAGACTGTGAAACCATGGCAACAAAATAAACAATGCACTACTACACAGGTGACTGTGTAACCATGGCAACAACATAAACAATGCACTACTACAGATGAGAGTGTGTAACCATGGCAACAAAATAAACAACACACTACTACAGAGGTGACTGTGTAACCATGGCAACAACATAAACAATGCACTACTACACAGGTAACTGTGTAACCATGGCAACAGCATAAACAATGCACTACTACAGATGAGACTGTGTAACCATGGCAACAAAATAAACAACACACTACTACAGAGGTGACTGTGTAACCATGGCAACATTATAAACAATGCACTGCTACACCGGTGACTGTGTAACCATGGCAACAACATAAACAAAGAACTACTACACATGTGACTGTGAAACCATGGCAACAACATAAACAATGCACTACTACAGAGGTGACTGTGTAACCATGGCAATAACATAAACAATGCACTTCTACAGAGTTGACTGTGTAACCATGGCAACAACATAAACAATGCACTAATACAGAGGTGACTGTGTAACGATGGCAACAACATAAACAATGCACTACTACAGTGATGACTGTGTAACCATAGCAACAAAATAAACAACACACTACTACAGAGGTGACTGTGTAACCATAGCAACAACATAAACAATGCACTGAGCACTACTACACAGGTGACTGTGTAACCATGGCAACAACATAAACAATGCACTTCTACAGAGATGGCTGTGTAACCATGGCAACAACATAAACAATGCACTTGTACAGTGTTGACTGAGTAACCATGGCAACAACATAAACAATGCACTACTACTGATGAGACTGTGTAACCATGGCAACAACATAAACAAAGAACTACTACACATGTGACTGTGAAACCATGGCAACAACATAAACAATGCACTACTACAGAGGTGACTGTGTAGCCATGGCAATAACATAAACAATGCACTTCTACAGAGTTGACTGTGTAACCATGGCACCAACATAAGCAATGCACTAAGCACTACTACACAGGTGACTGTGTAACCATGGCAACAACATAAACAATGCACTACTACAGAGATGGCTGTGTAACCATGGCAACAACATAAACAATGCACTACTACAGAGGTGACTTTGTAACCATGGCACCAACATAAGCAATGCACTACTACACAGGTAACTGTAACCATGGCAACAGCATAAACAATGCACTACTACAGATGAGACTGTGTAATTATGGCAACAAAATAAACAATGCACTACTACACAGGTGACTGTGTAACCATGGCAACAACATAAACAAAGAACTACTACTCATGTGACTGTGATACCATGGCAACAACATAAACAATGCACTACTACAGAGGTGACTGTGTAACCATGGCAACAACATAAACAATGCACTTCTACAGAGTTGACTGTGTAACCATGGCAACAACATAAACAATGCACTGAGCACTACTACACAGGTGACTGTGTAACCATGGCAACAACATAAACAATGCACTACTACAGAGATGGCTGTGTAACCATGGCAACAACATAAACAATGCACTTCTAAAGAGTTGAATGTGTAACCATGGCAACAACATAAACAATGCACTACTACACAGTTGACTGTAACCATAGCAACTACATAAACAACACACTACTACAGAGGTGACTGTGTAACCATAGCAACAACATAAACAATGCACTTCTACAGAGTGGACTCTGTAAACATGGCAACAACATAAACAATGCATTACTACAGAGGTGACTGTGTAACCATTGCACCAACATAAACAATGCACTACTACACAGGTAACTGTGTAACCATGGCAACAGCATAAACAATGCACTACTACAGATGAGACTGTGTAACCATTACACAAAATAAACAACGCAATACTACAGAGGTGACTGTGTAACCATGGCAACAACATAAACAATGCACTACTACACATGTAACTGTGTAACCATGGCAACAACATAAACAAAGAACTACTACACATGTGACTGTGAAACCATGGCAACAACATAAACAATGCACTACTACAGAGATTACTGAGTAACCATGACAATAACATAAACAATGCACTTCTACAGAAATGACTTTGTAACCATGGCAACAACATGAACAATGCACTACTACAGAGGTGACTGTGTAACCATGGCAACAACATAAACAATGCACTACTACAGAGGTGACTGTGTAACCAAAGCAACAAAATAAACAACACACTACTACAGAGGTGACTGTGTAACCATGGCAACAACATAAATAATGCACTACTACACAGGTAACTGTGTAACCATGGCAACAGCATAAACAATGCACTACTACAGATAAGACTGTGTAACAATGGCAACAAAATAAACAACACACTACTACAGAGGTGACTGTGTAACCATGGCAACAAAATAAACAACACACTACTACAGAGGTAACTGTAACCATGGCAACAACATAAACAATGCACTACTACACAGGTGACTGTGTAACCATGGCAATAACATAAACAAAGAACTACTACACATGTGACTGTGAAACCATGGCAACAACATAAACAATGCACTACTACAGAGGTGACTGTGTAACCATGGCAATAACATAAACAATGCACTTCTACAGAGTTGACTGTGTAACCATGGCAACAACATAAACAATGCACTACTACAGAGGTGACTGTGTAACCATAGCAACAAAATAAACAACACACTACTACAGAAATGACTGTGTAACCATGGCAACAACATAAACAATGCACTGAGCACTACTACACAGGTGACTGTGTAACCATGGCAACAACATAAACAATGCACTACTACACAGGTGACTGTGTAACCATGGCAACAACATAAATAAAGAACTACTACACATGTGACTGTGAAACCATGGCAACAACATAAACAATGCATTACTACACATGTGACTCTGAAACCATGGCAACAACATAAGCAATGCACTACTACAGAGGTGACTGTGTAACCATGGCAACAACATAAACAATGCACTACTACACAGGTGACTGTGTAATCATGGCAACAACATAAACAAAGAACTACTACACATGTGACTGTGAAACCATGGCAACAACATAAACAATGCACTACTACAGAGGTGACTGTGTAACCATGGCAATGACATAAACAATGCACTACTACAGAGGTGACTGTGTAACCATGGCAACAACATAAACAATGCACTGAGCACTACTACACAGGTGACTGTGTAACCATCGCAACAACATAAACAATGCACTACTACAGAGATGGCTGTGTAACCATGGCAACAACATAAACAATGCACTTCTAAAGAGTTGACTGTGTAACCATGGCAACAACATAAACAATGCACTACTACACAGTTGACTGTAACCATAGCAACTACATAAACAACACACTACTACAGAGGTGACTGTGTAACCATGGCAACAACATAAACAATGCACTTCTACAGAGTTGACTCTGTAACCATGGCAACAACATAAACAATGCATTACTAAAGAGGTGACTGTGTAACCATGGCACCAACATACACAATGCACTACTTCACAAGTAACTGTGTAACCATGGCAACAGCATAAACAATGCACTACTACAGATGAGACTGTGTAACCATGGCAACAAAATAAACAACACACTACTACAGAGACAAAACAACATAAACAATGCACTACTACACAGGTAACTGTGTAACCATGGTAACAGCATAAACAATGCACTACTACAGATGAGACTGTGTAACCATGGCAACAAAATAAACAACACACTACTACAGAGGTGACTGTGTAACCATGGCAACATTATAAACAATGCACTGCTACACCGGTGACTGTGTAACCATGGCAACAACATAAACAAAGAACTACTACACATGTGACTGTGAAACCATGGCAACAACATAAACAATGCACTACTACAGAGGTGACTGTGTAACCATGGCAATAACATAAACAATGCACTTCTACAGAGTTGACTGTGTAACCATGGCAACAACATAAACAATGCACTTCTAAAGAGTTGACTGTGTAACCATGGCAACAACATAAACAATGCACTACTACAGTGATGACTGTGTAACCATAGCAACAAAATAAACAACACACTACTACAGAGGTGACTGTGTAACCATAGCAACAACATAAACAATGCACTGAGCACTACTACACAGGTGACTGTGTAACCATGGCAACAACATAAACAATGCACTTCTACAGAGATGGCTGTCTAACCATGGCAACAACATAAACAATGCACTTGTACAGTGTTGACTGAGTAACCATGGCAACAACATAAACAATGCACTACTACTGATGAGACTGTGTAACCATGGCAACAACATAAACAAAGAACTACTACACATGTGACTGTGAAACCATGGCAACAACATAAACAATGCACTACTACAGAGGTGACTGTGTAGCCATGGCAATAACATAAACAATGCACTTCTACAGAGTTGACTGTGTAACCATGGCACCAACATAAGCAATGCACTGAGCACTACTACACAGGTGACTGTGTTACCATGGCAACAACATAAACAATGCACTACTACAGAGATGGCTGTGTAACCATGGCAACAACATAAACAATGCACTACTACAGAGGTGACTGTGTAACCATGGCACCAACATAAGCAATGCACTACTACACAGGTAACTGTAACCATGGCAACAGCATAAACAATGCACTACTACAGATGAGACTGTGTAACCATGGCAACAAAATAAACAATGCACTACTACACAGGTGACTGTGTAACCATGGCAACAACATAAACAATGCACTACTACAGATGAGACTGTGTAACCATGGCAACAAAATAAACAACACACTACTACAGAGGTGACTGTGTAACCATGGCAACAACATAAACAATGCACTACTACACAGGTAACTGTGTAACCATGGCAACAGCATAAACAATGCACTACTACAGATGAGACTGTGTAACCATGGCAACAAAATAAACAACACACTACTACAGAGGTGACTGTGTAACCATGGCAACATTATAAACAATGCACTGCTACACCGGTGACTGTGTAACCATGGCAACAACATAAACAAAGAACTACTACACATGTGACTGTGAAACCATGGCAACAACATAAACAATGCACTACTACAGAGGTGACTGTGTAACCATGGCAATAACATAAACAATGCACTTCTACAGAGTTGACTGTGTAACCATGGCAACAACATAAACAATGCACTACTACAGAGGTGACTGTGTAACGATGGCAACAACATAAACAATGCACTACTACAGTGATGACTGTGTAACCATAGCAACAAAATAAACAACACACTACTACAGAGGTGATTGTGTAACCATAGCAACAACATAAACAATGCACTGAGCACTACTACACAGGTGACTGTGTAACCATGGCAACAACATAAACAATGCACTTCTACAGAGATGGCTGTGTAACCATGGCAACAACATAAACAATGCACTTGTACAGTGTTGACTGAGTAACCATGGCAACAACATAAACAATGCACTACTACTGATGAGACTGTGTAACCATGGCAACAACATAAACAAAGAACTACTACACACGTGACTGTGAAACCATGGCAACAACATAAACAATGCACTACTACAGAGGTGACTGTGTAGCCATGGCAATAACATAAACAATGCACTTCTACAGAGTTGACTGTGTAACCATGGCACCAACATAAGCAATGCACTAAGCACTACTACACAGGTGACTGTGTAACCATGGCAACAACATAAACAATGCACTACTACAGAGATGGCTGTGTAACCATGGCAACAACATAAACAATGCACTACTACAGAGGTGACTTTGTAACCATGGCACCAACATAAGCAATGCACTACTACACAGGTAACTGTAACCATGGCAACAGCATAAACAATGCACTACTACAGATGAGACTGTGTAACCATGGCAACAAAATAAACAATGCACTACTACACAGGTGACTGTGTAACCATGGCAACAACATAAACAAAGAACTACTACTCATGTGACTGTGATACCATGGCAACAACATAAACAATGCACTACTACAGAGGTGACTGTGTAACCATTGCACCAACATAAACAATGCACTACTACACAGGTAACTGTGTAACCATGGCAACAACATAAACAATGCACTACTACAGATGAGACTGTGTAACCATTACACAAAATAAACAACGCAATACTACAGAGGTGACTGTGTAACCATGGCAACAACATAAACAATGCACTACTACACATGTAACTGTGTAACCATGGCAACAACATAAACAAAGAACTACTACACATGTGACTGTGAAACCATGGCAACAACATAAACAATGCACTACTACAGAGATTACTGAGTAACCATGACAATAACATAAACAATGCACTTCTACAGAAATGACTTTGTAACCATGGCAACAACATGAACAATGCACTACTACAGAGGTGACTGTGTAACCATGGCAACAACATAAACAATGCACTACTACAGAGGTGACTGTGTAACCAAAGCAACAAAATAAACAACACACTACTACAGAGGTGACTGTGTAACCATGGCAACAAAATAAACAACACACTACTACAGAGGTGACTGTGTAACCATGGCAACAACATAAATAATGCACTACTACACAGGTAACTGTGTAACCATGGCAACAGCATAAACAATGCACTACTACAGATGAGACTGTGTAACCATGGCAACAAAATAAACAACACACTACTACAGAGGTGACTGTGTAACCATGGCAACAAAATAAACAACACACTACTACAGAGGTAACTGTAACCATGGCAACAACATAAACAATGCACTACTACACAGGTAACTGTGTAACCATGGCAATAACATAAACAAAGAACTACTACACATGTGACTGTGAAACCATGGCAACAACATAAACAATGCACTACTACAGAGGTGACTGTGTAACCATGGCAATAACATAAACAATGCGCTTCTACAGAGTTGACTGTGTAACCATGGCAACAACATAAACAATGCACTACTACAGAGGTGACTGTGTAACCATAGCAACAAAATAAACAACACACTACTACAGAGGTGACTGTGTAACCATGGCAACAACATAAACAATGCACTGAGCACTACTACACAGGTGACTGTGTAACCATGGCAACAACATAAACAATGCACTACTACACAGGTGACTGTGTAACCATGGCAACAACATAAATAAAGAACTACTACACATGTGACTGTGAAACCATGGCAACAACATAAACAATGCATTACTACACATGTGACTCTGAAACCATGGCAACAACATAAACAATGCACTACTACAGAGGTGACTGTGTAACCATGGCAACAACATAAACAATGCACTACTACACAGGTGACTGTGTAATCATGGCAACAACATAAACAAAGAACTACTACACATGTGACTGTGAAACCATGGCAACAACATAAACAATGCACTACTACAGAGGTGACTGTGTAACCATGGCAATGACATAAACAATGCACTACTACAGAGGTGACTGTGTAACCATGGCAACAACATAAACAATGCACTGAGCACTACTACACAGGTGACTGTGTAACCATCGCAACAACATAAACAATGCACTACTACAGAGATGGCTGTGTAACCATGGCAACAACATAAACAATGCACTTCTAAAGAGTTGACTGTGTAACCATGGCAACAACATAAACAATGCACTACTACACAGTTGACTGTAACCATAGCAACTACATAAACAACACACTACTACAGAGGTGACTGTGTAACCATGGCAACAACATAAACAATGCACTTCTACAGAGTTGACTCTGTAACCATGGCAACAACATAAACAATGCATTACTACAGAGGTTACTGTGTAACCATGGCACCAACATACACAATGCACTACTTCACAAGTAACTGTGTAACCATGGCAACAGCATCAACAATGCACTACTACAGATGAGCCTGTGTAACCATGGCAACAAAATAAACAACACACTACTACAGAGGTGACTGTGTAACCATGGCAACAACATAAACAATGCACTACTACACAGGTAACTGTGTAACCATGGCAACAGCATAAACAATGCACTACTACAGATGAGACTGTGTAACCATGGCAACAAAATAAACAACACACTACTACAGAGGTGACTGTGTAACCATGGCAACATTATAAACAATGCACTGCTACACCGGTGACTGTGTAACCATGGCAACAACATAAACAAAGAACTACTACACATGTGACTGTGAAACCATGGCAACAACATAAACAATGCACTACTACAGAGGTGACTGTGTAACCATGGCAATAACATAAACAATGCACTTCTACAGAGTTGACTGTGTAACCATGGCAACAACATAAACAATGCACTACTACAGAGGTGACTGTGTAACGATGGCAACAACATAAACAATGCACTACTACAGTGATGACTGTGTAACCATAGCAACAAAATAAACAACACACTACTACAGAGGTGACTGTGTAACCATAGCAACAACATAAACAATGCACTGAGCACTACTACACAGGTGACTGTGTAACCATGGCAACAACATAAACAATGCACTTCTACAGAGATGGCTGTGTAACCATGGCAACAACATAAACAATGCACTTGTACAGTGTTGACTGAGTAACCATGGCAACAACATAAACAATGCACTACTACTGATGAGACTGTGTAACCATGGCAACAACATAAACAAAGAACTACTACACATGTGACTGTGAAACCATGGCAACAACATAAACAATGCACTACTACAGAGGTGACTGTGTAGCCATGGCAATAACATAAACAATGCACTTCTACAGAGTTGACTGTGTAACCATGGCACCAACATAAGCAATGCACTGAGCACTACTACACAGGTGACTGTGTAACCATGGCAACAACATAAACAATGCACTACTACAGAGATGGCTGTGTAACCATGGCAACAACATAAACAATGCACTACTACAGAGGTGACTGTGTAACCATGGCACCAACATAAGCAATGCACTACTACACAGGTAACTGTAACCATGGCAACAGCATAAACAATGCACTACTACAGATGAGACTGTGAAACCATGGCAACAAAATAAACAATGCACTACTACACAGGTGACTGTGTAACCATGGCAACAACATAAACAATGCACTACTACAGATGAGAGTGTGTAACCATGGCAACAAAATAAACAACACACTACTACAGAGGTGACTGTGTAACCATGGCAACAACATAAACAATGCACTACTACACAGGTAACTGTGTAACCATGGCAACAGCATAAACAATGCACTACTACAGATGAGACTGTGTAACCATGGCAACAAAATAAACAACACACTACTACAGAGGTGACTGTGTAACCATGGCAACATTATAAACAATGCACTGCTACACCGGTGACTGTGTAACCATGGCAACAACATAAACAAAGAACTACTACACATGTGACTGTGAAACCATGGCAACAACATAAACAATGCACTACTACAGAGGTGACTGTGTAACCATGGCAATAACATAAACAATGCACTTCTACAGAGTTGACTGTGTAACCATGGCAACAACATAAACAATGCACTAATACAGAGGTGACTGTGTAACGATGGCAACAACATAAACAATGCACTACTACAGTGATGACTGTGTAACCATAGCAACAAAATAAACAACACACTACTACAGAGGTGACTGTGTAACCATAGCAACAACATAAACAATGCACTGAGCACTACTACACAGGTGACTGTGTAACCATGGCAACAACATAAACAATGCACTTCTACAGAGATGGCTGTGTAACCATGGCAACAACATAAACAATGCACTTGTACAGTGTTGACTGAGTAACCATGGCAACAAAATAAACAACACACTACTACAGAGGTGACTGTGTAACCATGGCAACAACATAAACAATGCACTACTACACAGGTAACTGTGTAACCATGGCAACAGCATAAACAATGCACTACTACAGATGAGACTGTGTAACCATGGCAACAAAATAAACAACACACTACTACAGAGGTGACTGTGTAACCATGGCAACATTATAAACAATGCACTGCTACACCGGTGACTGTGTAACCATGGCAACAACATAAACAAAGAACTACTACACATGTGACTGTGAAACCATGGCAACAACATAAACAATGCACTACTACAGAGGTGACTGTGTAACCATGGCAATAACATAAACAATGCACTTCTACAGAGTTGACTGTGTAACCATGGCAACAACATAAACAATGCACTACTACAGAGGTGACTGTGTAACGATGGCAACAACATAAACAATGCACTACTACAGTGATGACTGTGTAACCATAGCAACAAAATAAACAACACACTACTACAGAGGTGACTGTGTAACCATAGCAACAACATAAACAATGCACTGAGCACTACTACACAGGTGACTGTGTAACCATGGCAACAACATAAACAATGCACTTCTACAGAGATGGCTGTGTAACCATGGCAACAACATAAACAATGCACTTGTACAGTGTTGACTGAGTAACCATGGCAACAACATAAACAATGCACTACTACTGATGAGACTGTGTAACCATGGCAACAACATAAACAAAGAACTACTACACATGTGACTGTGAAACCATGGCAACAACATAAACAATGCACTACTACAGAGGTGACTGTGTAGCCATGGCAATAACATAAACAATGCACTTCTACAGAGTTGACTGTGTAACCATGGCACCAACATAAGCAATGCACTGAGCACTACTACACAGGTGACTGTGTAACCATGGCAACAACATAAACAATGCACTACTACAGAGATGGCTGTGTAACCATGGCAACAACATAAACAATGCACTACTACAGAGGTGACTGTGTAACCATGGCACCAACATAAGCAATGCACTACTACACAGGTAACTGTAACCATGGCAACAGCATAAACAATGCACTACTACAGATGAGACTGTGAAACCATGGCAACAAAATAAACAATGCACTACTACACAGGTGACTGTGTAACCATGGCAACAACATAAACAATGCACTACTACAGATGAGAGTGTGTAACCATGGCAACAAAATAAACAACACACTACTACAGAGGTGACTGTGTAACCATGGCAACAACATAAACAATGCACTACTACACAGGTAACTGTGTAACCATGGCAACAGCATAAACAATGCACTACTACAGATGAGACTGTGTAACCATGGCAACAAAATAAACAACACACTACTACAGAGGTGACTGTGTAACCATGGCAACATTATAAACAATGCACTGCTACACCGGTGACTGTGTAACCATGGCAACAACATAAACAAAGAACTACTACACATGTGACTGTGAAACCATGGCAACAACATAAACAATGCACTACTACAGAGGTGACTGTGTAACCATGGCAATAACATAAACAATGCACTTCTACAGAGTTGACTGTGTAACCATGGCAACAACATAAACAATGCACTACTACAGAGGTGACTGTGTAACGATGGCAACAACATAAACAATGCACTACTACAGTGATGACTGTGTAACCATAGCAACAAAATAAACAACACACTACTACAGAGGTGACTGTGTAACCATAGCAACAACATAAACAATGCACTGAGCACTACTACACAGGTGACTGTGTAACCATGGCAACAACATAAACAATGCACTTCTACAGAGATGGCTGTGTAACCATGGCAACAACATAAACAATGCACTTGTACAGTGTTGACTGAGTAACCATGGCAACAACATAAACAATGCACTACTACTGATGAGACTGTGTAACCATGGCAACAACATAAACAAAGAACTACTACACACGTGACTGTGAAACCATGGCAACAACATAAACAATGCACTACTACAGAGGTGACTGTGTAGCCATGGCAATAACATAAACAATGCACTTCTACAGAGTTGACTGTGTAACCATGGCACCAACATAAGCAATGCACTAAGCACTACTACACAGGTGACTGTGTAACCATGGCAACAACATAAACAATGCACTACTACAGAGATGGCTGTGTAACCATGGCAACAACATAAACAATGCACTACTACAGAGGTGACTTTGTAACCATGGCACCAACATAAGCAATGCACTACTACACAGGTAACTGTAACCATGGCAACAGCATAAACAATGCACTACTACAGATGAGACTGTGTAACCATGGCAACAAAATAAACAATGCACTACTACACAGGTGACTGTGTAACCATTGCAACAACATAAACAAAGAACTACTACTCATGTGACTGTGATACCATGGCAACAACATAAACAATGCACTACTACAGAGGTGACTGTGTAACCATGGCAACAACATAAACAATGCACTTCTACAGAGTTGACTGTGTAACCATGGCAACAACATAAACAATGCACTGAGCACTACTACACAGGTGACTGTGTAACCATGGCAACAACATAAACAATGCACTACTACAGAGATGGCTGTGTAACCATGGCAACAACATAAACAATGCACTTCTAAAGAGTTGAATGTGTAACCATGGCAACAACATAAACAATGCACTACTACACAGTTGACTGTAACCATAGCAACTACATAAACAACACACTACTACAGAGGTGACTGTGTAACCATGGCAACAACATAAACAATGCACTTCTACAGAGTGGACTCTGTAAACATGGCAACAACATAAACAATGCATTACTACAGAGGTGACTGTGTAACCATTGCACCAACATAAACAATGCACTACTACACAGGTAACTGTGTAACGATGGCAACAGCATAAACAATGCACTACTACAGATGAGACTGTGTAACCATTACACAAAATAAACAACGCAATACTACAGAGGTGACTGTGTAACCATGGCAACAACATAAACAATGCACTACTACACATGTAACTGTGTAACCATGGCAACAACATAAACAAAGAACTACTACACATGTGACTGTGAAACCATGGCAACAACATAAACAATGCACTACTACAGAGATTACTGAGTAACCATGACAATAACATAAACAATGCACTTCTACAGAAATGACTTTGTAACCATGGCAACAACATGAACAATGCACTACTACAGAGGTGACTGTGTAACCATGGCAACAACATAAACAATGCACTACTACAGAGGTGACTGTGTAACCAAAGCAACAAAATAAACAACACACTACTACAGAGGTGACTGTGTAACCATGGCAACAACATAAATAATGCACTACTACACAGGTAACTGTGTAACCATGGCAACAGCATAAACAATGCACTACTACAGATGAGACTGTGTAACAATGGCAACAAAATAAACAACACACTACTACAGAGGTGACTGTGTAACCATGGCAACAAAATAAACAACACACTACTACAGAGGTAACTGTAACCATGGCAACAACATAAACAATGCACTACTACACAGGTGACTGTGTAACCATGGCAATAACATAAACAAAGAACTACTACACATGTGACTGTGAAACCATGGCAACAACATAAACAATGCACTACTACAGAGGTGACTGTGTAACCATGGCAATAACATAAACAATGCACTTCTACAGAGTTGACTGTGTAACCATGGCAACAACATAAACAATGCACTACTACAGAGGTGACTGTGTAACCATAGCAACAAAATAAACAACACACTACTACAGAGGTGACTGTGTAACCATGGCAACAACATAAACAATGCACTGAGCACTACTACACAGGTGACTGTGTAACCATGGCAACAACATAAACAATGCACTACTACACAGGTGACTGTGTAACCATGGCAACAACATAAATAAAGAACTACTACACATGTGACTGTGAAACCATGGCAACAACATAAACAATGCATTACTACACATGTGACTCTGAAACCATGGCAACAACATAAGCAATGCACTACTACAGAGGTGACTGTGTAACCATGGCAACAACATAAACAATGCACTACTACACAGGTGACTGTGTAATCATGGCAACAACATAAACAAAGAACTACTACACATGTGACTGTGAAACCATGGCAACAACATAAACAATGCACTACTACAGAGGTGACTGTGTAACCATGGCAATGACATAAACAATGCACTACTACAGAGGTGACTGTGTAACCATGGCAACAACATAAACAATGCACTGAGCACTACTACACAGGTGACTGTGTAACCATCGCAACAACATAAACAATGCACTACTACAGAGATGGCTGTGTAACCATGGCAACAACATAAACAATGCACTTCTAAAGAGTTGACTGTGTAACCATGGCAACAACATAAACAATGCACTACTACACAGTTGACTGTAACCATAGCAACTACATAAACAACACACTACTACAGAGGTGACTGTGTAACCATGGCAACAACATAAACAATGCACTTCTACAGAGTTGACTCTGTAACCATGGCAACAACATAAACAATGCATTACTACAGAGGTGACTGTGTAACCATGGCACCAACATACACAATGCACTACTTCACAAGTAACTGTGTAACCATGGCAACAGCATAAACAATGCACTACTACAGATGAGACTGTGTAACCATGGCAACAAAATAAACAACACACTACTACAGAGACAAAACAACATAAACAATGCACTACTACACAGGTAACTGTGTAACCATGGTAACAGCATAAACAATGCACTACTACAGATGAGACTGTGTAACCATGGCAACAAAATAAACAACACACTACTACAGAGGTGACTGTGTAACCATGGCAACATTATAAACAATGCACTGCTACACCGGTGACTGTGTAACCATGGCAACAACATAAACAAAGAACTACTACACATGTGACTGTGAAACCATGGCAACAACATAAACAATGCACTACTACAGAGGTGACTGTGTAACCATGGCAATAACATAAACAATGCACTTCTACAGAGTTGACTGTGTAACCATGGCAACAACATAAACAATGCACTTCTAAAGAGTTGACTGTGTAACCATGGCAACAACATAAACAATGCACTACTACAGTGATGACTGTGTAACCATAGCAACAAAATAAACAACACACTACTACAGAGGTGACTGTGTAACCATAGCAACAACATAAACAATGCACTGAGCACTACTACACAGGTGACTGTGTAACCATGGCAACAACATAAACAATGCACTTCTACAGAGATGGCTGTCTAACCATGGCAACAACATAAACAATGCACTTGTACAGTGTTGACTGAGTAACCATGGCAACAACATAAACAATGCACTACTACTGATGAGACTGTGTAACCATGGCAACAACATAAACAAAGAACTACTACACATGTGACTGTGAAACCATGGCAACAACATAAACAATGCACTACTACAGAGGTGACTGTGTAGCCATGGCAATAACATAAACAATGCACTTCTACAGAGTTGACTGTGTAACCATGGCACCAACATAAGCAATGCACTGAGCACTACTACACAGGTGACTGTGTTACCATGGCAACAACATAAACAATGCACTACTACAGAGATGGCTGTGTAACCATGGCAACAACATAAACAATGCACTACTACAGAGGTGACTGTGTAACCATGGCACCAACATAAGCAATGCACTACTACACAGGTAACTGTAACCATGGCAACAGCATAAACAATGCACTACTACAGATGAGACTGTGTAACCATGGCAACAAAATAAACAATGCACTACTACACAGGTGACTGTGTAACCATGGCAACAACATAAACAATGCACTACTACAGATGAGAGTGTGTAACCATGGCAACAAAATAAACAACACACTACTACAGAGGTGACTGTGTAACCATGGCAACAACATAAACAATGCACTACTACACAGGTAACTGTGTAACCATGGCAACAGCATAAACAATGCACTACTACAGATGAGACTGTGTAACCATGGCAACAAAATAAACAACACACTACTACAGAGGTGACTGTGTAACCATGGCAACATTATAAACAATGCACTGCTACACCGGTGACTGTGTAACCATGGCAACAACATAAACAAAGAACTACTACACATGTGACTGTGAAACCATGGCAACAACATAAACAATGCACTACTACAGAGGTGACTGTGTAACCATGGCAATAACATAAACAATGCACTTCTACAGAGTTGACTGTGTAACCATGGCAACAACATAAACAATGCACTAATACAGAGGTGACTGTGTAACGATGGCAACAACATAAACAATGCACTACTACAGTGATGACTGTGTAACCATAGCAACAAAATAAACAACACACTACTACAGAGGTGACTGTGTAACCATAGCAACAACATAAACAATGCACTGAGCACTACTACACAGGTGACTGTGTAACCATGGCAACAACATAAACAATGCACTTCTACAGAGATGGCTGTGTAACCATGGCAACAACATAAACAATGCACTTGTACAGTGTTGACTGAGTAACCATGGCAACAACATAAACAATGCACTACTACTGATGAGACTGTGTAACCATGGCAACAACATAAACAAAGAACTACTACACATGTGACTGTGAAACCATGGCAACAACATAAACAATGCACTACTACAGAGGTGACTGTGTAGCCATGGCAATAACATAAACAATGCACTTCTACAGAGTTGAATGTGTAACCATGGCACCAACATAAGCAATGCACTGAGCACTACTACACAGGTGACTGTGTAACCATGGCAACAACATAAACAATGCACTACTACAGAGATGGCTGTGTAACCATGGCAACAACATAAACAATGCACTACTACAGAGGTGACTGTGTAACCATGGCACCAACATAAGCAATGCACTACTACACAGGTAACTGTAACCATGGCAACAGCATAAACAATGCACTACTACAGATGAGACTGTGTAACCATGGCAACAAAATAAACAATGCACTACTACACAGGTGACTGTGTAACCATGGCAACAACATAAACAAAGAACTACTACTCATGTGACTGTGATACCATGGCAACAACATAAACAATGCACTACTACAGAGGTGACTGTGTAACCATGGCAACAACATAAACAATGCACTTCTACAGAGTTGACTGTGTAACCATGGCAACAACATAAACAATGCACTGAGCACTACTACACAGGTGACTGTGTAACCATGGCAACAACATAAACAATGCACTACTACAGAGATGGCTGTGTAACCATGGCAACAACATAAACAATGCACTTCTAAAGAGTTGAATGTGTAACCATGGCAACAACATAAACAATGCACTACTACACAGTTGACTGTAACCATAGCAACTACATAAACAACACACTACTACAGAGGTGACTGTGTAACCATGGCAACAACATAACCAATGCACTTCTACAGAGTGGACTCTGTAAACATGGCAACAACATAAACAATGCATTACTACAGAGGTGACTGTGTAACCATTGCACCAACATAAACAATGCACTACTACACAGGTAACTGTGTAACCATGGCAACAGCATAAACAATGCACTACTACAGATGAGACTGTGTAACCATTACACAAAATAAACAACGCAATACTACAGAGGTGACTGTGTAACCATGGCAACAACATAAACAATGCACTACTACACATGTAACTGTGTAACCATGGCAACAACATAAACAAAGAACTACTACACATGTGACTGTGAAACCATGGCAACAATATAAACAATGCACTACTACAGAGATTACTGAGTAACCATGACAATAACATAAACAATGCACTTCTACAGAAATGACTTTGTAACCATGGCAACAACATGAACAATGCACTACTACAGAGGTGACTGTGTAACCATGGCAACAACATAAACAATGCACTACTACAGAGGTGACTGTGTAACCAAAGCAACAAAATAAACAACACACTACTACAGAGGTGACTGTGTAACCATGGCAACAACATAAATAATGCACTACTACACAGGTAACTGTGTAACCATGGCAACAGCATAAACAATGCACTACTACAGATGAGACTGTGTAACCATGGCAACAAAATAAACAACACACTACTACAGAGGTGACTGTGTAACCATGGCAACAAAATAAACAACACACTACTACAGAGGTAACTGTAACCATGGCAACAACATAAACAATGCACTACTACACAGGTGACTGTGTAACCATGGCAATAACATAAACAAAGAACTACTACACATGTGACTGTGAAACCATGGCAACAACATAAACAATGCACTACTACAGAGGTGACTGTGTAACCATGGCAATAACATAAACAATGCACTTCTACAGAGTTGACTGTGTAACCATGGCAACAACATAAACAATGCACTACTACACCTGAAGAAGACCCACGAGGGTCGCAACGCGTTGGAGTCATACAGCCACATCCACAGACATATCAAGTCTCCTCCCGGCTGGGAGTTGAGCGCGCGGCAACTGCAGCAGACAGACCAAGGCGCGAATCCCGCGTGACTTCAACCCGGAAGTCCCGTCTGTGCAGTAGCCGCGGTAACCGGCGAATCGAGCGGACAAGGCGCCGATTCAGCCCAGGAGTGACGGAGCCAGCAAGCGGAAGGCGGATAGAGGACAAGCGCCACCGACTAGAACAGGTAAAGTGCACTGCGGGTGGAACGGGACGCCAGCCCCCCGCACCACTTACTTGTGCATCGGCATTGTGACTTTTCTTCTCCCCCATTGACTGCCACCTCCCCACCACATCTGTGTGCCTACCCCGGCAGCACAGATCACCACCCTCCCCCCAACCACCGCCCCCCCCCCTTGGTTCTGAACCCCTTGCATGCAACGGAAAAGTGGACACATTGCCAGTGATACAAAACTGCTTTTGTCTAAACACCCTAAGCTGCACGTAACGGCACAGTGGATACATTGCCAGTGAAAATTAAAACTGCATTTATCCAACACTCACTGTCAGTTTTTATTTGCACACTCTGAGCGCAGACCCTCAACCCCCTTTCTTGCATTAATATTTAAAGGGTAGCCCCCCTTTCCGAGGACCAGCGGCTCGAGTGCCTGCACATCCATATTGGTTCAGCGCCAACCAAAACAACCTAGTGCACTACTACAGAGGTGACTGTGTAACCATAGCAACAAAATAAACAACACACTACTACAGAGGTGACTGTGTAACCATGGCAACAACATAAACAATGCACTGAGCACTACTACACAGGTGACTGTGTAACCATGGCAACAACATAAACAATGCACTACTACACAGGTGACTGTGTAACCATGGCAACAACATAAATAAAGAACTACTACACATGTGACTGTGAAACCATGGCAACAACATAAACAATGCATTACTACACATGTGACTCTGAAACCATGGCAACAACATAAACAATGCACTACTACAGAGGTGACTGTGTAACCATGGCAACAACATAAACAATGCACTACTACACAGGTGACTGTGTAATCATGGCAACAACATAAACAAAGAACTACTACACATGTGACTGTGAAACCATGGCAACAACATAAACAATGCACTACTACAGAGGTGACTGTGTAACCATGGCAACAACATAAACAATGCACTGAGCACTACTACACAGGTGACTGTGTAACCATCGCAACAACATAAACAATGCACTACTACAGAGATGGCTGTGTAACCATGGCAACAACATAAACAATGCACTTCTAAAGAGTTGACTGTGTAACCATGGCAACAACATAAACAATGCACTACTACACAGTTGACTGTAACCATAGCAACTACATAAACAACACACTACTACAGAGGTGACTGTGTAACCATGGCAACAACATAAACAATGCACTTCTACAGAGTTGACTCTGTAACCATGGCAACAACATAAACAATGCATTACTACAGAGGTGACTGTGTAACCATGGCACCAACATACACAATGCACTACTTCACAAGTAACTGTGTAACCATGGCAACAGCATAAACAATGCACTACTACAGATGAGACTGTGTAACCATGGCAACAAAATAAACAACACACTACTACAGAGGTGACTGTGTAACCATGGCAACAACATAAACAATGCACTACTACAGATGAGACTGTGTAACCATGGCAACAAAATAAACAACACACTACTACAGAGGTGACTGTGTAACCATGGCAACAACATAAATAAAGAACTACTACACATGTGACTGTGAAACCATGGCAACAACATAAACAATGCATTACTACACATGTGACTCTGAAACCATGGCAACAACATAAACAATGCACTACTACAGAGGTGACTGTGTAACCATGGCAACAACATAAACAATGCACTACTACACAGGTGACTGTGTAATCATGGCAACAACATAAACAAAGAACTACTACACATGTGACTGTGAAACCATGGCAACAACATAAACAATGCACTACTACAGAGGTGACTGTGTAACCATGGCAACAACATAAACAATGCACTACTACACAGGTGACTGTGTAATCATGGCAACAACATAAACAATGCACTTCTACAGAGTTGACTCTGTAACCATGGCAACAACATAAACAATGCATTACTACAGAGGTGACTGTGTAACCATGGCACCAACATACACAATGCACTACTTCACAAGTAACTGTGTAACCATGGCAACAGCATAAACAATGCACTACTACAGATGAGACTGTGTAACCATGGCAACAAAATAAACAACACACTACTACAGAGGTGACTGTGTAACCATGGCAACAACATAAACAATGCACTACTACAGATGAGACTGTGTAACCATGGCAACAAAATAAACAACACACTACTACACAGGTGACTGTGTAACCATGGCAACAACATAAATAAAGAACTACTACACATGTGACTGTGAAACCATGGCAACAACATAAACAATGCATTACTACACATGTGACTCTGAAACCATGGCAACAACATAAACAATGCACTACTACAGAGGTGACTGTGTAACCATGGCAACAACATAAACAATGCACTACTACACAGGTGACTGTGTAATCATGGCAACAACATAAACAAAGAACTACTACACATGTGACTGTGAAACCATGGCAACAACATAAACAATGCACTACTACAGAGGTGACTGTGTAACCATGGCAACAACATAAACAATGCACTACTACACAGGTGACTGTGTAATCATGGCAACAACATAAACAAAGAACTACTACACATGTGACTGTGAAACCATGGCAACAACATAAACAATGCACTACTACAGAGGTGACTGTGAAACCATGGCAACAACATAAACAACGCAATACTACAGAGGTGACTGTGTAACCATGGCAACAACATAAACAATGCACTACTACACATGTAACTGTGTAACCATGGCAACAACATAAACAAAGAACTACTACACATGTGACTGTGAAACCATGGCAACAATATAAACAATGCACTACTACAGAGATTACTGAGTAACCATGACAATAACATAAACAATGCACTTCTACAGAAATGACTTTGTAACCATGGCAACAACATGAACAATGCACTACTACAGAGGTGACTGTGTAACCATGGCAACAACATAAACAATGCACTACTACAGAGGTGACTGTGTAACCAAAGCAACAAAATAAACAACACACTACTACAGAGGTGACTGTGTAACCATGGCAACAACATAAATAATGCACTACTACACAGGTAACTGTGTAACCATGGCAACAGCATAAACAATGCACTACTACAGATGAGACTGTGTAACCATGGCAACAAAATAAACAACACACTACTACAGAGGTGACTGTGTAACCATGGCAACAACATAAACAACACACTACTACAGAGGTAACTGTAACCATGGCAACAACATAAACAATGCACTACTACACAGGTGACTGTGTAACCATGGCAATAACATAAACAAAGAACTACTACACATGTGACTGTGAAACCATGGCAACAACATAAACAATGCACTACTACAGAGGTGACTGTGTAACCATGGCAATAACATAAACAATGCACTTCTACAGAGTTGACTGTGTAACCATGGCAACAACATAAACAATGCACTACTACAGAGGTGACTGTGTAACCATAGCAACAAAATAAACAACACACTACTACAGAGGTGACTGTGTAACCATGGCAACAACATAAACAATGCACTGAGCACTACTACACAGGTGACTGTGTAACCATGGCAACAACATAAACAATGCACTACTACACAGGTGACTGTGTAACCATGGCAACAACATAAATAAAGAACTACTACACATGTGACTGTGAAACCATGGCAACAACATAAACAATGCATTACTACACATGTGACTCTGAAACCATGGCAACAACATAAACAATGCACTACTACAGAGGTGACTGTGTAACCATGGCAACAACATAAACAATGCACTACTACACAGGTGACTGTGTAATCATGGCAACAACATAAACAAAGAACTACTACACATGTGACTGTGAAACCATGGCAACAACATAAACAATGCACTACTACAGAGGTGACTGTGTAACCATGGCAACAACATAAACAATGCACTGAGCACTACTACACAGGTGACTGTGTAACCATCGCAACAACATAAACAATGCACTACTACAGAGATGGCTGTGTAACCATGGCAACAACATAAACAATGCACTTCTAAAGAGTTGACTGTGTAACCATGGCAACAACATAAACAATGCACTACTACACAGTTGACTGTAACCATAGCAACTACATAAACAACACACTACTACAGAGGTGACTGTGTAACCATGGCAACAACATAAACAATGCACTTCTACAGAGTTGACTCTGTAACCATGGCAACAACATAAACAATGCATTACTACAGAGGTGACTGTGTAACCATGGCACCAACATACACAATGCACTACTTCACAAGTAACTGTGTAACCATGGCAACAGCATAAACAATGCACTACTACAGATGAGACTGTGTAACCATGGCAACAAAATAAACAACACACTACTACAGAGGTGACTGTGTAACCATGGCAACAACATAAACAATGCACTACTACAGATGAGACTGTGTAACCATGGCAACAAAATAAACAACACACTACTACAGAGGTGACTGTGTAACCATGGCAACATTATAAACAATTCACTGCTACACCGGTGACTGTGTAACCATGGCAACAACATAAACAAAGAACTACTACACATGTGACTGTGAAACCATGGCAACAACATAAACAATGCACTACTACAGAGGTGACTGTGTAGCCATGGCAATAACATAAACAATGCACTTCTACAGAGTTGACTGTGTAACCATGGCACCAACATAAGCAATGCACTGAGCACTACTACACAGGTGTCTGTGTAACCATGGCAACAACATAAACAATGCACTACTACAGAGATGGCTGTGTAACCATGGCAACAACATAAACAATGCACTACTACAGAGGTGACTTTGTAACCATGGCACCAACATAAGCAATGCACTACTACACAGGTAACTGTAACCATGGCAACAGCATAAACAATGCACTACTACAGATGAGACTGTGTAACCATGGCAACAAAATAAACAATGCACTACTACACAGGTGACTGTGTAACCATGGCAACAACATAAACAAAGAACTACTACTCATGTGACTGTGATACCATGGCAACAACATAAACAATGCACTACTACAGAGGTGACTGTGTAACCATGGCAACAACATAAACAATGCACTTCTACAGAGTTGACTGTGTAACCATGGCAACAACATAAACAATGCACTGAGCACTACTACACAGGTGACTGTGTAACCATGGCAACAACATAAACAATGCACTACTACAGAGATGGCTGTGTAACCATGGCAACAACATAAACAATGCACTTCTAAAGAGTTGAATGTGTAACCATGGCAACAACATAAACAATGCACTACTACACAGTTGACTGTAACCATAGCAACTACATAAACAACACACTACTACAGAGGTGACTGTGTAACCATAGCAACAACATAAACAATGCACTTCTACAGAGTGGACTCTGTAAACATGGCAACAACATAAACAATGCATTACTACAGAGGTGACTGTGTAACCATTGCACCAACATAAACAATGCACTACTACACAGGTAACTGTGTAACCATGGCAACAGCATAAACAATGCACTACTACAGATGAGACTGTGTAACCATTACACAAAATAAACAACGCAATACTACAGAGGTGACTGTGTAACCATGGCAACAACATAAACAATGCACTACTACACATGTAACTGTGTAACCATGGCAACAACATAAACAAAGAACTACTACACATGTGACTGTGAAACCATGGCAACAACATAAACAATGCACTACTACAGAGATTACTGAGTAACCATGACAATAACATAAACAATGCACTTCTACAGAAATGACTTTGTAACCATGGCAACAACATGAACAATGCACTACTACAGAGGTGACTGTGTAACCATGGCAACAACATAAACAATGCACTACTACAGAGGTGACTGTGTAACCAAAGCAACAAAATAAACAACACACTACTACAGAGGTGACTGTGTAACCATGGCAACAACATAAATAATGCACTACTACACAGGTAACTGTGTAACCATGGCAACAGCATAAACAATGCACTACTACAGATGAGACTGTGTAACAATGGCAACAAAATAAACAACACACTACTACAGAGGTGACTGTGTAACCATGGCAACAAAATAAACAACACACTACTACAGAGGTAACTGTAACCATGGCAACAACATAAACAATGCACTACTACACAGGTGACTGTGTAACCATGGCAATAACATAAACAAAGAACTACTACACATGTGACTGTGAAACCATGGCAACAACATAAACAATGCACTACTACAGAGGTGACTGTGTAACCATGGCAATAACATAAACAATGCACTTCTACAGAGTTGACTGTGTAACCATGGCAACAACATAAACAATGCACTACTACAGAGGTGACTGTGTAACCATAGCAACAAAATAAACAACACACTACTACAGAGGTGACTGTGTAACCATGGCAACAACATAAACAATGCACTGAGCACTACTACACAGGTGACTGTGTAACCATGGCAACAACATAAACAATGCACTACTACACAGGTGACTGTGTAACCATGGCAACAACATAAATAAAGAACTACTACACATGTGACTGTGAAACCATGGCAACAACATAAACAATGCATTACTACACATGTGACTCTGAAACCATGGCAACAACATAAGCAATGCACTACTACAGAGGTGACTGTGTAACCATGGCAACAACATAAACAATGCACTACTACACAGGTGACTGTGTAATCATGGCAACAACATAAACAAAGAACTACTACACATGTGACTGTGAAACCATGGCAACAACATAAACAATGCACTACTACAGAGGTGACTGTGTAACCATGGCAATGACATAAACAATGCACTACTACAGAGGTGACTGTGTAACCATGGCAACAACATAAACAATGCACTGAGCACTACTACACAGGTGACTGTGTAACCATCGCAACAACATAAACAATGCACTACTATAGAGATGGCTGTGTAACCATGGCAACAACATAAACAATGCACTTCTAAAGAGTTGACTGTGTAACCATGGCAACAACATAAACAATGCACTACTACACAGTTGACTGTAACCATAGCAACTACATAAACAACACACTACTACAGAGGTGACTGTGTAACCATGGCAACAACATAAACAATGCACTTCTACAGAGTTGACTCTGTAACCATGGCAACAACATAAACAATGCATTACTACAGAGGTGACTGTGTAACCATGGCACCAACATACACAATGCACTACTTCACAAGTAACTGTGTAACCATGGCAACAGCATAAACAATGCACTACTACAGATGAGACTGTGTAACCATGGCAACAAAATAAACAACACACTACTACAGAGACAAAACAACATAAACAATGCACTACTACACAGGTAACTGTGTAACCATGGTAACAGCATAAACAATGCACTACTACAGATGAGACTGTGTAACCATGGCAACAAAATAAACAACACACTACTACAGAGGTGACTGTGTAACCATGGCAACATTATAAACAATGCACTGCTACACCGGTGACTGTGTAACCATGGCAACAACATAAACAAAGAACTACTACACATGTGACTGTGAAACCATGGCAACAACATAAACAATGCACTACTACAGAGGTGACTGTGTAACCATGGCAATAACATAAACAATGCACTTCTACAGAGTTGACTGTGTAACCATGGCAACAACATAAACAATGCACTTCTAAAGAGTTGACTGTGTAACCATGGCAACAACATAAACAATGCACTACTACAGTGATGACTGTGTAACCATAGCAACAAAATAAACAACACACTACTACAGAGGTGACTGTGTAACCATAGCAACAACATAAACAATGCACTGAGCACTACTACACAGGTGACTGTGTAACCATGGCAACAACATAAACAATGCACTTCTACAGAGATGGCTGTCTAACCATGGCAACAACATAAACAATGCACTTGTACAGTGTTGACTGAGTAACCATGGCAACAACATAAACAATGCACTACTACTGATGAGACTGTGTAACCATGGCAACAACATAAACAAAGAACTACTACACATGTGACTGTGAAACCATGGCAACAACATAAACAATGCACTACTACAGAGGTGACTGTGTAGCCATGGCAATAACATAAACAATGCACTTCTACAGAGTTGACTGTGTAACCATGGCACCAACATAAGCAATGCACTGAGCACTACTACACAGGTGACTGTGTTACCATGGCAACAACATAAACAATGCACTACTACAGAGATGGCTGTGTAACCATGGCAACAACATAAACAATGCACTACTACAGAGGTGACTGTGTAACCATGGCACCAACATAAGCAATGCACTACTACACAGGTAACTGTAACCATGGCAACAGCATAAACAATGCACTACTACAGATGAGACTGTGTAACCATGGCAACAAAATAAACAATGCACTACTACACAGGAGACTGTGTAACCATGGCAACAACATAAACAATGCACTACTACAGATGAGACTGTGTAACCATGGCAACAAAATAAACAACACACTACTACAGAGGTGACTGTGTAACCATGGCAACAACATAAACAATGCACTACTACACAGGTAACTGTGTAACCATGGCAACAGCATAAACAATGCACTACTACAGATGAGACTGTGTAACCATGGCAACAAAATAAACAACACACTACTACAGAGGTGACTGTGTAACCATGGCAACATTATAAACAATGCACTGCTACACCGGTGACTGTGTAACCATGGCAACAACATAAACAAAGAACTACTACACATGTGACTGTGAAACCATGGCAACAACATAAACAATGCACTACTACAGAGGTGACTGTGTAACCATGGCAATAACATAAACAATGCACTTCTACAGAGTTGACTGTGTAACCATGGCAACAACATAAACAATGCACTACTACAGAGGTGACTGTGTAACGATGGCAACAACATAAACAATGCACTACTACAGTGATGACTGTGTAACCATAGCAACAAAATAAACAACACACTACTACAGAGGTGACTGTGTAACCATAGCAACAACATAAACAATGCACTGAGCACTACTACACAGGTGACTGTGTAACCATGGCAACAACATAAACAATGCACTTCTACAGAGATGGCTGTGTAACCATGGCAACAACATAAACAATGCACTTGTACAGTGTTGACTGAGTAACCATGGCAACAACATAAACAATGCACTACTACTGATGAGACTGTGTAACCATGGCAACAACATAAACAAAGAACTACTACACATGTGACTGTGAAACCATGGCAACAACATAAACAATGCACTACTACAGAGGTGACTGTGTAGCCATGGCAATAACATAAACAATGCACTTCTACAGAGTTGACTGTGTAACCATGGCACCAACATAAGCAATGCACTGAGCACTACTACACAGGTGACTGTGTAACCATGGCAACAACATAAACAATGCACTACTACAGAGATGGCTGTGTAACCATGGCAACAACATAAACAATGCACTACTACAGAGGTGACTGTGTAACCATGGCACCAACATAAGCAATGCACTACTACACAGGTAACTGTAACCATGGCAACAGCATAAACAATGCACTACTACAGATGAGACTGTGAAACCATGGCAACAAAATAAACAATGCACTACTACACAGGTGACTGTGTAACCATGGCAACAACATAAACAATGCACTACTACAGATGAGAGTGTGTAACCATGGCAACAAAATAAACAACACACTACTACAGAGGTGACTGTGTAACCATGGCAACAACATAAACAATGCACTACTACACAGGTAACTGTGTAACCATGGCAACAGCATAAACAATGCACTACTACAGATGAGACTGTGTAACCATGGCAACAAAATAAACAACACACTACTACAGAGGTGACTGTGTAACCATGGCAACATTATAAACAATGCACTGCTACACCGGTGACTGTGTAACCATGGCAACAACATAAACAAAGAACTACTACACATGTGACTGTGAAACCATGGCAACAACATAAACAATGCACTACTACAGAGGTGACTGTGTAACCATGGCAATAACATAAACAATGCACTTCTACAGAGTTGACTGTGTAACCATGGCAACAACATAAACAATGCACTAATACAGAGGTGACTGTGTAACGATGGCAACAACATAAACAATGCACTACTACAGTGATGACTGTGTAACCATAGCAACAAAATAAACAACACACTACTACAGAGGTGACTGTGTAACCATAGCAACAACATAAACAATGCACTGAGCACTACTACACAGGTGACTGTGTAACCATGGCAACAACATAAACAATGCACTTCTACAGAGATGGCTGTGTAACCATGGCAACAACATAAACAATGCACTTGTACAGTGTTGACTGAGTAACCATGGCAACAACATAAACAATGCACTACTACTGATGAGACTGTGTAACCATGGCAACAACATAAACAAAGAACTACTACACATGTGACTGTGAAACCATGGCAACAACATAAACAATGCACTACTACAGAGGTGACTGTGTAGCCATGGCAATAACATAAACAATGCACTTCTACAGAGTTGACTGTGTAACCATGGCACCAACATAAGCAATGCACTGAGCACTACTACACAGGTGACTGTGTAACCATGGCAACAACATAAACAATGCACTACTACAGAGATGGCTGTGTAACCATGGCAACAACATAAACAATGCACTACTACAGAGGTGACTGTGTAACCATGGCACCAACATAAGCAATGCACTACTACACAGGTAACTGTAACCATGGCAACAGCATAAACAATGCACTACTACAGATGAGACTGTGAAACCATGGCAACAAAATAAACAATGCACTACTACACAGGTGACTGTGTAACCATGGCAACAACATAAACAATGCACTACTACAGATGAGAGTGTGTAACCATGGCAACAAAATAAACAACACACTACTACAGAGGTGACTGTGTAACCATGGCAACAACATAAACAATGCACTACTACACAGGTAACTGTGTAACCATGGCAACAGCATAAACAATGCACTACTACAGATGAGACTGTGTAACCATGGCAACAAAATAAACAACACACTACTACAGAGGTGACTGTGTAACCATGGCAACATTATAAACAATGCACTGCTACACCGGTGACTGTGTAACCATGGCAACAACATAAACAAAGAACTACTACACATGTGACTGTGAAACCATGGCAACAACATAAACAATGCACTACTACAGAGGTGACTGTGTAACCATGGCAATAACATAAACAATGCACTTCTACAGAGTTGACTGTGTAACCATGGCAACAACATAAACAATGCACTAATACAGAGGTGACTGTGTAACGATGGCAACAACATAAACAATGCACTACTACAGTGATGACTGTGTAACCATAGCAACAAAATAAACAACACACTACTACAGAGGTGACTGTGTAACCATAGCAACAACATAAACAATGCACTGAGCACTACTACACAGGTGACTGTGTAACCATGGCAACAACATAAACAATGCACTTCTACAGAGATGGCTGTGTAACCATGGCAACAACATAAACAATGCACTTGTACAGTGTTGACTGAGTAACCATGGCAACAACATAAACAATGCACTACTACTGATGAGACTGTGTAACCATGGCAACAACATAAACAAAGAACTACTACACATGTGACTGTGAAACCATGGCAACAACATAAACAATGCACTACTACAGAGGTGACTGTGTAGCCATGGCAATAACATAAACAATGCACTTCTACAGAGTTGACTGTGTAACCATGGCACCAACATAAGCAATGCACTAAGCACTACTACACAGGTGACTGTGTAACCATGGCAACAACATAAACAATGTACTACTACAGAGATGGCTGTGTAACCATGGCAACAACATAAACAATGCACTACTACAGAGGTGACTTTGTAACCATGGCACCAACATAAGCAATGCACTACTACACAGGTAACTGTAACCATGGCAACAGCATAAACAATGCACTACTACAGATGAGACTGTGTAACCATGGCAACAAAATAAACAATGCACTACTACACAGGTGACTGTGTAACCATGGCAACAACATAAACAAAGAACTACTACTCATGTGACTGTGATACCATGGCAACAACATAAACAATGCACTACTACAGAGGTGACTGTGTAACCATGGCAACAACATAAACAATGCACTTCTACAGAGTTGACTGTGTAACCATGGCAACAACATAAACAATGCACTGAGCACTACTACACAGGTGACTGTGTAACCATGGCAACAACATAAACAATGCACTACTACAGAGATGGCTGTGTAACCATGGCAACAACATAAACATTGCACTTCTAAAGAGTTGAATGTGTAACCATGGCAACAACATAAACAATGCACTACTACACAGTTGACTGTAACCATAGCAACTACATAAACAACACACTACTACAGAGGTGACTGTGTAACCATGGCAACAACATAAACAATGCACTTCTACAGAGTGGACTCTGTAAACATGGCAACAACATAAACAATGCATTACTACAGAGGTGACTGTGTAACCATTGCACCAACATAAACAATGCACTACTACACAGGTAACTGTGTAACCATGGCAACAGCATAAACAATGCACTACTACAGATGAGACTGTGTAACCATTACACAAAATAAACAACGCAATACTACAGAGGTGACTGTGTAACCATGGCAACAACATAAACAATGCACTACTACACATGTAACTGTGTAACCATGGCAACAACATAAACAAAGAACTACTACACATGTGACTGTGAAACCATGGCAACAACATAAACAATGCACTACTACAGAGATTACTGAGTAACCATGACAATAACATAAACAATGCACTTCTACAGAAATGACTTTGTAACCATGGCAACAACATGAACAATGCACTACTACAGAGGTGACTGTGTAACCATGGCAACAACATAAACAATGCACTACTACAGAGGTGACTGTGTAACCAAAGCAACAAAATAAACAACACACTACTACAGAGGTGACTGTGTAACCATGGCAACAACATAAATAATGCACTACTACACAGGTAACTGTGTAACCATGGCAACAGCATAAACAATGCACTACTACAGATGAGACTGTGTAACAATGGCAACAAAATAAACAACACACTACTACAGAGGTGACTGTGTAACCATGGCAACAAAATAAACAACACACTACTACAGAGGTAACTGTAACCATGGCAACAACATAAACAATGCACTACTACACAGGTGACTGTGTAACCATGGCAATAACATAAACAAAGAACTACTACACATGTGACTGTGAAACCATGGCAACAACATAAACAATGCACTACTACAGAGGTGACTGTGTAACCATGGCAATAACATAAACAATGCACTTCTACAGAGTTGACTGTGTAACCATGGCAACAACATAAACAATGCACTACTACAGAGGTGACTGTGTAACCATAGCAACAAAATAAACAACACACTACTACAGAGGTGACTGTGTAACCATGGCAACAACATAAACAATGCACTGAGCACTACTACACAGGTGACTGTGTAACCATGGCAACAACATAAACAATGCACTACTACACAGGTGACTGTGTAACCATGGCAACAACATAAATAAAGAACTACTACACATGTGACTGTGAAACCATGGCAACAACATAAACAATGCATTACTACACATGTGACTCTGAAACCATGGCAACAACATAAGCAATGCACTACTACAGAGGTGACTGTGTAACCATGGCAACAACATAAACAATGCACTACTACACAGGTGACTGTGTAATCATGGCAACAACATAAACAAAGAATTACTACACATGTGACTGTGAAACCATGGCAACAACATAAACAATGCACTACTACAGAGGTGACTGTGTAACCATGGCAATGACATAAACAATGAACTACTACAGAGGTGACTGTATAACCATGGCAACAACATAAACAATGCACTGAGCACTACTACACAGGTGACTGTGTAACCATCGCAACAACATAAACAATGCACTACTACAGAGATGGCTGTGTAACCATGGCAACAACATAAACAATGCACTTCTAAAGAGTTGACTGTGTAACCATGGCAACAACATAAACAATGCACTACTACACAGTTGACTGTAACCATAGCAACTACATAAACAACACACTACTACAGAGGTGACTGTGTAACCATGGCAACAACATAAACAATGCACTTCTACAGAGTTGACTCTGTAACCATGGCAACAACATAAACAATGCATTACTACAGAGGTGACTGTGTAACCATGGCACCAACATACACAATGCACTACTTCACAAGTAACTGTGTAACCATGGCAACAGCATAAACAATGCACTACTACAGATGAGACTGTGTAACCATGGCAACAAAATAAACAACACACTACTACAGAGACAAAACAACATAAACAATGCACTACTACACAGGTAACTGTGTAACCATGGTAACAGCATAAACAATGCACTACTACAGATGAGACTGTGTAACCATGGCAACAAAATAAACAACACACTACTACAGAGGTGACTGTGTAACCATGGCAACATTATAAACAATGCACTGCTACACCGGTGACTGTGTAACCATGGCAACAACATAAACAAAGAACTACTACACATGTGACTGTGAAACCATGGCAACAACATAAACAATGCACTACTACAGAGGTGACTGTGTAACCATGGCAATAACATAAACAATGCACTTCTACAGAGTTGACTGTGTAACCATGGCAACAACATAAACAATGCACTTCTAAAGAGTTGACTGTGTAACCATGGCAACAACATAAACAATGCACTACTACAGTGATGACTGTGTAACCATAGCAACAAAATAAACAACACACTACTACAGAGGTGACTGTGTAACCATAGCAACAACATAAACAATGCACTGAGCACTACTACACAGGTGACTGTGTAACCATGGCAACAACATAAACAATGCACTTCTACAGAGATGGCTGTCTAACCATGGCAACAACATAAACAATGCACTTGTACAGTGTTGACTGAGTAACCATGGCAACAACATAAACAATGCACTACTACTGATGAGACTGTGTAACCATGGCAACAACATAAACAAAGAACTACTACACATATGACTGTGAAACCATGGCAACAACATAAACAATGCACTACTACAGAGGTGACTGTGTAGCCATGGCAATAACATAAACAATGCACTTCTACAGAGTTGACTGTGTAACCATGGCACCAACATAAGCAATGCACTGAGCACTACTACACAGGTGACTATGTTACCATGGCAACAACATAAACAATGCACTACTACAGAGATGGCTGTGTAACCATGGCAACAACATAAACAATGCACTACTACAGAGGTGACTGTGTAACCATGGCACCAACATAAGCAATGCACTACTACACAGGTAACTGTAACCATGGCAACAGCATAAACAATGCACTACTACAGATGAGACTGTGTAACCATGGCAACAAAATAAACAATGCACTACTACACAGGTGACTGTGTAACCATGGCAACAACATAAACAATGCACTACTACAGATGAGAGTGTGTAACCATGGCAACAAAATAAACAACACACTACTACAGAGGTGACTGTGTAACCATGGCAACAACATAAACAATGCACTACTACACAGGTAACTGTGTAACCATGGCAACAGCATAAACAATGCACTACTACAGATGAGACTGTGTAACCATGGCAACAAAATAAACAACACACTACTACAGAGGTGACTGTGTAACCATGGCAACATTATAAACAATGCACTGCTACACCGGTGACTGTGTAACCATGGCAACAACATAAACAAAGAACTACTACACATGTGACTGTGAAACCATGGCAACAACATAAACAATGCACTACTACAGAGGTGACTGTGTAACCATGGCAATAACATAAACAATGCACTTCTACAGAGTTGACTGTGTAACCATGGCAACAACATAAACAATGCACTAATACAGAGGTGACTGTGTAACGATGGCAACAACATAAACAATGCACTACTACAGTGATGACTGTGTAACCATAGCAACAAAATAAACAACACACTACTACAGAGGTGACTGTGTAACCATAGCAACAACATAAACAATGCACTGAGCACTACTACACAGGTGACTGTGTAACCATGGCAACAACATAAACAATGCACTTCTACAGAGATGGCTGTGTAACCATGGCAACAACATAAACAATGCACGTGTACAGTGTTGACTGAGTAACCATGGCAACAACATAAACAATGCACTACTACTGATGAGACTGTGTAACCATGGCAACAACATAAACAAAGAACTACTACACATGTGACTGTGAAACCATGGCAACAACATAAACAATGCACTACTACAGAGGTGACTGTGTAGCCATGGCAATAACATAAACAATGCACTTCTACAGAGTTGAATGTGTAACCATGGCACCAACATAAGCAATGCACTGAGCACTACTACACAGGTGACTGTGTAACCATGGCAACAACATAAACAATGCACTACTACAGAGATGGCTGTGTAACCATGGCAACAACATAAACAATGCACTACTACAGAGGTGACTGTGTAACCATGGCACCAACATAAGCAATGCACTACTACACAGGTAACTGTAACCATGGCAACAGCATAAACAATGCACTACTACAGATGAGACTGTGTAACCATGGCAACAAAATAAACAATGCACTACTACACAGGTGACTGTGTAACCATGGCAACAACATAAACAAAGAACTACTACTCATGTGACTGTGATACCATGGCAACAACATAAACAATGCACTACTACAGAGGTGACTGTGTAACCATGGCAACAACATAAACAATGCACTTCTACAGAGTTGACTGTGTAACCATGGCAACAACATAAACAATGCACTGAGCACTACTACACAGGTGACTGTGTAACCATGGCAACAACATAAACAATGCACTACTACAGAGATGGCTGTGTAACCATGGCAACAACATAAACAATGCACTTCTAAAGAGTTGAATGTGTAACCATGGCAACAACATAAACAATGCACTACTACACAGTTGACTGTAACCATAGCAACTACATAAACAACACACTACTACAGAGGTGACTGTGTAACCATGGCAACAACATAACCAATGCACTTCTACAGAGTGGACTCTGTAAACATGGCAACAACATAAACAATGCATTACTACAGAGGTGACTGTGTAACCATTGCACCAACATAAACAATGCACTACTACACAGGTAACTGTGTAACCATGGCAACAGCATAAACAATGCACTACTACAGATGAGACTGTGTAACCATTACACAAAATAAACAACGCAATACTACAGAGGTGACTGTGTAACCATGGCAACAACGTAAACAATGCACTACTACACATGTAACTGTGTAACCATGGCAACAACATAAACAAAGAACTACTACACATGTGACTGTGAAACCATGGCAACAATATAAACAATGCACTACTACAGAGATTACTGAGTAACCATGACAATAACATAAACAATGCACTTCTACAGAAATGACTTTGTAACCATGGCAACAACATGAACAATGCACTACTACAGAGGTGACTGTGTAACCATGGCAACAACATAAACAATGCACTACTACAGAGGTGACTGTGTAACCAAAGCAACAAAATAAACAACACACTACTACAGAGGTGACTGTGTAACCATGGCAACAACATAAATAATGCACTACTACACAGGTAACTGTGTAACCATGGCAACAGCATAAACAATGCACTACTACAGATGAGACTGTGTAACCATGGCAACAAAATAAACAACACACTACTACAGAGGTGACTGTGTAACCATGGCAACAAAATAAACAACACACTACTACAGAGGTAACTGTAACCATGGCAACAACATAAACAATGCACTACTACACAGGTGACTGTGTAACCATGGCAATAACATAAACAAAGAACTACTACACATGTGACTGTGAAACCATGGCAACAACATAAACAATGCACTACTACAGAGGTGACTGTGTAACCATGGCAATAACATAAACAATGCACTTCTACAGAGTTGACTGTGTAACCATGGCAACAACATAAACAATGCACTACTACAGAGGTGACTGTGTAACCATAGCAACAAAATAAACAACACACTACTACAGAGGTGACTGTGTAACCATGGCAACAACATAAACAATGCACTGAGCACTACTACACAGGTGACTGTGTAACCATGGCAACAACATAAACAATGCACTACTACACAGGTGACTGTGTAACCATGGCAACAACATAAATAAAGAACTACTACACATGTGACTGTGAAACCATGGCAACAACATAAACAATGCATTACTACACATGTGACTCTGAAACCATGGCAACAACATAAGCAATGCACTACTACAGAGGTGACTGTGTAACCATGGCAACAACATAAACAATGCACTACTACACAGGTGACTGTGTAATCATGGCAACAACATAAACAAAGAATTACTACACATGTGACTGTGAAACCATGGCAACAACATAAACAATGCACTACTACAGAGGTGACTGTGTAACCATGGCAATGACATAAACAATGAACTACTACAGAGGTGACTGTATAACCATGGCAACAACATAAACAATGCACTGAGCACTACTACACAGGTGACTGTGTAACCATCGCAACAACATAAACAATGCACTACTACAGAGATGGCTGTGTAACCATGGCAACAACATAAACAATGCACTTCTAAAGAGTTGACTGTGTAACCATGGCAACAACATAAACAATGCACTACTACACAGTTGACTGTAACCATAGCAACTACATAAACAACACACTACTACAGAGGTGACTGTGTAACCATGGCAACAACATAAACAATGCACTTCTACAGAGTTGACTCTGTAACCATGGCAACAACATAAACAATGCATTACTACAGAGGTGACTGTGTAACCATGGCACCAACATACACAATGCACTACTTCACAAGTAACTGTGTAACCATGGCAACAGCATAAACAATGCACTACTACAGATGAGACTGTGTAACCATGGCAACAAAATAAACAACACACTACTACAGAGACAAAACAACATAAACAATGCACTACTACACAGGTAACTGTGTAACCATGGTAACAGCATAAACAATGCACTACTACAGATGAGACTGTGTAACCATGGCAACAAAATAAACAACACACTACTACAGAGGTGACTGTGTAACCATGGCAACATTATAAACAATGCACTGCTACACCGGTGACTGTGTAACCATGGCAACAACATAAACAAAGAACTACTACACATGTGACTGTGAAACCATGGCAACAACATAAACAATGCACTACTACAGAGGTGACTGTGTAACCATGGCAATAACATAAACAATGCACTTCTACAGAGTTGACTGTGTAACCATGGCAACAACATAAACAATGCACTACTACAGAGGTGACTGTGTAACCATGGCAACAACATAAACAATGCACTACTACAATGGTGACTGTGTAACCATAGCAACAAAATAAACAACACACTACTACAGAGGTGACTGTGTAACCATAGCAACAACATAAACAATGCACTGAGCACTACTACACAGGTGACTGTGTAACCATGGCAACAACATAAACAATGCACTTCTACAGAGATGGCTGTCTAACCATGGCAACAACATAAACAATGCACTTGTACAGTGTTGACTGAGTAACCATGGCAACAACATAAACAATGCACTACTACTGATGAGACTGTGTAACCATGGCAACAACATAAACAAAGAACTACTACACATGTGACTGTGAAACCATGGCAACAACATAAACAATGCACTACTACAGAGGTGACTGTGTAGCCATGGCAATAACATAAACAATGCACTTCTACAGAGTTGACTGTGTAACCATGGCACCAACATAAGCAATGCACTGAGCACTACTACACAGGTGACTGTGTTACCATGGCAACAACATAAACAATGCACTACTACAGAGATGGCTGTGTAACCATGGCAACAACATAAACAATGCACTACTACAGAGGTGACTGTGTAACCATGGCACCAACATAAGCAATGCACTACTACACAGGTAACTGTAACCATGGCAACAGCATAAACAATGCACTACTACAGATGAGACTGTGTAACCATGGCAACAAAATAAACAATGCACTACTACACAGGAGACTGTGTAACCATGGCAACAACATAAACAATGCACTACTACAGATGAGACTGTGTAACCATGGCAACAAAATAAACAACACACTACTACAGAGGTGACTGTGTAACCATGGCAACAACATAAACAATGCACTACTACACAGGTAACTGTGTAACCATGGCAACAGCATAAACAATGCACTACTACAGATGAGACTGTGTAACCATGGCAACAAAATAAACAACACACTACTACAGAGGTGACTGTGTAACCATGGCAACATTATAAACAATGCACTGCTACACCGGTGACTGTGTAACCATGGCAACAACATAAACAAAGAACTACTACACATGTGACTGTGAAACCATGGCAACAACATAAACAATGCACTACTACAGAGGTGACTGTGTAACCATGGCAATAACATAAACAATGCACTTCTACAGAGTTGACTGTGTAACCATGGCAACAACATAAACAATGCACTACTACAGAGGTGACTGTGTAACGATGGCAACAACATAAACAATGCACTACTACAGTGATGACTGTGTAACCATAGCAACAAAATAAACAACACACTACTACAGAGGTGACTGTGTAACCATAGCAACAACATAAACAATGCACTGAGCACTACTACACAGGTGACTGTGTAACCATGGCAACAACATAAACAATGCACTTCTACAGAGATGGCTGTGTAACCATGGCAACAACATAAACAATGCACTTGTACAGTGTTGACTGAGTAACCATGGCAACAACATAAACAATGCACTACTACTGATGAGACTGTGTAACCATGGCAACAACATAAACAAAGAACTACTACACATGTGACTGTGAAACCATGGCAACAACATAAACAATGCACTACTACAGAGGTGACTGTGTAGCCATGGCAATAACATAAACAATGCACTTCTACAGAGTTGACTGTGTAACCATGGCACCAACATAAGCAATGCACTGAGCACTACTACACAGGTGACTGTGTAACCATGGCAACAACATAAACAATGCACTACTACAGAGATGGCTGTGTAACCATGGCAACAACATAAACAATGCACTACTACAGAGGTGACTGTGTAACCATGGCACCAACATAAGCAATGCACTACTACACAGGTAACTGTAACCATGGCAACAGCATAAACAATGCACTACTACAGATGAGACTGTGAAACCATGGCAACAAAATAAACAATGCACTACTACACAGGTGACTGTGTAACCATGGCAACAACATAAACAATGCACTACTACAGATGAGAGTGTGTAACCATGGCAACAAAATAAACAACACACTACTACAGAGGTGACTGTGTAACCATGGCAACAACATAAACAATGCACTACTACACAGGTAACTGTGTAACCATGGCAACAGCATAAACAATGCACTACTACAGATGAGACTGTGTAACCATGGCAACAAAATAAACAACACACTACTACAGAGGTGACTGTGTAACCATGGCAACATTATAAACAATGCACTGCTACACCGGTGACTGTGTAACCATGGCAACAACATAAACAAAGAACTACTACACATGTGACTGTGAAACCATGGCAACAACATAAACAATGCACTACTACAGAGGTGACTGTGTAACCATGGCAATAACATAAACAATGCACTTCTACAGAGTTGACTGTGTAACCATGGCAACAACATAAACAATGCACTAATACAGAGGTGACTGTGTAACGATGGCAACAACATAAACAATGCACTACTACAGTGATGACTGTGTAACCATAGCAACAAAATAAACAACACACTACTACAGAGGTGACTGTGTAACCATAGCAACAACATAAACAATGCACTGAGCACTACTACACAGGTGACTGTGTAACCATGGCAACAACATAAACAATGCACTTCTACAGAGATGGCTGTGTAACCATGGCAACAACATAAACAATGCACTTGTACAGTGTTGACTGAGTAACCATGGCAACAACATAAACAATGCACTACTACTGATGAGACTGTGTAACCATGGCAACAACATAAACAAAGAACTACTACACATGTGACTGTGAAACCATGGCAACAACATAAACAATGCACTACTACAGAGGTGACTGTGTAGCCATGGCAATAACATAAACAATGCACTTCTACAGAGTTGACTGTGTAACCATGGCACCAACATAAGCAATGCACTGAGCACTACTACACAGGTGACTGTGTAACCATGGCAACAACATAAACAATGCACTACTACAGAGATGGCTGTGTAACCATGGCAACAACATAAACAATGCACTACTACAGAGGTGACTGTGTAACCATGGCACCAACATAAGCAATGCACTACTACACAGGTAACTGTAACCATGGCAACAGCATAAACAATGCACTACTACAGATGAGACTGTGAAACCATGGCAACAAAATAAACAATGCACTACTACACAGGTGACTGTGTAACCATGGCAACAACATAAACAATGCACTACTACAGATGAGAGTGTGTAACCATGGCAACAAAATAAACAACACACTACTACAGAGGTGACTGTGTAACCATGGCAACAACATAAACAATGCACTACTACACAGGTAACTGTGTAACCATGGCAACAGCATAAACAATGCACTACTACAGATGAGACTGTGTAACCATGGCAACAAAATAAACAACACACTACTACAGAGGTGACTGTGTAACCATGGCAACATTATAAACAATGCACTGCTACACCGGTGACTGTGTAACCATGGCAACAACATAAACAAAGAACTACTACACATGTGACTGTGAAACCATGGCAACAACATAAACAATGCACTACTACAGAGGTGACTGTGTAACCATGGCAATAACATAAACAATGCACTTCTACAGAGTTGACTGTGTAACCATGGCAACAACATAAACAATGCACTAATACAGAGGTGACTGTGTAACGATGGCAACAACATAAACAATGCACTACTACAGTGATGACTGTGTAACCATAGCAACAAAATAAACAACACACTACTACAGAGGTGACTGTGTAACCATAGCAACAACATAAACAATGCACTGAGCACTACTACACAGGTGACTGTGTAACCATGGCAACAACATAAACAATGCACTTCTACAGAGATGGCTGTGTAACCATGGCAACAACATAAACAATGCACTTGTACAGTGTTGACTGAGTAACCATGGCAACAACATAAACAATGCACTACTACTGATGAGACTGTGTAACCATGGCAACAACATAAACAAAGAACTACTACACATGTGACTGTGAAACCATGGCAACAACATAAACAATGCACTACTACAGAGGTGACTGTGTAGCCATGGCAATAACATAAACAATGCACTTCTACAGAGTTGACTGTGTAACCATGGCACCAACATAAGCAATGCACTAAGCACTACTACACAGGTGACTGTGTAACCATGGCAACAACATAAACAATGTACTACTACAGAGATGGCTGTGTAACCATGGCAACAACATAAACAATGCACTACTACAGAGGTGACTTTGTAACCATGGCACCAACATAAGCAATGCACTACTACACAGGTAACTGTAACCATGGCAACAGCATAAACAATGCACTACTACAGATGAGACTGTGTAACCATGGCAACAAAATAAACAATGCACTACTACACAGGTGACTGTGTAACCATGGCAACAACATAAACAAAGAACTACTACTCATGTGACTGTGATACCATGGCAACAACATAAACAATGCACTACTACAGAGGTGACTGTGTAACCATGGCAACAACATAAACAATGCACTTCTACAGAGTTGACTGTGTAACCATGGCAACAACATAAACAATGCACTGAGCACTACTACACAGGTGACTGTGTAACCATGGCAACAACATAAACAATGCACTACTACAGAGATGGCTGTGTAACCATGGCAACAACATAAACATTGCACTTCTAAAGAGTTGAATGTGTAACCATGGCAACAACATAAACAATGCACTACTACACAGTTGACTGTAACCATAGCAACTACATAAACAACACACTACTACAGAGGTGACTGTGTAACCATGGCAACAACATAAACAATGCACTTCTACAGAGTGGACTCTGTAAACATGGCAACAACATAAACAATGCATTACTACAGAGGTGACTGTGTAACCATTGCACCAACATAAACAATGCACTACTACACAGGTAACTGTGTAACCATGGCAACAGCATAAACAATGCACTACTACAGATGAGACTGTGTAACCATTACACAAAATAAACAACGCAATACTACAGAGGTGACTGTGTAACCATGGCAACAACATAAACAATGCACTACTACACATGTAACTGTGTAACCATGGCAACAACATAAACAAAGAACTACTACACATGTGACTGTGAAACCATGGCAACAACATAAACAATGCACTACTACAGAGATTACTGAGTAACCATGACAATAACATAAACAATGCACTTCTACAGAAATGACTTTGTAACCATGGCAACAACATGAACAATGCACTACTACAGAGGTGACTGTGTAACCATGGCAACAACATAAACAATGCACTACTACAGAGGTGACTGTGTAACCAAAGCAACAAAATAAACAACACACTACTACAGAGGTGACTGTGTAACCATGGCAACAACATAAATAATGCACTACTACACAGGTAACTGTGTAACCATGGCAACAGCATAAACAATGCACTACTACAGATGAGACTGTGTAACAATGGCAACAAAATAAACAACACACTACTACAGAGGTGACTGTGTAACCATGGCAACAAAATAAACAACACACTACTACAGAGGTAACTGTAACCATGGCAACAACATAAACAATGCACTACTACACAGGTGACTGTGTAACCATGGCAATAACATAAACAAAGAACTACTACACATGTGACTGTGAAACCATGGCAACAACATAAACAATGCACTACTACAGAGGTGACTGTGTAACCATGGCAATAACATAAACAATGCACTTCTACAGAGTTGACTGTGTAACCATGGCAACAACATAAACAATGCACTACTACAGAGGTGACTGTGTAACCATAGCAACAAAATAAACAACACACTACTACAGAGGTGACTGTGTAACCATGGCAACAACATAAACAATGCACTGAGCACTACTACACAGGTGACTGTGTAACCATGGCAACAACATAAACAATGCACTACTACACAGGTGACTGTGTAACCATGGCAACAACATAAATAAAGAACTACTACACATGTGACTGTGAAACCATGGCAACAACATAAACAATGCATTACTACACATGTGACTCTGAAACCATGGCAACAACATAAGCAATGCACTACTACAGAGGTGACTGTGTAACCATGGCAACAACATAAACAATGCACTACTACACAGGTGACTGTGTAATCATGGCAACAACATAAACAAAGAATTACTACACATGTGACTGTGAAACCATGGCAACAACATAAACAATGCACTACTACAGAGGTGACTGTGTAACCATGGCAATGACATAAACAATGAACTACTACAGAGGTGACTGTATAACCATGGCAACAACATAAACAATGCACTGAGCACTACTACACAGGTGACTGTGTAACCATCGCAACAACATAAACAATGCACTACTACAGAGATGGCTGTGTAACCATGGCAACAACATAAACAATGCACTTCTAAAGAGTTGACTGTGTAACCATGGCAACAACATAAACAATGCACTACTACACAGTTGACTGTAACCATAGCAACTACATAAACAACACACTACTACAGAGGTGACTGTGTAACCATGGCAACAACATAAACAATGCACTTCTACAGAGTTGACTCTGTAACCATGGCAACAACATAAACAATGCATTACTACAGAGGTGACTGTGTAACCATGGCACCAACATACACAATGCACTACTTCACAAGTAACTGTGTAACCATGGCAACAGCATAAACAATGCACTACTACAGATGAGACTGTGTAACCATGGCAACAAAATAAACAACACACTACTACAGAGACAAAACAACATAAACAATGCACTACTACACAGGTAACTGTGTAACCATGGTAACAGCATAAACAATGCACTACTACAGATGAGACTGTGTAACCATGGCAACAAAATAAACAACACACTACTACAGAGGTGACTGTGTAACCATGGCAACATTATAAACAATGCACTGCTACACCGGTGACTGTGTAACCATGGCAACAACATAAACAAAGAACTACTACACATGTGACTGTGAAACCATGGCAACAACATAAACAATGCACTACTACAGAGGTGACTGTGTAACCATGGCAATAACATAAACAATGCACTTCTACAGAGTTGACTGTGTAACCATGGCAACAACATAAACAATGCACTTCTAAAGAGTTGACTGTGTAACCATGGCAACAACATAAACAATGCACTACTACAGTGATGACTGTGTAACCATAGCAACAAAATAAACAACACACTACTACAGAGGTGACTGTGTAACCATAGCAACAACATAAACAATGCACTGAGCACTACTACACAGGTGACTGTGTAACCATGGCAACAACATAAACAATGCACTTCTACAGAGATGGCTGTCTAACCATGGCAACAACATAAACAATGCACTTGTACAGTGTTGACTGAGTAACCATGGCAACAACATAAACAATGCACTACTACTGATGAGACTGTGTAACCATGGCAACAACATAAACAAAGAACTACTACACATATGACTGTGAAACCATGGCAACAACATAAACAATGCACTACTACAGAGGTGACTGTGTAGCCATGGCAATAACATAAACAATGCACTTCTACAGAGTTGACTGTGTAACCATGGCACCAACATAAGCAATGCACTGAGCACTACTACACAGGTGACTGTGTTACCATGGCAACAACATAAACAATGCACTACTACAGAGATGGCTGTGTAACCATGGCAACAACATAAACAATGCACTACTACAGAGGTGACTGTGTAACCATGGCACCAACATAAGCAATGCACTACTACACAGGTAACTGTAACCATGGCAACAGCATAAACAATGCACTACTACAGATGAGACTGTGTAACCATGGCAACAAAATAAACAATGCACTACTACACAGGTGACTGTGTAACCATGGCAACAACATAAACAATGCACTACTACAGATGAGAGTGTGTAACCATGGCAACAAAATAAACAACACACTACTACAGAGGTGACTGTGTAACCATGGCAACAACATAAACAATGCACTACTACACAGGTAACTGTGTAACCATGGCAACAGCATAAACAATGCACTACTACAGATGAGACTGTGTAACCATGGCAACAAAATAAACAACACACTACTACAGAGGTGACTGTGTAACCATGGCAACATTATAAACAATGCACTGCTACACCGGTGACTGTGTAACCATGGCAACAACATAAACAAAGAACTACTACACATGTGACTGTGAAACCATGGCAACAACATAAACAATGCACTACTACAGAGGTGACTGTGTAACCATGGCAATAACATAAACAATGCACTTCTACAGAGTTGACTGTGTAACCATGGCAACAACATAAACAATGCACTAATACAGAGGTGACTGTGTAACGATGGCAACAACATAAACAATGCACTACTACAGTGATGACTGTGTAACCATAGCAACAAAATAAACAACACACTACTACAGAGGTGACTGTGTAACCATAGCAACAACATAAACAATGCACTGAGCACTACTACACAGGTGACTGTGTAACCATGGCAACAACATAAACAATGCACTTCTACAGAGATGGCTGTGTAACCATGGCAACAACATAAACAATGCACGTGTACAGTGTTGACTGAGTAACCATGGCAACAACATAAACAATGCACTACTACTGATGAGACTGTGTAACCATGGCAACAACATAAACAAAGAACTACTACACATGTGACTGTGAAACCATGGCAACAACATAAACAATGCACTACTACAGAGGTGACTGTGTAGCCATGGCAATAACATAAACAATGCACTTCTACAGAGTTGAATGTGTAACCATGGCACCAACATAAGCAATGCACTGAGCACTACTACACAGGTGACTGTGTAACCATGGCAACAACATAAACAATGCACTACTACAGAGATGGCTGTGTAACCATGGCAACAACATAAACAATGCACTACTACAGAGGTGACTGTGTAACCATGGCACCAACATAAGCAATGCACTACTACACAGGTAACTGTAACCATGGCAACAGCATAAACAATGCACTACTACAGATGAGACTGTGTAACCATGGCAACAAAATAAACAATGCACTACTACACAGGTGACTGTGTAACCATGGCAACAACATAAACAAAGAACTACTACTCATGTGACTGTGATACCATGGCAACAACATAAACAATGCACTACTACAGAGGTGACTGTGTAACCATGGCAACAACATAAACAATGCACTTCTACAGAGTTGACTGTGTAACCATGGCAACAACATAAACAATGCACTGAGCACTACTACACAGGTGACTGTGTAACCATGGCAACAACATAAACAATGCACTACTACAGAGATGGCTGTGTAACCATGGCAACAACATAAACAATGCACTTCTAAAGAGTTGAATGTGTAACCATGGCAACAACATAAACAATGCACTACTACACAGTTGACTGTAACCATAGCAACTACATAAACAACACACTACTACAGAGGTGACTGTGTAACCATGGCAACAACATAACCAATGCACTTCTACAGAGTGGACTCTGTAAACATGGCAACAACATAAACAATGCATTACTACAGAGGTGACTGTGTAACCATTGCACCAACATAAACAATGCACTACTACACAGGTAACTGTGTAACCATGGCAACAGCATAAACAATGCACTACTACAGATGAGACTGTGTAACCATTACACAAAATAAACAACGCAATACTACAGAGGTGACTGTGTAACCATGGCAACAACGTAAACAATGCACTACTACACATGTAACTGTGTAACCATGGCAACAACATAAACAAAGAACTACTACACATGTGACTGTGAAACCATGGCAACAATATAAACAATGCACTACTACAGAGATTACTGAGTAACCATGACAATAACATAAACAATGCACTTCTACAGAAATGACTTTGTAACCATGGCAACAACATGAACAATGCACTACTACAGAGGTGACTGTGTAACCATGGCAACAACATAAACAATGCACTACTACAGAGGTGACTGTGTAACCAAAGCAACAAAATAAACAACACACTACTACAGAGGTGACTGTGTAACCATGGCAACAACATAAATAATGCACTACTACACAGGTAACTGTGTAACCATGGCAACAGCATAAACAATGCACTACTACAGATGAGACTGTGTAACCATGGCAACAAAATAAACAACACACTACTACAGAGGTGACTGTGTAACCATGGCAACAAAATAAACAACACACTACTACAGAGGTAACTGTAACCATGGCAACAACATAAACAATGCACTACTACACAGGTGACTGTGTAACCATGGCAATAACATAAACAAAGAACTACTACACATGTGACTGTGAAACCATGGCAACAACATAAACAATGCACTACTACAGAGGTGACTGTGTAACCATGGCAATAACATAAACAATGCACTTCTACAGAGTTGACTGTGTAACCATGGCAACAACATAAACAATGCACTACTACAGAGGTGACTGTGTAACCATAGCAACAAAATAAACAACACACTACTACAGAGGTGACTGTGTAACCATGGCAACAACATAAACAATGCACTGAGCACTACTACACAGGTGACTGTGTAACCATGGCAACAACATAAACAATGCACTACTACACAGGTGACTGTGTAACCATGGCAACAACATAAATAAAGAACTACTACACATGTGACTGTGAAACCATGGCAACAACATAAACAATGCATTACTACACATGTGACTCTGAAACCATGGCAACAACATAAGCAATGCACTACTACAGAGGTGACTGTGTAACCATGGCAACAACATAAACAATGCACTACTACACAGGTGACTGTGTAATCATGGCAACAACATAAACAAAGAATTACTACACATGTGACTGTGAAACCATGGCAACAACATAAACAATGCACTACTACAGAGGTGACTGTGTAACCATGGCAATGACATAAACAATGAACTACTACAGAGGTGACTGTATAACCATGGCAACAACATAAACAATGCACTGAGCACTACTACACAGGTGACTGTGTAACCATCGCAACAACATAAACAATGCACTACTACAGAGATGGCTGTGTAACCATGGCAACAACATAAACAATGCACTTCTAAAGAGTTGACTGTGTAACCATGGCAACAACATAAACAATGCACTACTACACAGTTGACTGTAACCATAGCAACTACATAAACAACACACTACTACAGAGGTGACTGTGTAACCATGGCAACAACATAAACAATGCACTTCTACAGAGTTGACTCTGTAACCATGGCAACAACATAAACAATGCATTACTACAGAGGTGACTGTGTAACCATGGCACCAACATACACAATGCACTACTTCACAAGTAACTGTGTAACCATGGCAACAGCATAAACAATGCACTACTACAGATGAGACTGTGTAACCATGGCAACAAAATAAACAACACACTACTACAGAGACAAAACAACATAAACAATGCACTACTACACAGGTAACTGTGTAACCATGGTAACAGCATAAACAATGCACTACTACAGATGAGACTGTGTAACCATGGCAACAAAATAAACAACACACTACTACAGAGGTGACTGTGTAACCATGGCAACATTATAAACAATGCACTGCTACACCGGTGACTGTGTAACCATGGCAACAACATAAACAAAGAACTACTACACATGTGACTGTGAAACCATGGCAACAACATAAACAATGCACTACTACAGAGGTGACTGTGTAACCATGGCAATAACATAAACAATGCACTTCTACAGAGTTGACTGTGTAACCATGGCAACAACATAAACAATGCACTACTACAGAGGTGACTGTGTAACCATGGCAACAACATAAACAATGCACTACTACAATGGTGACTGTGTAACCATAGCAACAAAATAAACAACACACTACTACAGAGGTGACTGTATAACCATGGCAACAACATAAAAAATGCACTAATACAGAGATGGCTGTGTAACCATGGCAACAACATAAACAATGCACTTCTACAGAGTTTACGGTGTAACCATGGCAACAACATAAACAATGCACTACTACAGAGTTGACTGTAACCATAGCAACTAGATAAACAATGCACTGAGCACTACTACAGAGGAGACAGTGTAACCATGGCCACAACATAAACAATGCAATACTACAGATGAGACTGTGTAACCATGGCAACAACATAAACAAAGAACTACAACACATGTGACTGTGAAACTATGGCAACAAAATAAACAATGCACTACTACAGAGGTGACTGTGTAACCATGGCAACAACATAAACAATGCACTGAGCACTACTACACAGGTGACTGTGTAACCATGGCAACAACAAAAAACCAACCCACTACTACAGAGGTGACTGTGTAACCAAGGCAACAACATAAACAATGCACTTCTACAGAGATGAATGTGTAACCATGGAAACAACATAAACAATGCACTACTACAGAGTTGACTGTAATCATAGCAACTACATAAACAATGCACTGAGCACTACTACAGAGGTGACTGTGTAACCATGGCAACAACATAAACAATGCACTACTACAGATGAGACTGTGTAACCATGGCAACAACATAAACAATGCACTTCTACAGAGTTGACTGTGTAACCATGGCAACAACATAAACAATGCACTACTACATATGTGACTGTGTAATCATGGCAACAACATAAACAATGCACTACTACAGAGGTGACTGTGTAACCATGGCAACAACATAAACAATGCACTACTACAGAGGTGACTGTGTAACCATGGCACCAACATAAACAACACACTACTACAGAGGTGACTGTGTAACCATAGCAACAACATAAACAATGCACTGAGCACTACTACACAGGTGACTGTGTAACCATGGCAACAACATAAACAATGCACTAATATAGAGATGGCTGTGTAACCATGGCACCTCTGTAGTAGTGCATTGTTTATGTTGTTGACTTGGTTACACAGTCAACTCTACAGAGTTGACTGTGTAACGATGGCAACAACATAAACAATGCACTACTACAGAGGTGACTGTGTAACCATGGCAACAACATAAACAATGCACTACTACAATGGTGACTGTGTAACCATAGCAACAAAATAAACAACACACTACTACAGAGGTGACTGTATAACCATGGCAACAACATAAAAAATGCACTAATACAGAGATGGCTGTGTAACCATGGCAACAACATAAACAATGCACTTCTACAGAGTTGACTGTGTAACCATGGCAACAACATAAACAATGCACTACTACAGAGTTGACTGTAACAATAGCAACTAGATAAACAATGCACTGAGCACTACTACAGAGGAGACAGTGTAACCATGGCAACAACATAAACAAAGAACTACAACACATGTGACTGTGAAACTATGGCAACAACATAAACAATGCACTACTACAGAGGTGACTGTGTAACCATGGCAATAACATAAACAATGCACTTCTACAGAGTTGACTGTGTAACCATGGCACCAACATAAGCAATGCACTGAGCACTACTACACAGGTGACTGTGTAACCATGGCAACAACATAAACAATGCACTACTACAGAGATGGCTGTGTAACCATGGCAACAACATAAACAATGACCTACTACAGAGGTGACTGTGTAACCATGGCACCAACATAAGCAATGCACTACAACACAGGTAACTGTAACCATGGCAACAGCATAAACAATGCACTACTACAGATGATACTGTGTAACCATGGCAACAAAATAAACAACACACTACTACAGAGGTGACTGTGTAACCATGACAACCACATAAACAATGCACTACTACACAGGTGACTGTGTAACCATGGCAACAACATAAACAAAGAACTACTACTCATGTGACTGTGAAACCATGGCAACAACATAAACAATGCACTACTACAGAGGTGACTGTTTAACCATGGCAATAACATAAACAATGCACTTCTACAGAGTTCACTGTTTAACCATGGCAACAACATAAACAATGCACTGAGCACTACTACACAGGTGACTGTGTAACCATGGCAACAACATAAACAATGCACTACTACAGAGATGGCTGTGTAACCATGGCAACAACATAAACAATGCACTTCTAAAGAGTTGAATGTGTAACCATGGCAACAACATAAACAATGCACTACTACACAGATGACTCTAACCATAGCAACTACATAAACAACACACTACTACAGAGGTGACTGTGTAACCATGGCAACAACATAAACAATGCACTTCTACAGAGTGGACTCTGTAAACATGGCAACAACATAAACAATGCATTACTACAGAGGTGACTGTTTAACCATAGCAACAACATAAACAATGCACTAATACAGAGATGGCTGTGTAACCATGGCACCTCAGTAGTAGTGCATTGTTTATGTTGTTGACATGGTTACACAGTCAACTCTACAGAGTTGACTGTGTAACCATGGCAACAACATAAACAATGCACTACTACAGAGGTGACTGTGTAACCATGGCAACAACATAAACAATGCACTACTACAGTGGTGACTGTGTAACCATAGCAACAAAATAAACAACACACTACTACAGAGGTGACTGTGTAACCATGGCAACAACATAAAAAATGCACTAATACAGAGATGGCTGTGTAACCATGGCAACAACATAAACAATGCACTTCTACAGAGTTGACTGTGTAACCATGGCAACAACATAAACCATGCACTACTACAGAGTTGACTGTAACCATAGCAACTAGATAAACAATGCACTGAGCACTACTACAGAGGAGACTGTGTAACCATGGCAACAACATAAACAATGCACTACTACAGATGAGACTGTGTAACCATGGCAACAACATAAACAAAGAACTACTACACATGTGACTGTGAAACCATGGCAACAACATAAACAATGCACTACTACAGAGGTGACTGTGTAACCATGGCAATAACATAAACAATGCACTTCTACAGAGTTGACTGTGTAACCATGGCACCAACATAAGCAATGCATTGAGCACTACTACACAGGTGACTGTGTAACCATGGCAACAACATAAACAATGCACTACTACAGAGATGGCTGTGTAACCATGGCAACAACATAAACAATGCACTACTACAGAGGTGACTGTGTAACCATGGCACCAACATAAGCAATGCACTACTACACAGGTAACTGTAACCATGGCAACAGCATAAACAATGCACTACTACAGATGAGACTGTGTAACCATTGCAACAAAATAAACAATGCACTACTACACAGGTGACTGTGTAACCATGGCAACAATATAAACAAAGAACTACTACTCATGTGACTGTGATACCATGGCAACAACATAAACAATGCACTACTACAGAGGTGACTGTGTAACCATGGCAACAACATAAACAATGCACTTCTACAGAGTTGACTGTGTAACCATGGCAACAACATAAACAATGCAATGAGCACTACTACACAGGTGACTGTGTAACCATGGCAACAACATAAACAATGCACTACTACAGAGATGGCTGTGTAACCATGGCAACAACATAAACAATGCACTTCTAAAGAGTTGAATGTGTAACCATGGCAACAACATAAACAATGCACTACTACACAGTTGACTGTAACCATAGCAACTACATAAACAACACACTACTACAGAGGTGACTGTGTAACCATGGCAACAACATAAACAATGCACTTCTACAGAGTGGACTCTGTAAACATGGCAACAACATAAACAATGCATTACTACAGATGTGACTGTGTAACCATTGCACCAACATAAACAATGCACTACTACACAGGTAACTGTGTAACCATGGCAACAGCATAAACAATGCACTACTACAGATGAGACTGTGTAACCATTACACAAAATAAACAACGCACTACTACAGAGGTGACTGTGTAACCATGGCAACAACATAAACAATGCACTACTACACATGTAACTGTGTAACCATGGCAACAACATAAACAAAGAACTACTACACATGTGACTGTGAAACCATGGCAACAACATAAACAATGCACTACTACAGAGATGACTGAGTAACCATGACAATAACATAAACAATGCACTTCTACAGAATTGACTGTGTAACCATGGCAACAACATGAACACTGCACTACTACAGAGGTGACTGTGTAACCATGGCAACAACATAAACAATGCACTACTACAGAGGTGACTGTGTAACCATAGCAACAAAATAAACAACACACTACTACAGAGGTGACTGTGTAACCATGGCAACAACATAAACAACACACTACTACACAGGTAACTGTGTAACCATGGCAACAGCATAAACAATGCACTACTACACAGGTAACTGTGTAACCATGGCAACAGCATAAACAATGCACTACTACAGATGAGACTGTGTAACCATGGCAACAAAATAAACAACACACTACTACAGAGGTGACTGTGTAACCATGGCAACAACATAAACAACACACTACTACAGAGGTAACTGTAACCATGGCAATAACATAAACAAAGAACTACTACACAGGTGAATGTGTAACCATGGCAATAACATAAACAAAGAACTACTACACATGTGACTGTGTAACCATGGCAACAACATAAACAATGCACTACTACAGAGGTGACTGTGTAACCATGGCAATAACATAAACAATGCACTTCTACAGAGTTGACTGTGTAACCATGGCAACAACATAAACAATGCACTACTACAGAGGTGACTGTGTAACCATAGCAACAAAATAAACAACACACTACTACAGAGGTGACTGTGTAACCATGGCAACAACATAAACAATGCACTGAGCACTACTACACAGGTGACTCTGAAACCATGGCAACAGCATAAACAATGCACTACTACAGAGGTGACTGTGTAACCATTGCAACAAAATAAACAATGCACTACTACACAGGTGACTGTGTAACCATGGCAACAATATAAACAAAGAACTACTACTCATGTGACTGTGAAACCATGGCAACAACATAAACAATGCACTACTACAGAGGTGACTGTGTAACCATGGCAACGACATAAACAATGCACTACTACAGAGGTGACTGTGTAACCATGGCAACAACATAAACAATGCACTGAGCACTACTACACAGGTGACTGTGTAACCATCGCAACAACATAAACAATACACTACTACAGAGATGGCTGTGTAACCATGGCAACAACATAAACAATGCACTTCTAAAGAGTTGACTGTGTAACCATGGCAACAACATAAACAATGCACTACTACACAGTTGACTGTAACCATAGCAACTACATAAACAACACACTACTACAGAGGTGACTGTGTAACCATGGCAACAACATAAACAATGCACTTCTACAGAGTGGACTCTGTAAACATGGCAACAACATAAACAATGCATTACTACAGAGGTGATTGTGTAACCATTGCACCAACATAAACAATGCACTACTACACAGGTAACTGTGTAACCATGGCAACAGCATAAACAATGCACTACTACAGATGAGACTGTGTAACCATTACACAAAATAAACAACGCACTACTACAGAGATGACTGTGTAACCATGGCAACAACATAAACAATGCACTACTACACATGTAACTGTGTAACCATGGCAACAACATAAACAAAGAACTACTACACATGTGACTGTGAAACCATGGCAACAACATAAACAATGCACTACTACAGAGATGACTGAGTAACCATGACAATAACATAAACAATGCACTTCTACAGAGTTGACTGTGTAACCATGGCAACAACATAAACAATGCACTACTACAGAGGTGACTGTGTAACCATAGCAACAAAATAAACAACACACTACTACAGAGGTGACTGTGTAACCATGGCAACAACATAAACAATGCACTGAGCACTACTACACAGGTGACTCTGAAACCATGGCAACAACATAAACAATGCACTACTACAGAGGTGACTGTGTAACCATGGCAACAACATAAACAATGCACTACTACACAGGTGACTGTGTAACCATGGCAACAACATAAACAAAGAACTACTACACATGTGACTGTGAAACCATGGCAACAACATAAACAATGCACTACTACAGAGGTGACTGTGTAACCATGGCAACGACATAAACAATGCACTACTACAGAGGTGACTGTGTAACCATGGCAACAACATAAACAATGCACTGAGCACTACTACACAGGTGACTGTGTAACCATCGCAACAACATAAACAATACACTACTACAGAGATGGCTGTGTAACCATGGCAACAACATAAACAATGCACTTCTAAAGAGTTGACTGTGTAACCATGGCAACAACATAAACAATGCACTACTACACAGTTGACTGTAACCATAGCAACTACATAAACAACACACTACTACAGAGGTGACTGTGTAACCATGGCAACAACATAAACAATGCACTTCTACAGAGTTGAATCTGTAACCATGGCAACAACATAAACAATGCATTACTACAGAGTTGAGTGTGTTACCATGGCACCAACATAAACAATGCACTACTTCACAGGTAACTGTGTAACCATGGCAACAACATAAACAATGCACTACTACAGATGAGACTGTGTAACCATGGCAACAAAATAAACAACACACTACTACAGAGGTGTCTGTGTAACCATGGCAACAACATAAACAATGCACTACTACACATGTAACTGTGTAACCATGGCAACAGCATAAACAATGCACTACTACAGATGACACTGTGTAACCATGGCAACAAAATAAACAACACACTACTACAGAGGTGACTGTGTAACCATGGCAACATTATAAACAATGCACTGCTACATCGGTGACTGTGTAACCATGGCAACAACATAAACAAAGAATTACTACACATGTGACTGTGAAACCATGGCAACAACATAAACAATGCACTACTACAGAGGTGACTGTGTAACCATGGCAATAACATAAACAATGCACTTCTACAGAGTTGACTGTGTAACGATGGCAACAACATAAACAATGCACTACTACAGTGATGACTGTGTAACCATAGCAACAAAATAAACAACACACTACTACAGAGGTGACTGTGTAACCATAGCAACAACATAAACAATGCACTGAGCACTACTACACAGGTGACTGTGTAACCATGGCAACAACATAAACAATGCACTTCTACAGAGATGGCTGTGTAACCATGGCAACAACATAAACAATGCACTTGTACAGTGTTGACTGAGTAACCATGGCAACAACATAAACAATGCACTACTACTGATGAGACTGTGTAACCATGGCAACAACATAAACAAAGAACTACTACACATGTGACTGTGAAACCATGGCAACAACATAATCAATGCACTACTACAGAGGTGACTGTGTAGCCATGGCAATAACATAAACAATGCACTTCTACAGAGTTGACTGTGTAACCATGGCACCAACATAAGCAATGCACTGAGCACTACTACACAGGTGACTGTGTAACCATGGCAACAACATAAACAATGCACTACTACAGAGATGGCTGTGTTACCATGGCAACAACATAAACAATGCACTACTACAGAGGTGACTGTGTAACCATGGCACCAACATAAGCAATGCACTACTACACAGGTAACTGTAACCATGGCAACAGCATAAACAATGCACTACTACAGATGAGACTGTGTAACCATGGCAACAATATAAACAATGCACTACTACACAGGTGACTGTGTAATCATGGCAACAACATAAACAAAGAACTACTACTCATGTGACTGTGATACCATGGCAACAACATAAACAATGCACTACTACAGAGGTGACTGTGTAACCATGGCAACAACATAAACAATGCACTTCTACAGAGTTGACTGTGTAACCATGGCAACAACATAAACAATGCACTGAGCACTACTACACAGGTGACTGTGTAACCATGGCAACAACATAAACAATGCACTACTACAGAGATGGCTGTGTAACCATGGCAACAACATAAACAATGCACTTCTAAAGAGTTGAATGTGTAACCATGGCAACAACATAAACAATGCACTACTACACAGTTGACTGTAACCATAGCAACTACATAAACAACACACTACTACAGAGGTGACTGTGTAACCATGGCAACAACATAAACAATGCACTTCTACAGAGTTGACTCTGTAACCATGGCAACAACATAAACAATACATTACTACAGAGGTGACTGTGTAACCATGGCACCAACATAAACAATGCACTACTTCACAGGTAACTGTGTAACCATGGCAACAGCATAAACAATGCACTACTACAGATGAGACTGTGTAACCATGGCAACAAAATAAACAACACACTACTACAGAGGTGACTGTGCAACCATGGCAACAACATAAACAATGCACTACTACACAGGTAACTGTGTAACCATGGCAACAACATAAACAAAGAACTACTACACATGTGACTGTGAAACCATGGCAACAACATAATCAATGCACTACTACAGAGGTGACTGTGTAGCCATGGCAATAACATAAACAATGCACTTCTACAGAGTTGACTGTGTAACCATGGCACCAACATAAGCAATGCACTGAGCACTACTACACAGGTGACTGTGTAACCATGGCAACAACATAAACAATGCACTACTACAGAGATGGCTGTGTTACCATGGCAACAACATAAACAATGCACTACTACAGAGGTGACTGTGTAACCATGGCACCAACATAAGCAATGCACTACTACACAGGTAACTGTAACCATGGCAACAGCATAAACAATGCACTACTACAGATGAGACTGTGTAACCATGGCAACAATATAAACAATGCACTACTACACAGGTGACTGTGTAATCATGGCAACAACATAAACAAAGAACTACTACTCATGTGACTGTGATACCATGGCAACAACATAAACAATGCACTACTACAGAGGTGACTGTGTAACCATGGCAACAACATAAACAATGCACTTCTACAGAGTTGACTGTGTAACCATGGCAACAACATAAACAATGCACTGAGCACTACTACACAGGTGACTGTGTAACCATGGCAACAACATAAACAATGCACTACTACAGAGATGGCTGTGTAACCATGGCAACAACATAAACAATGCACTTCTAAAGAGTTGAATGTGTAACCATGGCAACAACATAAACAATGCACTACTACACAGTTGACTGTAACCATAGCAACTACATAAACAACACACTACTACAGAGGTGACTGTGTAACCATGGCAACAACATAAACAATGCACTTCTACAGAGTTGACTCTGTTACCATGGCAACAACATAAACAATACATTACTACAGAGGTGACTGTGTAACCATGGCACCAACATAAACAATGCACTACTTCACAGGTAACTGTGTAACCATGGCAACAGCATAAACAATGCACTACTACAGATGAGACTGTGTAACCATGGCAACAAAATAAACAACACACTACTACAGAGGTGACTGTGTAACCATGGCAACAACATAAACAATGCACTACTACACAGGTAACTGTGTAACCATGGCAACAGCATAAACAATGCACTACTACAGATGACACTGTGTAACCATGGCAACAAAATAAACAACACACTACTACAGAGGTGACTGTGTAACCATGGCAACATTATAAACAATGCACTGCTACACCGGTGACTGTGTAACCATGGCAACAACATAAACAAAGAAATACTACACATGTGACTGTGAAACCATGGCAACAACATAAACAATGCACTACTACAGAGGTGACTGTGTAACCATGGCAATAACATAAACAATGCACTTCTACAGAGTTGACTGTGTAACCATGGCAACAACATAAACAATGCACTACTACAGAGGTGACTGTGTAACGATGGCAACAACATAGACAATGCACTACTACAGTGATGACTGTGTAACCATAGCAACAAAATAAACAACACACTACTACAGAGGTGACTGTGTAACCATAGAAACAACATAAACAATGCACTGAGCACTACTACACAGGTGACTGTGTAACCATGGCAACAACATAAACAATGCACTTCTACAGAGATGGCTGTGTAACCATGGCAACAACATAAACAATGCACTTGTACAGTGTTGACTGAGTAACCATGGCAACAACATAAACAATGCACTACTACTGATGAGACTGTGTAACCATGGCAACAACATAAACAAAGAACTACTACACATGTGACTGTGAAACCATGGCAACAACATAAACAATGCACTACTACAGAGGTGACTGTGTAGCCATGGCAATAACATAAACAATGCACTTCTACAGAGTTGACTGTGTAACCATGGCACCAACATAAGCAATGCACTAAGCACTACTACACAGGTGACTGTGTAACCATGGCAACAACATAAACAATGCACTACTACAGAGATGGCTGTGTAACCATGGCAACAACATAAACAATGCACTACTACAGAGGTGACTTTGTAACCATGGCACCAACATAAGCAATGCACTACTACACAGGTAACTGTAACCATGGCAACAGCATAAACAATGCACTACTACAGATGAGACTGTGTAACCATGGCAACAAAATAAACAATGCACTACTACACAGGTGACTGTGTAACCATGGCAACAACATAAACAAAGAACTACTACTCATGTGACTGTGATACCATGGCAACAACATAAACAATGCACTACTACAGAGGTGACTGTGTAACCATGGCAACAACATAAACAATGCACTTCTACAGAGTTGACTGTGTAACCATGGCAACAACATAAACAATGCACTGAGCACGACTACACAGGTGACTGTGTTACCATGGCAACAACATAAACAATGCACTACTACAGAGATGGCTGTGTAACCATGGCAATAACATAAACAATGCACTTCTAAAGAGTTGAATGTGTAACCATGGCAACAACATAAACAATGCACTACTACACAGTTGACTGTAACCATAGCAACTACATAAACAACACACTACTACAGAGGTGACTGTGTAACCATGGCAACAACATAAACAATGCACTTCTACAGAGTGGACTCTGTAAACATGGCAACAACATAAACAATGCATTACTACAGAGGTGACTGTGTAACCATTGCACCAACATAAACAATGCACTACTACACAGGTAACTGTGTAACCATGGCAACAACATAAACAATGCACTACTACAGATGAGACTGTGTAACCATTACACAAAATAAACAACGCAATACTACAGAGGTGACTGTGTAACCATGGCAACAACATAAACAATGCACTACTACACATGTAACTGTGTAACCATGGCAACAACATAAACAAAGAACTACTACACATGTGACTGTGAAACCATGGCAACAACATAAACAATGCACTACTACAGAGATTACTGAGTAACCATGACAATAACATAAACAATGCACTTCTACAGAAATGACTTTGTAACCATGGCAACAACATGAACAATGCACTACTACAGAGGTGACTGTGTAACCATGGCAACAACATAAACAATGCACTACTACAGAGGTGACTGTGTAACCAAAGCAACAAAATAAACAACACACTACTACAGAGGTGACTGTGTAACCATGGCAACAAAATAAACAACACACTACTACAGAGGTGACTGTGTAACCATGGCAACAACATAAATAATGCACTACTACACAGGTAACTGTGTAACCATGGCAACAGCATAAACAATGCACTACTACAGATGAGACTGTGTAACCATGGCAACAAAATAAACAACACACTACTACAGAGGTGACTGTGTAACCATGGCAACAAAATAAACAACACACTACTACAGAGGTAACTGTAACCATGGCAACAACATAAACAATGCACTACTACACAGGTAACTGTGTAACCATGGCAATAACATAAACAAAGAACTACTACACATGTGACTGTGAAACCATGGCAACAACATAAACAATGCACTACTACAGAGGTGACTGTGTAACCATGGCAATAACATAAACAATGCGCTTCTACAGAGTTGACTGTGTAACCATGGCAACAACATAAACAATGCACTACTACAGAGGTGACTGTGTAACCATAGCAACAAAATAAACAACACACTACTACAGAGGTGACTGTGTAACCATGGCAACAACATAAACAATGCACTGAGCACTACTACACAGGTGACTGTGTAACCATGGCAACAACATAAACAATGCACTACTACACAGGTGACTGTGTAACCATGGCAACAACATAAATAAAGAACTACTACACATGTGACTGTGAAACCATGGCAACAACATAAACAATGCATTACTACACATGTGACTCTGAAACCATGGCAACAACATAAACAATGCACTACTACAGAGGTGACTGTGTAACCATGGCAACAACATAAACAATGCACTACTACACAGGTGACTGTGTAATCATGGCAACAACATAAACAAAGAACTACTACACATGTGACTGTGAAACCATGGCAACAACATAAACAATGCACTACTACAGAGGTGACTGTGTAACCATGGCAATGACATAAACAATGCACTACTACAGAGGTGACTGTGTAACCATGGCAACAACATAAACAATGCACTGAGCACTACTACACAGGTGACTGTGTAACCATCGCAACAACATAAACAATGCACTACTACAGAGATGGCTGTGTAACCATGGCAACAACATAAACAATGCACTTCTAAAGAGTTGACTGTGTAACCATGGCAACAACATAAACAATGCACTACTACACAGTTGACTGTAACCATAGCAACTACATAAACAACACACTACTACAGAGGTGACTGTGTAACCATGGCAACAACATAAACAATGCACTTCTACAGAGTTGACTCTGTAACCATGGCAACAACATAAACAATGCATTACTACAGAGGTTACTGTGTAACCATGGCACCAACATACACAATGCACTACTTCACAAGTAACTGTGTAACCATGGCAACAGCATCAACAATGCACTACTACAGATGAGCCTGTGTAACCATGGCAACAAAATAAACAACACACTACTACAGAGGTGACTGTGTAACCATGGCAACAACATAAACAATGCACTACTACACAGGTAACTGTGTAACCATGGCAACAGCATAAACAATGCACTACTACAGATGAGACTGTGTAACCATGGCAACAAAATAAACAACACACTACTACAGAGGTGACTGTGTAACCATGGCAACATTATAAACAATGCACTGCTACACCGGTGACTGTGTAACCATGGCAACAACATAAACAAAGAACTACTACACATGTGACTGTGAAACCATGGCAACAACATAAACAATGCACTACTACAGAGGTGACTGTGTAACCATGGCAATAACATAAACAATGCACTTCTACAGAGTTGACTGTGTAACCATGGCAACAACATAAACAATGCACTACTACAGAGGTGACTGTGTAACGATGGCAACAACATAAACAATGCACTACTACAGTGATGACTGTGTAACCATAGCAACAAAATAAACAACACACTACTACAGAGGTGACTGTGTAACCATAGCAACAACATAAACAATGCACTGAGCACTACTACACAGGTGACTGTGTAACCATGGCAACAACATAAACAATGCACTTCTACAGAGATGGCTGTGTAACCATGGCAACAACATAAACAATGCACTTGTACAGTGTTGACTGAGTAACCATGGCAACAACATAAACAATGCACTACCACTGATGAGACTGTGTAACCATGGCAACAACATAAACAAAGAACTACTACACATGTGACTGTGAAACCATGGCAACAACATAAACAATGCACTACTACAGAGGTGACTGTGTAGCCATGGCAATAACATAAACAATGCACTTCTACAGAGTTGACTGTGTAACCATGGCACCAACATAAGCAATGCACTGAGCACTACTACACAGGTGACTGTGTAACCATGGCAACAACATAAACAATGCACTACTACAGAGATGGCTGTGTAACCATGGCAACAACATAAACAATGCACTACTACAGAGGTGACTGTGTAACCATGGCACCAACATAAGCAATGCACTACTACACAGGTAACTGTAACCATGGCAACAGCATAAACAATGCACTACTACAGATGAGACTGTGAAACCATGGCAACAAAATAAACAATGCACTACTACACAGGTGACTGTGTAACCATGGCAACAACATAAACAATGCACTACTACAGATGAGAGTGTGTAACCATGGCAACAAAATAAACAACACACTACTACAGAGGTGACTGTGTAACCATGGCAACAACATAAACAATGCACTACTACACAGGTAACTGTGTAACCATGGCAACAGCATAAACAATGCACTACTACAGATGAGACTGTGTAACCATGGCAACAAAATAAACAACACACTACTACAGAGGTGACTGTGTAACCATGGCAACATTATAAACAATGCACTGCTACACCGGTGACTGTGTAACCATGGCAACAACATAAACAAAGAACTACTACACATGTGACTGTGAAACCATGGCAACAACATAAACAATGCACTACTACAGAGGTGACTGTGTAACCATGGCAATAACATAAACAATGCACTTCTACAGAGTTGACTGTGTAACCATGGCAACAACATAAACAATGCACTAATACAGAGGTGACTGTGTAACGATGGCAACAACATAAACAATGCACTACTACAGTGATGACTGTGTAACCATAGCAACAAAATAAACAACACACTACTACAGAGGTGACTGTGTAACCATAGCAACAACATAAACAATGCACTGAGCACTACTACACAGGTGACTGTGTAACCATGGCAACAACATAAACAATGCACTTCTACAGAGATGGCTGTGTAACCATGGCAACAACATAAACAATGCACTTGTACAGTGTTGACTGAGTAACCATGGCAACAAAATAAACAACACACTACTACAGAGGTGACTGTGTAACCATGGCAACAACATAAACAATGCACTACTACACAGGTAACTGTGTAACCATGGCAACAGCATAAACAATGCACTACTACAGATGAGACTGTGTAACCATGGCAACAAAATAAACAACACACTACTACAGAGGTGACTGTGTAACCATGGCAACATTATAAACAATGCACTGCTACACCGGTGACTGTGTAACCATGGCAACAACATAAACAAAGAACTACTACACATGTGACTGTGAAACCATGGCAACAACATAAACAATGCACTACTACAGAGGTGACTGTGTAACCATGGCAATAACATAAACAATGCACTTCTACAGAGTTGACTGTGTAACCATGGCAACAACATAAACAATGCACTACTACAGAGGTGACTGTGTAACGATGGCAACAACATAAACAATGCACTACTACAGTGATGACTGTGTAACCATAGCAACAAAATAAACAACACACTACTACAGAGGTGACTGTGTAACCATAGCAACAACATAAACAATGCACTGAGCACTACTACACAGGTGACTGTGTAACCATGGCAACAACATAAACAATGCACTTCTACAGAGATGGCTGTGTAACCATGGCAACAACATAAACAATGCACTTGTACAGTGTTGACTGAGTAACCATGGCAACAACATAAACAATGCACTACTACTGATGAGACTGTGTAACCATGGCAACAACATAAACAAAGAACTACTACACATGTGACTGTGAAACCATGGCAACAACATAAACAATGCACTACTACAGAGGTGACTGTGTAGCCATGGCAATAACATAAACAATGCACTTCTACAGAGTTGACTGTGTAACCATGGCACCAACATAAGCAATGCACTGAGCACTACTACACAGGTGACTGTGTAACCATGGCAACAACATAAACAATGCACTACTACAGAGATGGCTGTGTAACCATGGCAACAACATAAACAATGCACTACTACAGAGGTGACTGTGTAACCATGGCACCAACATAAGCAATGCACTACTACACAGGTAACTGTAACCATGGCAACAGCATAAACAATGCACTACTACAGATGAGACTGTGAAACCATGGCAACAAAATAAACAATGCACTACTACACAGGTGACTGTGTAACCATGGCAACAACATAAACAATGCACTACTACAGATGAGAGTGTGTAACCATGGCAACAAAATAAACAACACACTACTACAGAGGTGACTGTGTAACCATGGCAACAACATAAACAATGCACTACTACACAGGTAACTGTGTAACCATGGCAACAGCATAAACAATGCACTACTACAGATGAGACTGTGTAACCATGGCAACAAAATAAACAACACACTACTACAGAGGTGACTGTGTAACCATGGCAACATTATAAACAATGCACTGCTACACCGGTGACTGTGTAACCATGGCAACAACATAAACAAAGAACTACTACACATGTGACTGTGAAACCATGGCAACAACATAAACAATGCACTACTACAGAGGTGACTGTGTAACCATGGCAATAACATAAACAATGCACTTCTACAGAGTTGACTGTGTAACCATGGCAACAACATAAACAATGCACTAATACAGAGGTGACTGTGTAACGATGGCAACAACATAAACAATGCACTACTACAGTGATGACTGTGTAACCATAGCAACAAAATAAACAACACACTACTACAGAGGTGACTGTGTAACCATAGCAACAACATAAACAATGCACTGAGCACTACTACACAGGTGACTGTGTAACCATGGCAACAACATAAACAATGCACTTCTACAGAGATGGCTGTGTAACCATGGCAACAACATAAACAATGCACTTGTACAGTGTTGACTGAGTAACCATGGCAACAACATAAACAATGCACTACTACTGATGAGACTGTGTAACCATGGCAACAACATAAACAAAGAACTACTACACATGTGACTGTGAAACCATGGCAACAACATAAACAATGCACTACTACAGAGGTGACTGTGTAGCCATGGCAATAACATAAACAATGCACTTCTACAGAGTTGACTGTGTAACCATGGCACCAACATAAGCAATGCACTAAGCACTACTACACAGGTGACTGTGTAACCATGGCAACAACATAAACAATGCACTACTACAGAGATGGCTGTGTAACCATGGCAACAACATAAACAATGCACTACTACAGAGGTGACTTTGTAACCATGGCACCAACATAAGCAATGCACTACTACACAGGTAACTGTAACCATGGCAACAGCATAAACAATGCACTACTACAGATGAGACTGTGTAATTATGGCAACAAAATAAACAATGCACTACTACACAGGTGACTGTGTAACCATGGCAACAACATAAACAAAGAACTACTACTCATGTGACTGTGATACCATGGCAACAACATAAACAATGCACTACTACAGAGGTGACTGTGTAACCATGGCAACAACATAAACAATGCACTTCTACAGAGTTGACTGTGTAACCATGGCAACAACATAAACAATGCACTGAGCACTACTACACAGGTGACTGTGTAACCATGGCAACAACATAAACAATGCACTACTACAGAGATGGCTGTGTAACCATGGCAACAACATAAACAATGCACTTCTAAAGAGTTGAATGTGTAACCATGGCAACAACATAAACAATGCACTACTACACAGTTGACTGTAACCATAGCAACTACATAAACAACACACTACTACAGAGGTGACTGTGTAACCATAGCAACAACATAAACAATGCACTTCTACAGAGTGGACTCTGTAAACATGGCAACAACATAAACAATGCATTACTACAGAGGTGACTGTGTAACCATTGCACCAACATAAACAATGCACTACTACACAGGTAACTGTGTAACCATGGCAACAGCATAAACAATGCACTACTACAGATGAGACTGTGTAACCATTACACAAAATAAACAACGCAATACTACAGAGGTGACTGTGTAACCATGGCAACAACATAAACAATGCACTACTACACATGTAACTGTGTAACCATGGCAACAACATAAACAAAGAACTACTACACATGTGACTGTGAAACCATGGCAACAACATAAACAATGCACTACTACAGAGATTACTGAGTAACCATGACAATAACATAAACAATGCACTTCTACAGAAATGACTTTGTAACCATGGCAACAACATGAACAATGCACTACTACAGAGGTGACTGTGTAACCATGGCAACAACATAAACAATGCACTACTACAGAGGTGACTGTGTAACCAAAGCAACAAAATAAACAACACACTACTACAGAGGTGACTGTGTAACCATGGCAACAACATAAATAATGCACTACTACACAGGTAACTGTGTAACCATGGCAACAGCATAAACAATGCACTACTACAGATAAGACTGTGTAACAATGGCAACAAAATAAACAACACACTACTACAGAGGTGACTGTGTAACCATGGCAACAAAATAAACAACACACTACTACAGAGGTAACTGTAACCATGGCAACAACATAAACAATGCACTACTACACAGGTGACTGTGTAACCATGGCAATAACATAAACAAAGAACTACTACACATGTGACTGTGAAACCATGGCAACAACATAAACAATGCACTACTACAGAGGTGACTGTGTAACCATGGCAATAACATAAACAATGCACTTCTACAGAGTTGACTGTGTAACCATGGCAACAACATAAACAATGCACTACTACAGAGGTGACTGTGTAACCATAGCAACAAAATAAACAACACACTACTACAGAAATGACTGTGTAACCATGGCAACAACATAAACAATGCACTGAGCACTACTACACAGGTGACTGTGTAACCATGGCAACAACATAAACAATGCACTACTACACAGGTGACTGTGTAACCATGGCAACAACATAAATAAAGAACTACTACACATGTGACTGTGAAACCATGGCAACAACATAAACAATGCATTACTACACATGTGACTCTGAAACCATGGCAACAACATAAGCAATGCACTACTACAGAGGTGACTGTGTAACCATGGCAACAACATAAACAATGCACTACTACACAGGTGACTGTGTAATCATGGCAACAACATAAACAAAGAACTACTACACATGTGACTGTGAAACCATGGCAACAACATAAACAATGCACTACTACAGAGGTGACTGTGTAACCATGGCAATGACATAAACAATGCACTACTACAGAGGTGACTGTGTAACCATGGCAACAACATAAACAATGCACTGAGCACTACTACACAGGTGACTGTGTAACCATCGCAACAACATAAACAATGCACTACTACAGAGATGGCTGTGTAACCATGGCAACAACATAAACAATGCACTTCTAAAGAGTTGACTGTGTAACCATGGCAACAACATAAACAATGCACTACTACACAGTTGACTGTAACCATAGCAACTACATAAACAACACACTACTACAGAGGTGACTGTGTAACCATGGCAACAACATAAACAATGCACTTCTACAGAGTTGACTCTGTAACCATGGCAACAACATAAACAATGCATTACTAAAGAGGTGACTGTGTAACCATGGCACCAACATACACAATGCACTACTTCACAAGTAACTGTGTAACCATGGCAACAGCATAAACAATGCACTACTACAGATGAGACTGTGTAACCATGGCAACAAAATAAACAACACACTACTACAGAGACAAAACAACATAAACAATGCACTACTACACAGGTAACTGTGTAACCATGGTAACAGCATAAACAATGCACTACTACAGATGAGACTGTGTAACCATGGCAACAAAATAAACAACACACTACTACAGAGGTGACTGTGTAACCATGGCAACATTATAAACAATGCACTGCTACACCGGTGACTGTGTAACCATGGCAACAACATAAACAAAGAACTACTACACATGTGACTGTGAAACCATGGCAACAACATAAACAATGCACTACTACAGAGGTGACTGTGTAACCATGGCAATAACATAAACAATGCACTTCTACAGAGTTGACTGTGTAACCATGGCAACAACATAAACAATGCACTTCTAAAGAGTTGACTGTGTAACCATGGCAACAACATAAACAATGCACTACTACAGTGATGACTGTGTAACCATAGCAACAAAATAAACAACACACTACTACAGAGGTGACTGTGTAACCATAGCAACAACATAAACAATGCACTGAGCACTACTACACAGGTGACTGTGTAACCATGGCAACAACATAAACAATGCACTTCTACAGAGATGGCTGTCTAACCATGGCAACAACATAAACAATGCACTTGTACAGTGTTGACTGAGTAACCATGGCAACAACATAAACAATGCACTACTACTGATGAGACTGTGTAACCATGGCAACAACATAAACAAAGAACTACTACACATGTGACTGTGAAACCATGGCAACAACATAAACAATGCACTACTACAGAGGTGACTGTGTAGCCATGGCAATAACATAAACAATGCACTTCTACAGAGTTGACTGTGTAACCATGGCACCAACATAAGCAATGCACTGAGCACTACTACACAGGTGACTGTGTTACCATGGCAACAACATAAACAATGCACTACTACAGAGATGGCTGTGTAACCATGGCAACAACATAAACAATGCACTACTACAGAGGTGACTGTGTAACCATGGCACCAACATAAGCAATGCACTACTACACAGGTAACTGTAACCATGGCAACAGCATAAACAATGCACTACTACAGATGAGACTGTGTAACCATGGCAACAAAATAAACAATGCACTACTACACAGGTGACTGTGTAACCATGGCAACAACATAAACAATGCACTACTACAGATGAGACTGTGTAACCATGGCAACAAAATAAACAACACACTACTACAGAGGTGACTGTGTAACCATGGCAACAACATAAACAATGCACTACTACACAGGTAACTGTGTAACCATGGCAACAGCATAAACAATGCACTACTACAGATGAGACTGTGTAACCATGGCAACAAAATAAACAACACACTACTACAGAGGTGACTGTGTAACCATGGCAACATTATAAACAATGCACTGCTACACCGGTGACTGTGTAACCATGGCAACAACATAAACAAAGAACTACTACACATGTGACTGTGAAACCATGGCAACAACATAAACAATGCACTACTACAGAGGTGACTGTGTAACCATGGCAATAACATAAACAATGCACTTCTACAGAGTTGACTGTGTAACCATGGCAACAACATAAACAATGCACTACTACAGAGGTGACTGTGTAACGATGGCAACAACATAAACAATGCACTACTACAGTGATGACTGTGTAACCATAGCAACAAAATAAACAACACACTACTACAGAGGTGATTGTGTAACCATAGCAACAACATAAACAATGCACTGAGCACTACTACACAGGTGACTGTGTAACCATGGCAACAACATAAACAATGCACTTCTACAGAGATGGCTGTGTAACCATGGCAACAACATAAACAATGCACTTGTACAGTGTTGACTGAGTAACCATGGCAACAACATAAACAATGCACTACTACTGATGAGACTGTGTAACCATGGCAACAACATAAACAAAGAACTACTACACACGTGACTGTGAAACCATGGCAACAACATAAACAATGCACTACTACAGAGGTGACTGTGTAGCCATGGCAATAACATAAACAATGCACTTCTACAGAGTTGACTGTGTAACCATGGCACCAACATAAGCAATGCACTAAGCACTACTACACAGGTGACTGTGTAACCATGGCAACAACATAAACAATGCACTACTACAGAGATGGCTGTGTAACCATGGCAACAACATAAACAATGCACTACTACAGAGGTGACTTTGTAACCATGGCACCAACATAAGCAATGCACTACTACACAGGTAACTGTAACCATGGCAACAGCATAAACAATGCACTACTACAGATGAGACTGTGTAACCATGGCAACAAAATAAACAATGCACTACTACACAGGTGACTGTGTAACCATGGCAACAACATAAACAAAGAACTACTACTCATGTGACTGTGATACCATGGCAACAACATAAACAATGCACTACTACAGAGGTGACTGTGTAACCATTGCACCAACATAAACAATGCACTACTACACAGGTAACTGTGTAACCATGGCAACAACATAAACAATGCACTACTACAGATGAGACTGTGTAACCATTACACAAAATAAACAACGCAATACTACAGAGGTGACTGTGTAACCATGGCAACAACATAAACAATGCACTACTACACATGTAACTGTGTAACCATGGCAACAACATAAACAAAGAACTACTACACATGTGACTGTGAAACCATGGCAACAACATAAACAATGCACTACTACAGAGATTACTGAGTAACCATGACAATAACATAAACAATGCACTTCTACAGAAATGACTTTGTAACCATGGCAACAACATGAACAATGCACTACTACAGAGGTGACTGTGTAACCATGGCAACAACATAAACAATGCACTACTACAGAGGTGACTGTGTAACCAAAGCAACAAAATAAACAACACACTACTACAGAGGTGACTGTGTAACCATGGCAACAAAATAAACAACACACTACTACAGAGGTGACTGTGTAACCATGGCAACAACATAAATAATGCACTACTACACAGGTAACTGTGTAACCATGGCAACAGCATAAACAATGCACTACTACAGATGAGACTGTGTAACCATGGCAACAAAATAAACAACACACTACTACAGAGGTGACTGTGTAACCATGGCAACAAAATAAACAACACACTACTACAGAGGTAACTGTAACCATGGCAACAACATAAACAATGCACTACTACACAGGTAACTGTGTAACCATGGCAATAACATAAACAAAGAACTACTACACATGTGACTGTGAAACCATGGCAACAACATAAACAATGCACTACTACAGAGGTGACTGTGTAACCATGGCAATAACATAAACAATGCGCTTCTACAGAGTTGACTGTGTAACCATGGCAACAACATAAACAATGCACTACTACAGAGGTGACTGTGTAACCATAGCAACAAAATAAACAACACACTACTACAGAGGTGACTGTGTAACCATGGCAACAACATAAACAATGCACTGAGCACTACTACACAGGTGACTGTGTAACCATGGCAACAACATAAACAATGCACTACTACACAGGTGACTGTGTAACCATGGCAACAACATAAATAAAGAACTACTACACATGTGACTGTGAAACCATGGCAACAACATAAACAATGCATTACTACACATGTGACTCTGAAACCATGGCAACAACATAAACAATGCACTACTACAGAGGTGACTGTGTAACCATGGCAACAACATAAACAATGCACTACTACACAGGTGACTGTGTAATCATGGCAACAACATAAACAAAGAACTACTACACATGTGACTGTGAAACCATGGCAACAACATAAACAATGCACTACTACAGAGGTGACTGTGTAACCATGGCAATGACATAAACAATGCACTACTACAGAGGTGACTGTGTAACCATGGCAACAACATAAACAATGCACTGAGCACTACTACACAGGTGACTGTGTAACCATCGCAACAACATAAACAATGCACTACTACAGAGATGGCTGTGTAACCATGGCAACAACATAAACAATGCACTTCTAAAGAGTTGACTGTGTAACCATGGCAACAACATAAACAATGCACTACTACACAGTTGACTGTAACCATAGCAACTACATAAACAACACACTACTACAGAGGTGACTGTGTAACCATGGCAACAACATAAACAATGCACTTCTACAGAGTTGACTCTGTAACCATGGCAACAACATAAACAATGCATTACTACAGAGGTTACTGTGTAACCATGGCACCAACATACACAATGCACTACTTCACAAGTAACTGTGTAACCATGGCAACAGCATCAACAATGCACTACTACAGATGAGCCTGTGTAACCATGGCAACAAAATAAACAACACACTACTACAGAGGTGACTGTGTAACCATGGCAACAACATAAACAATGCACTACTACACAGGTAACTGTGTAACCATGGCAACAGCATAAACAATGCACTACTACAGATGAGACTGTGTAACCATGGCAACAAAATAAACAACACACTACTACAGAGGTGACTGTGTAACCATGGCAACATTATAAACAATGCACTGCTACACCGGTGACTGTGTAACCATGGCAACAACATAAACAAAGAACTACTACACATGTGACTGTGAAACCATGGCAACAACATAAACAATGCACTACTACAGAGGTGACTGTGTAACCATGGCAATAACATAAACAATGCACTTCTACAGAGTTGACTGTGTAACCATGGCAACAACATAAACAATGCACTACTACAGAGGTGACTGTGTAACGATGGCAACAACATAAACAATGCACTACTACAGTGATGACTGTGTAACCATAGCAACAAAATAAACAACACACTACTACAGAGGTGACTGTGTAACCATAGCAACAACATAAACAATGCACTGAGCACTACTACACAGGTGACTGTGTAACCATGGCAACAACATAAACAATGCACTTCTACAGAGATGGCTGTGTAACCATGGCAACAACATAAACAATGCACTTGTACAGTGTTGACTGAGTAACCATGGCAACAACATAAACAATGCACTACTACTGATGAGACTGTGTAACCATGGCAACAACATAAACAAAGAACTACTACACATGTGACTGTGAAACCATGGCAACAACATAAACAATGCACTACTACAGAGGTGACTGTGTAGCCATGGCAATAACATAAACAATGCACTTCTACAGAGTTGACTGTGTAACCATGGCACCAACATAAGCAATGCACTGAGCACTACTACACAGGTGACTGTGTAACCATGGCAACAACATAAACAATGCACTACTACAGAGATGGCTGTGTAACCATGGCAACAACATAAACAATGCACTACTACAGAGGTGACTGTGTAACCATGGCACCAACATAAGCAATGCACTACTACACAGGTAACTGTAACCATGGCAACAGCATAAACAATGCACTACTACAGATGAGACTGTGAAACCATGGCAACAAAATAAACAATGCACTACTACACAGGTGACTGTGTAACCATGGCAACAACATAAACAATGCACTACTACAGATGAGAGTGTGTAACCATGGCAACAAAATAAACAACACACTACTACAGAGGTGACTGTGTAACCATGGCAACAACATAAACAATGCACTACTACACAGGTAACTGTGTAACCATGGCAACAGCATAAACAATGCACTACTACAGATGAGACTGTGTAACCATGGCAACAAAATAAACAACACACTACTACAGAGGTGACTGTGTAACCATGGCAACATTATAAACAATGCACTGCTACACCGGTGACTGTGTAACCATGGCAACAACATAAACAAAGAACTACTACACATGTGACTGTGAAACCATGGCAACAACATAAACAATGCACTACTACAGAGGTGACTGTGTAACCATGGCAATAACATAAACAATGCACTTCTACAGAGTTGACTGTGTAACCATGGCAACAACATAAACAATGCACTAATACAGAGGTGACTGTGTAACGATGGCAACAACATAAACAATGCACTACTACAGTGATGACTGTGTAACCATAGCAACAAAATAAACAACACACTACTACAGAGGTGACTGTGTAACCATAGCAACAACATAAACAATGCACTGAGCACTACTACACAGGTGACTGTGTAACCATGGCAACAACATAAACAATGCACTTCTACAGAGATGGCTGTGTAACCATGGCAACAACATAAACAATGCACTTGTACAGTGTTGACTGAGTAACCATGGCAACAAAATAAACAACACACTACTACAGAGGTGACTGTGTAACCATGGCAACAACATAAACAATGCACTACTACACAGGTAACTGTGTAACCATGGCAACAGCATAAACAATGCACTACTACAGATGAGACTGTGTAACCATGGCAACAAAATAAACAACACACTACTACAGAGGTGACTGTGTAACCATGGCAACATTATAAACAATGCACTGCTACACCGGTGACTGTGTAACCATGGCAACAACATAAACAAAGAACTACTACACATGTGACTGTGAAACCATGGCAACAACATAAACAATGCACTACTACAGAGGTGACTGTGTAACCATGGCAATAACATAAACAATGCACTTCTACAGAGTTGACTGTGTAACCATGGCAACAACATAAACAATGCACTACTACAGAGGTGACTGTGTAACGATGGCAACAACATAAACAATGCACTACTACAGTGATGACTGTGTAACCATAGCAACAAAATAAACAACACACTACTACAGAGGTGACTGTGTAACCATAGCAACAACATAAACAATGCACTGAGCACTACTACACAGGTGACTGTGTAACCATGGCAACAACATAAACAATGCACTTCTACAGAGATGGCTGTGTAACCATGGCAACAACATAAACAATGCACTTGTACAGTGTTGACTGAGTAACCATGGCAACAACATAAACAATGCACTACTACTGATGAGACTGTGTAACCATGGCAACAACATAAACAAAGAACTACTACACATGTGACTGTGAAACCATGGCAACAACATAAACAATGCACTACTACAGAGGTGACTGTGTAGCCATGGCAATAACATAAACAATGCACTTCTACAGAGTTGACTGTGTAACCATGGCACCAACATAAGCAATGCACTGAGCACTACTACACAGGTGACTGTGTAACCATGGCAACAACATAAACAATGCACTACTACAGAGATGGCTGTGTAACCATGGCAACAACATAAACAATGCACTACTACAGAGGTGACTGTGTAACCATGGCACCAACATAAGCAATGCACTACTACACAGGTAACTGTAACCATGGCAACAGCATAAACAATGCACTACTACAGATGAGACTGTGAAACCATGGCAACAAAATAAACAATGCACTACTACACAGGTGACTGTGTAACCATGGCAACAACATAAACAATGCACTACTACAGATGAGAGTGTGTAACCATGGCAACAAAATAAACAACACACTACTACAGAGGTGACTGTGTAACCATGGCAACAACATAAACAATGCACTACTACACAGGTAACTGTGTAACCATGGCAACAGCATAAACAATGCACTACTACAGATGAGACTGTGTAACCATGGCAACAAAATAAACAACACACTACTACAGAGGTGACTGTGTAACCATGGCAACATTATAAACAATGCACTGCTACACCGGTGACTGTGTAACCATGGCAACAACATAAACAAAGAACTACTACACATGTGACTGTGAAACCATGGCAACAACATAAACAATGCACTACTACAGAGGTGACTGTGTAACCATGGCAATAACATAAACAATGCACTTCTACAGAGTTGACTGTGTAACCATGGCAACAACATAAACAATGCACTACTACAGAGGTGACTGTGTAACGATGGCAACAACATAAACAATGCACTACTACAGTGATGACTGTGTAACCATAGCAACAAAATAAACAACACACTACTACAGAGGTGACTGTGTAACCATAGCAACAACATAAACAATGCACTGAGCACTACTACACAGGTGACTGTGTAACCATGGCAACAACATAAACAATGCACTTCTACAGAGATGGCTGTGTAACCATGGCAACAACATAAACAATGCACTTGTACAGTGTTGACTGAGTAACCATGGCAACAACATAAACAATGCACTACTACTGATGAGACTGTGTAACCATGGCAACAACATAAACAAAGAACTACTACACACGTGACTGTGAAACCATGGCAACAACATAAACAATGCACTACTACAGAGGTGACTGTGTAGCCATGGCAATAACATAAACAATGCACTTCTACAGAGTTGACTGTGTAACCATGGCACCAACATAAGCAATGCACTAAGCACTACTACACAGGTGACTGTGTAACCATGGCAACAACATAAACAATGCACTACTACAGAGATGGCTGTGTAACCATGGCAACAACATAAACAATGCACTACTACAGAGGTGACTTTGTAACCATGGCACCAACATAAGCAATGCACTACTACACAGGTAACTGTAACCATGGCAACAGCATAAACAATGCACTACTACAGATGAGACTGTGTAACCATGGCAACAAAATAAACAATGCACTACTACACAGGTGACTGTGTAACCATTGCAACAACATAAACAAAGAACTACTACTCATGTGACTGTGATACCATGGCAACAACATAAACAATGCACTACTACAGAGGTGACTGTGTAACCATGGCAACAACATAAACAATGCACTTCTACAGAGTTGACTGTGTAACCATGGCAACAACATAAACAATGCACTGAGCACTACTACACAGGTGACTGTGTAACCATGGCAACAACATAAACAATGCACTACTACAGAGATGGCTGTGTAACCATGGCAACAACATAAACAATGCACTTCTAAAGAGTTGAATGTGTAACCATGGCAACAACATAAACAATGCACTACTACACAGTTGACTGTAACCATAGCAACTACATAAACAACACACTACTACAGAGGTGACTGTGTAACCATGGCAACAACATAAACAATGCACTTCTACAGAGTGGACTCTGTAAACATGGCAACAACATAAACAATGCATTACTACAGAGGTGACTGTGTAACCATTGCACCAACATAAACAATGCACTACTACACAGGTAACTGTGTAACCATGGCAACAGCATAAACAATGCACTACTACAGATGAGACTGTGTAACCATTACACAAAATAAACAACGCAATACTACAGAGGTGACTGTGTAACCATGGCAACAACATAAACAATGCACTACTACACATGTAACTGTGTAACCATGGCAACAACATAAACAAAGAACTACTACACATGTGACTGTGAAACCATGGCAACAACATAAACAATGCACTACTACAGAGATTACTGAGTAACCATGACAATAACATAAACAATGCACTTCTACAGAAATGACTTTGTAACCATGGCAACAACATGAACAATGCACTACTACAGAGGTGACTGTGTAACCATGGCAACAACATAAACAATGCACTACTACAGAGGTGACTGTGTAACCAAAGCAACAAAATAAACAACACACTACTACAGAGGTGACTGTGTAACCATGGCAACAACATAAATAATGCACTACTACACAGGTAACTGTGTAACCATGGCAACAGCATAAACAATGCACTACTACAGATGAGACTGTGTAACAATGGCAACAAAATAAACAACACACTACTACAGAGGTGACTGTGTAACCATGGCAACAAAATAAACAACACACTACTACAGAGGTAACTGTAACCATGGCAACAACATAAACAATGCACTACTACACAGGTGACTGTGTAACCATGGCAATAACATAAACAAAGAACTACTACACATGTGACTGTGAAACCATGGCAACAACATAAACAATGCACTACTACAGAGGTGACTGTGTAACCATGGCAATAACATAAACAATGCACTTCTACAGAGTTGACTGTGTAACCATGGCAACAACATAAACAATGCACTACTACAGAGGTGACTGTGTAACCATAGCAACAAAATAAACAACACACTACTACAGAGGTGACTGTGTAACCATGGCAACAACATAAACAATGCACTGAGCACTACTACACAGGTGACTGTGTAACCATGGCAACAACATAAACAATGCACTACTACACAGGTGACTGTGTAACCATGGCAACAACATAAATAAAGAACTACTACACATGTGACTGTGAAACCATGGCAACAACATAAACAATGCATTACTACACATGTGACTCTGAAACCATGGCAACAACATAAGCAATGCACTACTACAGAGGTGACTGTGTAACCATGGCAACAACATAAACAATGCACTACTACACAGGTGACTGTGTAATCATGGCAACAACATAAACAAAGAACTACTACACATGTGACTGTGAAACCATGGCAACAACATAAACAATGCACTACTACAGAGGTGACTGTGTAACCATGGCAATGACATAAACAATGCACTACTACAGAGGTGACTGTGTAACCATGGCAACAACATAAACAATGCACTGAGCACTACTACACAGGTGACTGTGTAACCATCGCAACAACATAAACAATGCACTACTACAGAGATGGCTGTGTAACCATGGCAACAACATAAACAATGCACTTCTAAAGAGTTGACTGTGTAACCATGGCAACAACATAAACAATGCACTACTACACAGTTGACTGTAACCATAGCAACTACATAAACAACACACTACTACAGAGGTGACTGTGTAACCATGGCAACAACATAAACAATGCACTTCTACAGAGTTGACTCTGTAACCATGGCAACAACATAAACAATGCATTACTACAGAGGTGACTGTGTAACCATGGCACCAACATACACAATGCACTACTTCACAAGTAACTGTGTAACCATGGCAACAGCATAAACAATGCACTACTACAGATGAGACTGTGTAACCATGGCAACAAAATAAACAACACACTACTACAGAGACAAAACAACATAAACAATGCACTACTACACAGGTAACTGTGTAACCATGGTAACAGCATAAACAATGCACTACTACAGATGAGACTGTGTAACCATGGCAACAAAATAAACAACACACTACTACAGAGGTGACTGTGTAACCATGGCAACATTATAAACAATGCACTGCTACACCGGTGACTGTGTAACCATGGCAACAACATAAACAAAGAACTACTACACATGTGACTGTGAAACCATGGCAACAACATAAACAATGCACTACTACAGAGGTGACTGTGTAACCATGGCAATAACATAAACAATGCACTTCTACAGAGTTGACTGTGTAACCATGGCAACAACATAAACAATGCACTTCTAAAGAGTTGACTGTGTAACCATGGCAACAACATAAACAATGCACTACTACAGTGATGACTGTGTAACCATAGCAACAAAATAAACAACACACTACTACAGAGGTGACTGTGTAACCATAGCAACAACATAAACAATGCACTGAGCACTACTACACAGGTGACTGTGTAACCATGGCAACAACATAAACAATGCACTTCTACAGAGATGGCTGTCTAACCATGGCAACAACATAAACAATGCACTTGTACAGTGTTGACTGAGTAACCATGGCAACAACATAAACAATGCACTACTACTGATGAGACTGTGTAACCATGGCAACAACATAAACAAAGAACTACTACACATGTGACTGTGAAACCATGGCAACAACATAAACAATGCACTACTACAGAGGTGACTGTGTAGCCATGGCAATAACATAAACAATGCACTTCTACAGAGTTGACTGTGTAACCATGGCACCAACATAAGCAATGCACTGAGCACTACTACACAGGTGACTGTGTTACCATGGCAACAACATAAACAATGCACTACTACAGAGATGGCTGTGTAACCATGGCAACAACATAAACAATGCACTACTACAGAGGTGACTGTGTAACCATGGCACCAACATAAGCAATGCACTACTACACAGGTAACTGTAACCATGGCAACAGCATAAACAATGCACTACTACAGATGAGACTGTGTAACCATGGCAACAAAATAAACAATGCACTACTACACAGGTGACTGTGTAACCATGGCAACAACATAAACAATGCACTACTACAGATGAGAGTGTGTAACCATGGCAACAAAATAAACAACACACTACTACAGAGGTGACTGTGTAACCATGGCAACAACATAAACAATGCACTACTACACAGGTAACTGTGTAACCATGGCAACAGCATAAACAATGCACTACTACAGATGAGACTGTGTAACCATGGCAACAAAATAAACAACACACTACTACAGAGGTGACTGTGTAACCATGGCAACATTATAAACAATGCACTGCTACACCGGTGACTGTGTAACCATGGCAACAACATAAACAAAGAACTACTACACATGTGACTGTGAAACCATGGCAACAACATAAACAATGCACTACTACAGAGGTGACTGTGTAACCATGGCAATAACATAAACAATGCACTTCTACAGAGTTGACTGTGTAACCATGGCAACAACATAAACAATGCACTAATACAGAGGTGACTGTGTAACGATGGCAACAACATAAACAATGCACTACTACAGTGATGACTGTGTAACCATAGCAACAAAATAAACAACACACTACTACAGAGGTGACTGTGTAACCATAGCAACAACATAAACAATGCACTGAGCACTACTACACAGGTGACTGTGTAACCATGGCAACAACATAAACAATGCACTTCTACAGAGATGGCTGTGTAACCATGGCAACAACATAAACAATGCACTTGTACAGTGTTGACTGAGTAGCCATGGCAACAACATAAACAATGCACTACTACTGATGAGACTGTGTAACCATGGCAACAACATAAACAAAGAACTACTACACATGTGACTGTGAAACCATGGCAACAACATAAACAATGCACTACTACAGAGGTGACTGTGTAGCCATGGCAATAACATAAACAATGCACTTCTACAGAGTTGAATGTGTAACCATGGCACCAACATAAGCAATGCACTGAGCACTACTACACAGGTGACTGTGTAACCATGGCAACAACATAAACAATGCACTACTACAGAGATGGCTGTGTAACCATGGCAACAACATAAACAATGCACTACTACAGAGGTGACTGTGTAACCATGGCACCAACATAAGCAATGCACTACTACACAGGTAACTGTAACCATGGCAACAGCATAAACAATGCACTACTACAGATGAGACTGTGTAACCATGGCAACAAAATAAACAATGCACTACTACACAGGTGACTGTGTAACCATGGCAACAACATAAACAAAGAACTACTACTCATGTGACTGTGATACCATGGCAACAACATAAACAATGCACTACTACAGAGGTGACTGTGTAACCATGGCAACAACATAAACAATGCACTTCTACAGAGTTGACTGTGTAACCATGGCAACAACATAAACAATGCACTGAGCACTACTACACAGGTGACTGTGTAACCATGGCAACAACATAAACAATGCACTACTACAGAGATGGCTGTGTAACCATGGCAACAACATAAACAATGCACTTCTAAAGAGTTGAATGTGTAACCATGGCAACAACATAAACAATGCACTACTACACAGTTGACTGTAACCATAGCAACTACATAAACAACACACTACTACAGAGGTGACTGTGTAACCATGGCAACAACATAACCAATGCACTTCTACAGAGTGGACTCTGTAAACATGGCAACAACATAAACAATGCATTACTACAGAGGTGACTGTGTAACCATTGCACCAACATAAACAATGCACTACTACACAGGTAACTGTGTAACCATGGCAACAGCATAAACAATGCACTACTACAGATGAGACTGTGTAACCATTACACAAAATAAACAACGCAATACTACAGAGGTGACTGTGTAACCATGGCAACAACATAAACAATGCACTACTACACATGTAACTGTGTAACCATGGCAACAACATAAACAAAGAACTACTACACATGTGACTGTGAAACCATGGCAACAATATAAACAATGCACTACTACAGAGATTACTGAGTAACCATGACAATAACATAAACAATGCACTTCTACAGAAATGACTTTGTAACCATGGCAACAACATGAACAATGCACTACTACAGAGGTGACTGTGTAACCATGGCAACAACATAAACAATGCACTACTACAGAGGTGACTGTGTAACCAAAGCAACAAAATAAACAACACACTACTACAGAGGTGACTGTGTAACCATGGCAACAACATAAATAATGCACTACTACACAGGTAACTGTGTAACCATGGCAACAGCATAAACAATGCACTACTACAGATGAGACTGTGTAACCATGGCAACAAAATAAACAACACACTACTACAGAGGTGACTGTGTAACCATGGCAACAAAATAAACAACACACTACTACAGAGGTAACTGTAACCATGGCAACAACATAAACAATGCACTACTACACAGGTGACTGTGTAACCATGGCAATAACATAAACAAAGAACTACTACACATGTGACTGTGAAACCATGGCAACAACATAAACAATGCACTACTACAGAGGTGACTGTGTAACCATGGCAATAACATAAACAATGCACTTCTACAGAGTTGACTGTGTAACCATGGCAACAACATAAACAATGCACTACTACACCTGAAGAAGACCCACGAGGGTCGCAACGCGTTGGAGTCATACAGCCACATCCACAGACATATCAAGTCTCCTCCCGGCTGGGAGTTGAGCGCGCGGCAACTGCAGCAGACAGACCAAGGCGCGAATCCCGCGTGACTTCAACCCGGAAGTCCCGTCTGTGCAGTAGCCGCGGTAACCGGCGAATCGAGCGGACAAGGCGCCGATTCAGCCCAGGAGTGACGGAGCCAGCAAGCGGAAGGCGGATAGAGGACAAGCGCCACCGACTAGAACAGGTAAAGTGCACTGCGGGTGGAACGGGACGCCAGCCCCCCGCACCACTTACTTGTGCATCGGCATTGTGACTTTTCTTCTCCCCCATTGACTGCCACCTCCCCACCACATCTGTGTGCCTACCCCGGCAGCACAGATCACCACCCTCCCCCCAACCACCGCCCCCCCCCCTTGGTTCTGAACCCCTTGCATGCAACGGAAAAGTGGACACATTGCCAGTGATACAAAACTGCTTTTGTCTAAACACCCTAAGCTGCACGTAACGGCACAGTGGATACATTGCCAGTGAAAATTAAAACTGCATTTATCCAACACTCACTGTCAGTTTTTATTTGCACACTCTGAGCGCAGACCCTCAACCCCCTTTCTTGCATTAATATTTAAAGGGTAGCCCCCCTTTCCGAGGACCAGCGGCTCGAGTGCCTGCACATCCATATTGGTTCAGCGCCAACCAAAACAACCTAGTGCACTACTACAGAGGTGACTGTGTAACCATAGCAACAAAATAAACAACACACTACTACAGAGGTGACTGTGTAACCATGGCAACAACATAAACAATGCACTGAGCACTACTACACAGGTGACTGTGTAACCATGGCAACAACATAAACAATGCACTACTACACAGGTGACTGTGTAACCATGGCAACAACATAAATAAAGAACTACTACACATGTGACTGTGAAACCATGGCAACAACATAAACAATGCATTACTACACATGTGACTCTGAAACCATGGCAACAACATAAACAATGCACTACTACAGAGGTGACTGTGTAACCATGGCAACAACATAAACAATGCACTACTACACAGGTGACTGTGTAATCATGGCAACAACATAAACAAAGAACTACTACACATGTGACTGTGAAACCATGGCAACAACATAAACAATGCACTACTACAGAGGTGACTGTGTAACCATGGCAACAACATAAACAATGCACTGAGCACTACTACACAGGTGACTGTGTAACCATCGCAACAACATAAACAATGCACTACTACAGAGATGGCTGTGTAACCATGGCAACAACATAAACAATGCACTTCTAAAGAGTTGACTGTGTAACCATGGCAACAACATAAACAATGCACTACTACACAGTTGACTGTAACCATAGCAACTACATAAACAACACACTACTACAGAGGTGACTGTGTAACCATGGCAACAACATAAACAATGCACTTCTACAGAGTTGACTCTGTAACCATGGCAACAACATAAACAATGCATTACTACAGAGGTGACTGTGTAACCATGGCACCAACATACACAATGCACTACTTCACAAGTAACTGTGTAACCATGGCAACAGCATAAACAATGCACTACTACAGATGAGACTGTGTAACCATGGCAACAAAATAAACAACACACTACTACAGAGGTGACTGTGTAACCATGGCAACAACATAAACAATGCACTACTACAGATGAGACTGTGTAACCATGGCAACAAAATAAACAACACACTACTACAGAGGTGACTGTGTAACCATGGCAACAACATAAATAAAGAACTACTACACATGTGACTGTGAAACCATGGCAACAACATAAACAATGCATTACTACACATGTGACTCTGAAACCATGGCAACAACATAAACAATGCACTACTACAGAGGTGACTGTGTAACCATGGCAACAACATAAACAATGCACTACTACACAGGTGACTGTGTAATCATGGCAACAACATAAACAAAGAACTACTACACATGTGACTGTGAAACCATGGCAACAACATAAACAATGCACTACTACAGAGGTGACTGTGTAACCATGGCAACAACATAAACAATGCACTACTACACAGGTGACTGTGTAATCATGGCAACAACATAAACAATGCACTTCTACAGAGTTGACTCTGTAACCATGGCAACAACATAAACAATGCATTACTACAGAGGTGACTGTGTAACCATGGCACCAACATACACAATGCACTACTTCACAAGTAACTGTGTAACCATGGCAACAGCATAAACAATGCACTACTACAGATGAGACTGTGTAACCATGGCAACAAAATAAACAACACACTACTACAGAGGTGACTGTGTAACCATGGCAACAACATAAACAATGCACTACTACAGATGAGACTGTGTAACCATGGCAACAAAATAAACAACACACTACTACACAGGTGACTGTGTAACCATGGCAACAACATAAATAAAGAACTACTACACATGTGACTGTGAAACCATGGCAACAACATAAACAATGCATTACTACACATGTGACTCTGAAACCATGGCAACAACATAAACAATGCACTACTACAGAGGTGACTGTGTAACCATGGCAACAACATAAACAATGCACTACTACACAGGTGACTGTGTAATCATGGCAACAACATAAACAAAGAACTACTACACATGTGACTGTGAAACCATGGCAACAACATAAACAATGCACTACTACAGAGGTGACTGTGTAACCATGGCAACAACATAAACAATGCACTACTACACAGGTGACTGTGTAATCATGGCAACAACATAAACAAAGAACTACTACACATGTGACTGTGAAACCATGGCAACAACATAAACAATGCACTACTACAGAGGTGACTGTGAAACCATGGCAACAACATAAACAACGCAATACTACAGAGGTGACTGTGTAACCATGGCAACAACATAAACAATGCACTACTACACATGTAACTGTGTAACCATGGCAACAACATAAACAAAGAACTACTACACATGTGACTGTGAAACCATGGCAACAATATAAACAATGCACTACTACAGAGATTACTGAGTAACCATGACAATAACATAAACAATGCACTTCTACAGAAATGACTTTGTAACCATGGCAACAACATGAACAATGCACTACTACAGAGGTGACTGTGTAACCATGGCAACAACATAAACAATGCACTACTACAGAGGTGACTGTGTAACCAAAGCAACAAAATAAACAACACACTACTACAGAGGTGACTGTGTAACCATGGCAACAACATAAATAATGCACTACTACACAGGTAACTGTGTAACCATGGCAACAGCATAAACAATGCACTACTACAGATGAGACTGTGTAACCATGGCAACAAAATAAACAACACACTACTACAGAGGTGACTGTGTAACCATGGCAACAACATAAACAACACACTACTACAGAGGTAACTGTAACCATGGCAACAACATAAACAATGCACTACTACACAGGTGACTGTGTAACCATGGCAATAACATAAACAAAGAACTACTACACATGTGACTGTGAAACCATGGCAACAACATAAACAATGCACTACTACAGAGGTGACTGTGTAACCATGGCAATAACATAAACAATGCACTTCTACAGAGTTGACTGTGTAACCATGGCAACAACATAAACAATGCACTACTACAGAGGTGACTGTGTAACCATAGCAACAAAATAAACAACACACTACTACAGAGGTGACTGTGTAACCATGGCAACAACATAAACAATGCACTGAGCACTACTACACAGGTGACTGTGTAACCATGGCAACAACATAAACAATGCACTACTACACAGGTGACTGTGTAACCATGGCAACAACATAAATAAAGAACTACTACACATGTGACTGTGAAACCATGGCAACAACATAAACAATGCATTACTACACATGTGACTCTGAAACCATGGCAACAACATAAACAATGCACTACTACAGAGGTGACTGTGTAACCATGGCAACAACATAAACAATGCACTACTACACAGGTGACTGTGTAATCATGGCAACAACATAAACAAAGAACTACTACACATGTGACTGTGAAACCATGGCAACAACATAAACAATGCACTACTACAGAGGTGACTGTGTAACCATGGCAACAACATAAACAATGCACTGAGCACTACTACACAGGTGACTGTGTAACCATCGCAACAACATAAACAATGCACTACTACAGAGATGGCTGTGTAACCATGGCAACAACATAAACAATGCACTTCTAAAGAGTTGACTGTGTAACCATGGCAACAACATAAACAATGCACTACTACACAGTTGACTGTAACCATAGCAACTACATAAACAACACACTACTACAGAGGTGACTGTGTAACCATGGCAACAACATAAACAATGCACTTCTACAGAGTTGACTCTGTAACCATGGCAACAACATAAACAATGCATTACTACAGAGGTGACTGTGTAACCATGGCACCAACATACACAATGCACTACTTCACAAGTAACTGTGTAACCATGGCAACAGCATAAACAATGCACTACTACAGATGAGACTGTGTAACCATGGCAACAAAATAAACAACACACTACTACAGAGGTGACTGTGTAACCATGGCAACAACATAAACAATGCACTACTACAGATGAGACTGTGTAACCATGGCAACAAAATAAACAACACACTACTACAGAGGTGACTGTGTAACCATGGCAACATTATAAACAATTCACTGCTACACCGGTGACTGTGTAACCATGGCAACAACATAAACAAAGAACTACTACACATGTGACTGTGAAACCATGGCAACAACATAAACAATGCACTACTACAGAGGTGACTGTGTAGCCATGGCAATAACATAAACAATGCACTTCTACAGAGTTGACTGTGTAACCATGGCACCAACATAAGCAATGCACTGAGCACTACTACACAGGTGTCTGTGTAACCATGGCAACAACATAAACAATGCACTACTACAGAGATGGCTGTGTAACCATGGCAACAACATAAACAATGCACTACTACAGAGGTGACTTTGTAACCATGGCACCAACATAAGCAATGCACTACTACACAGGTAACTGTAACCATGGCAACAGCATAAACAATGCACTACTACAGATGAGACTGTGTAACCATGGCAACAAAATAAACAATGCACTACTACACAGGTGACTGTGTAACCATGGCAACAACATAAACAAAGAACTACTACTCATGTGACTGTGATACCATGGCAACAACATAAACAATGCACTACTACAGAGGTGACTGTGTAACCATGGCAACAACATAAACAATGCACTTCTACAGAGTTGACTGTGTAACCATGGCAACAACATAAACAATGCACTGAGCACTACTACACAGGTGACTGTGTAACCATGGCAACAACATAAACAATGCACTACTACAGAGATGGCTGTGTAACCATGGCAACAACATAAACAATGCACTTCTAAAGAGTTGAATGTGTAACCATGGCAACAACATAAACAATGCACTACTACACAGTTGACTGTAACCATAGCAACTACATAAACAACACACTACTACAGAGGTGACTGTGTAACCATAGCAACAACATAAACAATGCACTTCTACAGAGTGGACTCTGTAAACATGGCAACAACATAAACAATGCATTACTACAGAGGTGACTGTGTAACCATTGCACCAACATAAACAATGCACTACTACACAGGTAACTGTGTAACCATGGCAACAGCATAAACAATGCACTACTACAGATGAGACTGTGTAACCATTACACAAAATAAACAACGCAATACTACAGAGGTGACTGTGTAACCATGGCAACAACATAAACAATGCACTACTACACATGTAACTGTGTAACCATGGCAACAACATAAACAAAGAACTACTACACATGTGACTGTGAAACCATGGCAACAACATAAACAATGCACTACTACAGAGATTACTGAGTAACCATGACAATAACATAAACAATGCACTTCTACAGAAATGACTTTGTAACCATGGCAACAACATGAACAATGCACTACTACAGAGGTGACTGTGTAACCATGGCAACAACATAAACAATGCACTACTACAGAGGTGACTGTGTAACCAAAGCAACAAAATAAACAACACACTACTACAGAGGTGACTGTGTAACCATGGCAACAACATAAATAATGCACTACTACACAGGTAACTGTGTAACCATGGCAACAGCATAAACAATGCACTACTACAGATGAGACTGTGTAACAATGGCAACAAAATAAACAACACACTACTACAGAGGTGACTGTGTAACCATGGCAACAAAATAAACAACACACTACTACAGAGGTAACTGTAACCATGGCAACAACATAAACAATGCACTACTACACAGGTGACTGTGTAACCATGGCAATAACATAAACAAAGAACTACTACACATGTGACTGTGAAACCATGGCAACAACATAAACAATGCACTACTACAGAGGTGACTGTGTAACCATGGCAATAACATAAACAATGCACTTCTACAGAGTTGACTGTGTAACCATGGCAACAACATAAACAATGCACTACTACAGAGGTGACTGTGTAACCATAGCAACAAAATAAACAACACACTACTACAGAGGTGACTGTGTAACCATGGCAACAACATAAACAATGCACTGAGCACTACTACACAGGTGACTGTGTAACCATGGCAACAACATAAACAATGCACTACTACACAGGTGACTGTGTAACCATGGCAACAACATAAATAAAGAACTACTACACATGTGACTGTGAAACCATGGCAACAACATAAACAATGCATTACTACACATGTGACTCTGAAACCATGGCAACAACATAAGCAATGCACTACTACAGAGGTGACTGTGTAACCATGGCAACAACATAAACAATGCACTACTACACAGGTGACTGTGTAATCATGGCAACAACATAAACAAAGAACTACTACACATGTGACTGTGAAACCATGGCAACAACATAAACAATGCACTACTACAGAGGTGACTGTGTAACCATGGCAATGACATAAACAATGCACTACTACAGAGGTGACTGTGTAACCATGGCAACAACATAAACAATGCACTGAGCACTACTACACAGGTGACTGTGTAACCATCGCAACAACATAAACAATGCACTACTATAGAGATGGCTGTGTAACCATGGCAACAACATAAACAATGCACTTCTAAAGAGTTGACTGTGTAACCATGGCAACAACATAAACAATGCACTACTACACAGTTGACTGTAACCATAGCAACTACATAAACAACACACTACTACAGAGGTGACTGTGTAACCATGGCAACAACATAAACAATGCACTTCTACAGAGTTGACTCTGTAACCATGGCAACAACATAAACAATGCATTACTACAGAGGTGACTGTGTAACCATGGCACCAACATACACAATGCACTACTTCACAAGTAACTGTGTAACCATGGCAACAGCATAAACAATGCACTACTACAGATGAGACTGTGTAACCATGGCAACAAAATAAACAACACACTACTACAGAGACAAAACAACATAAACAATGCACTACTACACAGGTAACTGTGTAACCATGGTAACAGCATAAACAATGCACTACTACAGATGAGACTGTGTAACCATGGCAACAAAATAAACAACACACTACTACAGAGGTGACTGTGTAACCATGGCAACATTATAAACAATGCACTGCTACACCGGTGACTGTGTAACCATGGCAACAACATAAACAAAGAACTACTACACATGTGACTGTGAAACCATGGCAACAACATAAACAATGCACTACTACAGAGGTGACTGTGTAACCATGGCAATAACATAAACAATGCACTTCTACAGAGTTGACTGTGTAACCATGGCAACAACATAAACAATGCACTTCTAAAGAGTTGACTGTGTAACCATGGCAACAACATAAACAATGCACTACTACAGTGATGACTGTGTAACCATAGCAACAAAATAAACAACACACTACTACAGAGGTGACTGTGTAACCATAGCAACAACATAAACAATGCACTGAGCACTACTACACAGGTGACTGTGTAACCATGGCAACAACATAAACAATGCACTTCTACAGAGATGGCTGTCTAACCATGGCAACAACATAAACAATGCACTTGTACAGTGTTGACTGAGTAACCATGGCAACAACATAAACAATGCACTACTACTGATGAGACTGTGTAACCATGGCAACAACATAAACAAAGAACTACTACACATGTGACTGTGAAACCATGGCAACAACATAAACAATGCACTACTACAGAGGTGACTGTGTAGCCATGGCAATAACATAAACAATGCACTTCTACAGAGTTGACTGTGTAACCATGGCACCAACATAAGCAATGCACTGAGCACTACTACACAGGTGACTGTGTTACCATGGCAACAACATAAACAATGCACTACTACAGAGATGGCTGTGTAACCATGGCAACAACATAAACAATGCACTACTACAGAGGTGACTGTGTAACCATGGCACCAACATAAGCAATGCACTACTACACAGGTAACTGTAACCATGGCAACAGCATAAACAATGCACTACTACAGATGAGACTGTGTAACCATGGCAACAAAATAAACAATGCACTACTACACAGGAGACTGTGTAACCATGGCAACAACATAAACAATGCACTACTACAGATGAGACTGTGTAACCATGGCAACAAAATAAACAACACACTACTACAGAGGTGACTGTGTAACCATGGCAACAACATAAACAATGCACTACTACACAGGTAACTGTGTAACCATGGCAACAGCATAAACAATGCACTACTACAGATGAGACTGTGTAACCATGGCAACAAAATAAACAACACACTACTACAGAGGTGACTGTGTAACCATGGCAACATTATAAACAATGCACTGCTACACCGGTGACTGTGTAACCATGGCAACAACATAAACAAAGAACTACTACACATGTGACTGTGAAACCATGGCAACAACATAAACAATGCACTACTACAGAGGTGACTGTGTAACCATGGCAATAACATAAACAATGCACTTCTACAGAGTTGACTGTGTAACCATGGCAACAACATAAACAATGCACTACTACAGAGGTGACTGTGTAACGATGGCAACAACATAAACAATGCACTACTACAGTGATGACTGTGTAACCATAGCAACAAAATAAACAACACACTACTACAGAGGTGACTGTGTAACCATAGCAACAACATAAACAATGCACTGAGCACTACTACACAGGTGACTGTGTAACCATGGCAACAACATAAACAATGCACTTCTACAGAGATGGCTGTGTAACCATGGCAACAACATAAACAATGCACTTGTACAGTGTTGACTGAGTAACCATGGCAACAACATAAACAATGCACTACTACTGATGAGACTGTGTAACCATGGCAACAACATAAACAAAGAACTACTACACATGTGACTGTGAAACCATGGCAACAACATAAACAATGCACTACTACAGAGGTGACTGTGTAGCCATGGCAATAACATAAACAATGCACTTCTACAGAGTTGACTGTGTAACCATGGCACCAACATAAGCAATGCACTGAGCACTACTACACAGGTGACTGTGTAACCATGGCAACAACATAAACAATGCACTACTACAGAGATGGCTGTGTAACCATGGCAACAACATAAACAATGCACTACTACAGAGGTGACTGTGTAACCATGGCACCAACATAAGCAATGCACTACTACACAGGTAACTGTAACCATGGCAACAGCATAAACAATGCACTACTACAGATGAGACTGTGAAACCATGGCAACAAAATAAACAATGCACTACTACACAGGTGACTGTGTAACCATGGCAACAACATAAACAATGCACTACTACAGATGAGAGTGTGTAACCATGGCAACAAAATAAACAACACACTACTACAGAGGTGACTGTGTAACCATGGCAACAACATAAACAATGCACTACTACACAGGTAACTGTGTAACCATGGCAACAGCATAAACAATGCACTACTACAGATGAGACTGTGTAACCATGGCAACAAAATAAACAACACACTACTACAGAGGTGACTGTGTAACCATGGCAACATTATAAACAATGCACTGCTACACCGGTGACTGTGTAACCATGGCAACAACATAAACAAAGAACTACTACACATGTGACTGTGAAACCATGGCAACAACATAAACAATGCACTACTACAGAGGTGACTGTGTAACCATGGCAATAACATAAACAATGCACTTCTACAGAGTTGACTGTGTAACCATGGCAACAACATAAACAATGCACTAATACAGAGGTGACTGTGTAACGATGGCAACAACATAAACAATGCACTACTACAGTGATGACTGTGTAACCATAGCAACAAAATAAACAACACACTACTACAGAGGTGACTGTGTAACCATAGCAACAACATAAACAATGCACTGAGCACTACTACACAGGTGACTGTGTAACCATGGCAACAACATAAACAATGCACTTCTACAGAGATGGCTGTGTAACCATGGCAACAACATAAACAATGCACTTGTACAGTGTTGACTGAGTAACCATGGCAACAACATAAACAATGCACTACTACTGATGAGACTGTGTAACCATGGCAACAACATAAACAAAGAACTACTACACATGTGACTGTGAAACCATGGCAACAACATAAACAATGCACTACTACAGAGGTGACTGTGTAGCCATGGCAATAACATAAACAATGCACTTCTACAGAGTTGACTGTGTAACCATGGCACCAACATAAGCAATGCACTGAGCACTACTACACAGGTGACTGTGTAACCATGGCAACAACATAAACAATGCACTACTACAGAGATGGCTGTGTAACCATGGCAACAACATAAACAATGCACTACTACAGAGGTGACTGTGTAACCATGGCACCAACATAAGCAATGCACTACTACACAGGTAACTGTAACCATGGCAACAGCATAAACAATGCACTACTACAGATGAGACTGTGAAACCATGGCAACAAAATAAACAATGCACTACTACACAGGTGACTGTGTAACCATGGCAACAACATAAACAATGCACTACTACAGATGAGAGTGTGTAACCATGGCAACAAAATAAACAACACACTACTACAGAGGTGACTGTGTAACCATGGCAACAACATAAACAATGCACTACTACACAGGTAACTGTGTAACCATGGCAACAGCATAAACAATGCACTACTACAGATGAGACTGTGTAACCATGGCAACAAAATAAACAACACACTACTACAGAGGTGACTGTGTAACCATGGCAACATTATAAACAATGCACTGCTACACCGGTGACTGTGTAACCATGGCAACAACATAAACAAAGAACTACTACACATGTGACTGTGAAACCATGGCAACAACATAAACAATGCACTACTACAGAGGTGACTGTGTAACCATGGCAATAACATAAACAATGCACTTCTACAGAGTTGACTGTGTAACCATGGCAACAACATAAACAATGCACTAATACAGAGGTGACTGTGTAACGATGGCAACAACATAAACAATGCACTACTACAGTGATGACTGTGTAACCATAGCAACAAAATAAACAACACACTACTACAGAGGTGACTGTGTAACCATAGCAACAACATAAACAATGCACTGAGCACTACTACACAGGTGACTGTGTAACCATGGCAACAACATAAACAATGCACTTCTACAGAGATGGCTGTGTAACCATGGCAACAACATAAACAATGCACTTGTACAGTGTTGACTGAGTAACCATGGCAACAACATAAACAATGCACTACTACTGATGAGACTGTGTAACCATGGCAACAACATAAACAAAGAACTACTACACATGTGACTGTGAAACCATGGCAACAACATAAACAATGCACTACTACAGAGGTGACTGTGTAGCCATGGCAATAACATAAACAATGCACTTCTACAGAGTTGACTGTGTAACCATGGCACCAACATAAGCAATGCACTAAGCACTACTACACAGGTGACTGTGTAACCATGGCAACAACATAAACAATGTACTACTACAGAGATGGCTGTGTAACCATGGCAACAACATAAACAATGCACTACTACAGAGGTGACTTTGTAACCATGGCACCAACATAAGCAATGCACTACTACACAGGTAACTGTAACCATGGCAACAGCATAAACAATGCACTACTACAGATGAGACTGTGTAACCATGGCAACAAAATAAACAATGCACTACTACACAGGTGACTGTGTAACCATGGCAACAACATAAACAAAGAACTACTACTCATGTGACTGTGATACCATGGCAACAACATAAACAATGCACTACTACAGAGGTGACTGTGTAACCATGGCAACAACATAAACAATGCACTTCTACAGAGTTGACTGTGTAACCATGGCAACAACATAAACAATGCACTGAGCACTACTACACAGGTGACTGTGTAACCATGGCAACAACATAAACAATGCACTACTACAGAGATGGCTGTGTAACCATGGCAACAACATAAACATTGCACTTCTAAAGAGTTGAATGTGTAACCATGGCAACAACATAAACAATGCACTACTACACAGTTGACTGTAACCATAGCAACTACATAAACAACACACTACTACAGAGGTGACTGTGTAACCATGGCAACAACATAAACAATGCACTTCTACAGAGTGGACTCTGTAAACATGGCAACAACATAAACAATGCATTACTACAGAGGTGACTGTGTAACCATTGCACCAACATAAACAATGCACTACTACACAGGTAACTGTGTAACCATGGCAACAGCATAAACAATGCACTACTACAGATGAGACTGTGTAACCATTACACAAAATAAACAACGCAATACTACAGAGGTGACTGTGTAACCATGGCAACAACATAAACAATGCACTACTACACATGTAACTGTGTAACCATGGCAACAACATAAACAAAGAACTACTACACATGTGACTGTGAAACCATGGCAACAACATAAACAATGCACTACTACAGAGATTACTGAGTAACCATGACAATAACATAAACAATGCACTTCTACAGAAATGACTTTGTAACCATGGCAACAACATGAACAATGCACTACTACAGAGGTGACTGTGTAACCATGGCAACAACATAAACAATGCACTACTACAGAGGTGACTGTGTAACCAAAGCAACAAAATAAACAACACACTACTACAGAGGTGACTGTGTAACCATGGCAACAACATAAATAATGCACTACTACACAGGTAACTGTGTAACCATGGCAACAGCATAAACAATGCACTACTACAGATGAGACTGTGTAACAATGGCAACAAAATAAACAACACACTACTACAGAGGTGACTGTGTAACCATGGCAACAAAATAAACAACACACTACTACAGAGGTAACTGTAACCATGGCAACAACATAAACAATGCACTACTACACAGGTGACTGTGTAACCATGGCAATAACATAAACAAAGAACTACTACACATGTGACTGTGAAACCATGGCAACAACATAAACAATGCACTACTACAGAGGTGACTGTGTAACCATGGCAATAACATAAACAATGCACTTCTACAGAGTTGACTGTGTAACCATGGCAACAACATAAACAATGCACTACTACAGAGGTGACTGTGTAACCATAGCAACAAAATAAACAACACACTACTACAGAGGTGACTGTGTAACCATGGCAACAACATAAACAATGCACTGAGCACTACTACACAGGTGACTGTGTAACCATGGCAACAACATAAACAATGCACTACTACACAGGTGACTGTGTAACCATGGCAACAACATAAATAAAGAACTACTACACATGTGACTGTGAAACCATGGCAACAACATAAACAATGCATTACTACACATGTGACTCTGAAACCATGGCAACAACATAAGCAATGCACTACTACAGAGGTGACTGTGTAACCATGGCAACAACATAAACAATGCACTACTACACAGGTGACTGTGTAATCATGGCAACAACATAAACAAAGAATTACTACACATGTGACTGTGAAACCATGGCAACAACATAAACAATGCACTACTACAGAGGTGACTGTGTAACCATGGCAATGACATAAACAATGAACTACTACAGAGGTGACTGTATAACCATGGCAACAACATAAACAATGCACTGAGCACTACTACACAGGTGACTGTGTAACCATCGCAACAACATAAACAATGCACTACTACAGAGATGGCTGTGTAACCATGGCAACAACATAAACAATGCACTTCTAAAGAGTTGACTGTGTAACCATGGCAACAACATAAACAATGCACTACTACACAGTTGACTGTAACCATAGCAACTACATAAACAACACACTACTACAGAGGTGACTGTGTAACCATGGCAACAACATAAACAATGCACTTCTACAGAGTTGACTCTGTAACCATGGCAACAACATAAACAATGCATTACTACAGAGGTGACTGTGTAACCATGGCACCAACATACACAATGCACTACTTCACAAGTAACTGTGTAACCATGGCAACAGCATAAACAATGCACTACTACAGATGAGACTGTGTAACCATGGCAACAAAATAAACAACACACTACTACAGAGACAAAACAACATAAACAATGCACTACTACACAGGTAACTGTGTAACCATGGTAACAGCATAAACAATGCACTACTACAGATGAGACTGTGTAACCATGGCAACAAAATAAACAACACACTACTACAGAGGTGACTGTGTAACCATGGCAACATTATAAACAATGCACTGCTACACCGGTGACTGTGTAACCATGGCAACAACATAAACAAAGAACTACTACACATGTGACTGTGAAACCATGGCAACAACATAAACAATGCACTACTACAGAGGTGACTGTGTAACCATGGCAATAACATAAACAATGCACTTCTACAGAGTTGACTGTGTAACCATGGCAACAACATAAACAATGCACTTCTAAAGAGTTGACTGTGTAACCATGGCAACAACATAAACAATGCACTACTACAGTGATGACTGTGTAACCATAGCAACAAAATAAACAACACACTACTACAGAGGTGACTGTGTAACCATAGCAACAACATAAACAATGCACTGAGCACTACTACACAGGTGACTGTGTAACCATGGCAACAACATAAACAATGCACTTCTACAGAGATGGCTGTCTAACCATGGCAACAACATAAACAATGCACTTGTACAGTGTTGACTGAGTAACCATGGCAACAACATAAACAATGCACTACTACTGATGAGACTGTGTAACCATGGCAACAACATAAACAAAGAACTACTACACATATGACTGTGAAACCATGGCAACAACATAAACAATGCACTACTACAGAGGTGACTGTGTAGCCATGGCAATAACATAAACAATGCACTTCTACAGAGTTGACTGTGTAACCATGGCACCAACATAAGCAATGCACTGAGCACTACTACACAGGTGACTGTGTTACCATGGCAACAACATAAACAATGCACTACTACAGAGATGGCTGTGTAACCATGGCAACAACATAAACAATGCACTACTACAGAGGTGACTGTGTAACCATGGCACCAACATAAGCAATGCACTACTACACAGGTAACTGTAACCATGGCAACAGCATAAACAATGCACTACTACAGATGAGACTGTGTAACCATGGCAACAAAATAAACAATGCACTACTACACAGGTGACTGTGTAACCATGGCAACAACATAAACAATGCACTACTACAGATGAGAGTGTGTAACCATGGCAACAAAATAAACAACACACTACTACAGAGGTGACTGTGTAACCATGGCAACAACATAAACAATGCACTACTACACAGGTAACTGTGTAACCATGGCAACAGCATAAACAATGCACTACTACAGATGAGACTGTGTAACCATGGCAACAAAATAAACAACACACTACTACAGAGGTGACTGTGTAACCATGGCAACATTATAAACAATGCACTGCTACACCGGTGACTGTGTAACCATGGCAACAACATAAACAAAGAACTACTACACATGTGACTGTGAAACCATGGCAACAACATAAACAATGCACTACTACAGAGGTGACTGTGTAACCATGGCAATAACATAAACAATGCACTTCTACAGAGTTGACTGTGTAACCATGGCAACAACATAAACAATGCACTAATACAGAGGTGACTGTGTAACGATGGCAACAACATAAACAATGCACTACTACAGTGATGACTGTGTAACCATAGCAACAAAATAAACAACACACTACTACAGAGGTGACTGTGTAACCATAGCAACAACATAAACAATGCACTGAGCACTACTACACAGGTGACTGTGTAACCATGGCAACAACATAAACAATGCACTTCTACAGAGATGGCTGTGTAACCATGGCAACAACATAAACAATGCACGTGTACAGTGTTGACTGAGTAACCATGGCAACAACATAAACAATGCACTACTACTGATGAGACTGTGTAACCATGGCAACAACATAAACAAAGAACTACTACACATGTGACTGTGAAACCATGGCAACAACATAAACAATGCACTACTACAGAGGTGACTGTGTAGCCATGGCAATAACATAAACAATGCACTTCTACAGAGTTGAATGTGTAACCATGGCACCAACATAAGCAATGCACTGAGCACTACTACACAGGTGACTGTGTAACCATGGCAACAACATAAACAATGCACTACTACAGAGATGGCTGTGTAACCATGGCAACAACATAAACAATGCACTACTACAGAGGTGACTGTGTAACCATGGCACCAACATAAGCAATGCACTACTACACAGGTAACTGTAACCATGGCAACAGCATAAACAATGCACTACTACAGATGAGACTGTGTAACCATGGCAACAAAATAAACAATGCACTACTACACAGGTGACTGTGTAACCATGGCAACAACATAAACAAAGAACTACTACTCATGTGACTGTGATACCATGGCAACAACATAAACAATGCACTACTACAGAGGTGACTGTGTAACCATGGCAACAACATAAACAATGCACTTCTACAGAGTTGACTGTGTAACCATGGCAACAACATAAACAATGCACTGAGCACTACTACACAGGTGACTGTGTAACCATGGCAACAACATAAACAATGCACTACTACAGAGATGGCTGTGTAACCATGGCAACAACATAAACAATGCACTTCTAAAGAGTTGAATGTGTAACCATGGCAACAACATAAACAATGCACTACTACACAGTTGACTGTAACCATAGCAACTACATAAACAACACACTACTACAGAGGTGACTGTGTAACCATGGCAACAACATAACCAATGCACTTCTACAGAGTGGACTCTGTAAACATGGCAACAACATAAACAATGCATTACTACAGAGGTGACTGTGTAACCATTGCACCAACATAAACAATGCACTACTACACAGGTAACTGTGTAACCATGGCAACAGCATAAACAATGCACTACTACAGATGAGACTGTGTAACCATTACACAAAATAAACAACGCAATACTACAGAGGTGACTGTGTAACCATGGCAACAACGTAAACAATGCACTACTACACATGTAACTGTGTAACCATGGCAACAACATAAACAAAGAACTACTACACATGTGACTGTGAAACCATGGCAACAATATAAACAATGCACTACTACAGAGATTACTGAGTAACCATGACAATAACATAAACAATGCACTTCTACAGAAATGACTTTGTAACCATGGCAACAACATGAACAATGCACTACTACAGAGGTGACTGTGTAACCATGGCAACAACATAAACAATGCACTACTACAGAGGTGACTGTGTAACCAAAGCAACAAAATAAACAACACACTACTACAGAGGTGACTGTGTAACCATGGCAACAACATAAATAATGCACTACTACACAGGTAACTGTGTAACCATGGCAACAGCATAAACAATGCACTACTACAGATGAGACTGTGTAACCATGGCAACAAAATAAACAACACACTACTACAGAGGTGACTGTGTAACCATGGCAACAAAATAAACAACACACTACTACAGAGGTAACTGTAACCATGGCAACAACATAAACAATGCACTACTACACAGGTGACTGTGTAACCATGGCAATAACATAAACAAAGAACTACTACACATGTGACTGTGAAACCATGGCAACAACATAAACAATGCACTACTACAGAGGTGACTGTGTAACCATGGCAATAACATAAACAATGCACTTCTACAGAGTTGACTGTGTAACCATGGCAACAACATAAACAATGCACTACTACAGAGGTGACTGTGTAACCATAGCAACAAAATAAACAACACACTACTACAGAGGTGACTGTGTAACCATGGCAACAACATAAACAATGCACTGAGCACTACTACACAGGTGACTGTGTAACCATGGCAACAACATAAACAATGCACTACTACACAGGTGACTGTGTAACCATGGCAACAACATAAATAAAGAACTACTACACATGTGACTGTGAAACCATGGCAACAACATAAACAATGCATTACTACACATGTGACTCTGAAACCATGGCAACAACATAAGCAATGCACTACTACAGAGGTGACTGTGTAACCATGGCAACAACATAAACAATGCACTACTACACAGGTGACTGTGTAATCATGGCAACAACATAAACAAAGAATTACTACACATGTGACTGTGAAACCATGGCAACAACATAAACAATGCACTACTACAGAGGTGACTGTGTAACCATGGCAATGACATAAACAATGAACTACTACAGAGGTGACTGTATAACCATGGCAACAACATAAACAATGCACTGAGCACTACTACACAGGTGACTGTGTAACCATCGCAACAACATAAACAATGCACTACTACAGAGATGGCTGTGTAACCATGGCAACAACATAAACAATGCACTTCTAAAGAGTTGACTGTGTAACCATGGCAACAACATAAACAATGCACTACTACACAGTTGACTGTAACCATAGCAACTACATAAACAACACACTACTACAGAGGTGACTGTGTAACCATGGCAACAACATAAACAATGCACTTCTACAGAGTTGACTCTGTAACCATGGCAACAACATAAACAATGCATTACTACAGAGGTGACTGTGTAACCATGGCACCAACATACACAATGCACTACTTCACAAGTAACTGTGTAACCATGGCAACAGCATAAACAATGCACTACTACAGATGAGACTGTGTAACCATGGCAACAAAATAAACAACACACTACTACAGAGACAAAACAACATAAACAATGCACTACTACACAGGTAACTGTGTAACCATGGTAACAGCATAAACAATGCACTACTACAGATGAGACTGTGTAACCATGGCAACAAAATAAACAACACACTACTACAGAGGTGACTGTGTAACCATGGCAACATTATAAACAATGCACTGCTACACCGGTGACTGTGTAACCATGGCAACAACATAAACAAAGAACTACTACACATGTGACTGTGAAACCATGGCAACAACATAAACAATGCACTACTACAGAGGTGACTGTGTAACCATGGCAATAACATAAACAATGCACTTCTACAGAGTTGACTGTGTAACCATGGCAACAACATAAACAATGCACTTCTAAAGAGTTGACTGTGTAACCATGGCAACAACATAAACAATGCACTACTACAGTGATGACTGTGTAACCATAGCAACAAAATAAACAACACACTACTACAGAGGTGACTGTGTAACCATAGCAACAACATAAACAATGCACTGAGCACTACTACACAGGTGACTGTGTAACCATGGCAACAACATAAACAATGCACTTCTACAGAGATGGCTGTCTAACCATGGCAACAACATAAACAATGCACTTGTACAGTGTTGACTGAGTAACCATGGCAACAACATAAACAATGCACTACTACTGATGAGACTGTGTAACCATGGCAACAACATAAACAAAGAACTACTACACATATGACTGTGAAACCATGGCAACAACATAAACAATGCACTACTACAGAGGTGACTGTGTAGCCATGGCAATAACATAAACAATGCACTTCTACAGAGTTGACTGTGTAACCATGGCACCAACATAAGCAATGCACTGAGCACTACTACACAGGTGACTGTGTTACCATGGCAACAACATAAACAATGCACTACTACAGAGATGGCTGTGTAACCATGGCAACAACATAAACAATGCACTACTACAGAGGTGACTGTGTAACCATGGCACCAACATAAGCAATGCACTACTACACAGGTAACTGTAACCATGGCAACAGCATAAACAATGCACTACTACAGATGAGACTGTGTAACCATGGCAACAAAATAAACAATGCACTACTACACAGGTGACTGTGTAACCATGGCAACAACATAAACAATGCACTACTACAGATGAGAGTGTGTAACCATGGCAACAAAATAAACAACACACTACTACAGAGGTGACTGTGTAACCATGGCAACAACATAAACAATGCACTACTACACAGGTAACTGTGTAACCATGGCAACAGCATAAACAATGCACTACTACAGATGAGACTGTGTAACCATGGCAACAAAATAAACAACACACTACTACAGAGGTGACTGTGTAACCATGGCAACATTATAAACAATGCACTGCTACACCGGTGACTGTGTAACCATGGCAACAACATAAACAAAGAACTACTACACATGTGACTGTGAAACCATGGCAACAACATAAACAATGCACTACTACAGAGGTGACTGTGTAACCATGGCAATAACATAAACAATGCACTTCTACAGAGTTGACTGTGTAACCATGGCAACAACATAAACAATGCACTAATACAGAGGTGACTGTGTAACGATGGCAACAACATAAACAATGCACTACTACAGTGATGACTGTGTAACCATAGCAACAAAATAAACAACACACTACTACAGAGGTGACTGTGTAACCATAGCAACAACATAAACAATGCACTGAGCACTACTACACAGGTGACTGTGTAACCATGGCAACAACATAAACAATGCACTTCTACAGAGATGGCTGTGTAACCATGGCAACAACATAAACAATGCACGTGTACAGTGTTGACTGAGTAACCATGGCAACAACATAAACAATGCACTACTACTGATGAGACTGTGTAACCATGGCAACAACATAAACAAAGAACTACTACACATGTGACTGTGAAACCATGGCAACAACATAAACAATGCACTACTACAGAGGTGACTGTGTAGCCATGGCAATAACATAAACAATGCACTTCTACAGAGTTGAATGTGTAACCATGGCACCAACATAAGCAATGCACTGAGCACTACTACACAGGTGACTGTGTAACCATGGCAACAACATAAACAATGCACTACTACAGAGATGGCTGTGTAACCATGGCAACAACATAAACAATGCACTACTACAGAGGTGACTGTGTAACCATGGCACCAACATAAGCAATGCACTACTACACAGGTAACTGTAACCATGGCAACAGCATAAACAATGCACTACTACAGATGAGACTGTGTAACCATGGCAACAAAATAAACAATGCACTACTACACAGGTGACTGTGTAACCATGGCAACAACATAAACAAAGAACTACTACTCATGTGACTGTGATACCATGGCAACAACATAAACAATGCACTACTACAGAGGTGACTGTGTAACCATGGCAACAACATAAACAATGCACTTCTACAGAGTTGACTGTGTAACCATGGCAACAACATAAACAATGCACTGAGCACTACTACACAGGTGACTGTGTAACCATGGCAACAACATAAACAATGCACTACTACAGAGATGGCTGTGTAACCATGGCAACAACATAAACAATGCACTTCTAAAGAGTTGAATGTGTAACCATGGCAACAACATAAACAATGCACTACTACACAGTTGACTGTAACCATAGCAACTACATAAACAACACACTACTACAGAGGTGACTGTGTAACCATGGCAACAACATAACCAATGCACTTCTACAGAGTGGACTCTGTAAACATGGCAACAACATAAACAATGCATTACTACAGAGGTGACTGTGTAACCATTGCACCAACATAAACAATGCACTACTACACAGGTAACTGTGTAACCATGGCAACAGCATAAACAATGCACTACTACAGATGAGACTGTGTAACCATTACACAAAATAAACAACGCAATACTACAGAGGTGACTGTGTAACCATGGCAACAACGTAAACAATGCACTACTACACATGTAACTGTGTAACCATGGCAACAACATAAACAAAGAACTACTACACATGTGACTGTGAAACCATGGCAACAATATAAACAATGCACTACTACAGAGATTACTGAGTAACCATGACAATAACATAAACAATGCACTTCTACAGAAATGACTTTGTAACCATGGCAACAACATGAACAATGCACTACTACAGAGGTGACTGTGTAACCATGGCAACAACATAAACAATGCACTACTACAGAGGTGACTGTGTAACCAAAGCAACAAAATAAACAACACACTACTACAGAGGTGACTGTGTAACCATGGCAACAACATAAATAATGCACTACTACACAGGTAACTGTGTAACCATGGCAACAGCATAAACAATGCACTACTACAGATGAGACTGTGTAACCATGGCAACAAAATAAACAACACACTACTACAGAGGTGACTGTGTAACCATGGCAACAAAATAAACAACACACTACTACAGAGGTAACTGTAACCATGGCAACAACATAAACAATGCACTACTACACAGGTGACTGTGTAACCATGGCAATAACATAAACAAAGAACTACTACACATGTGACTGTGAAACCATGGCAACAACATAAACAATGCACTACTACAGAGGTGACTGTGTAACCATGGCAATAACATAAACAATGCACTTCTACAGAGTTGACTGTGTAACCATGGCAACAACATAAACAATGCACTACTACAGAGGTGACTGTGTAACCATAGCAACAAAATAAACAACACACTACTACAGAGGTGACTGTGTAACCATGGCAACAACATAAACAATGCACTGAGCACTACTACACAGGTGACTGTGTAACCATGGCAACAACATAAACAATGCACTACTACACAGGTGACTGTGTAACCATGGCAACAACATAAATAAAGAACTACTACACATGTGACTGTAAAACCATGGCAACAACATAAACAATGCATTACTACACATGTGACTCTGAAACCATGGCAACAACATAAACAATGCACTACTACAGAGGTGACTGTGTAACCATGGCAACAACATAAACAATGCACTACTACACAGGTGACTGTGTAATCATGGCAACAACATAAACAAAGAACTACTACACATGTGACTGTGAAACCATGGCAACAACATAAACAATGCACTACTACAGAGGTGACTGTGTAACCATGGCAACAACATAAACAATGCACTGAGCACTACTACACAGGTGACTGTGTAACCATCGCAACAACATAAACAATGCACTACTACAGAGATGGCTGTGTAACCATGGCAACAACATAAACAATGCACTTCTAAAGAGTTGACTGTGTAACCATGGCAACAACATAAACAATGCACTACTACACAGTTGACTGTAACCATAGCAACTACATAAACAACACACTACTACAGAGGTGACTGTGTAACCATGGCAACAACATAAACAATGCACTTCTACAGAGTTGACTCTGTAACCATGGCAACAACATAAACAATGCATTACTACAGAGGTGACTGTGTAACCATGGCACCAACATACACAATGCACTACTTCACAAGTAACTGTGTAACCATGGCAACAGCATAAACAATGCACTACTACAGATGAGACTGTGTAACCATGGCAACAAAATAAACAACACACTACTACAGAGGTGACTGTGTAACCATGGCAACAACATAAACAATGCACTACTACAGATGAGACTGTGTAACCATGGCAACAAAATAAACAACACACTACTACAGAGGTGACTGTGTAACCATGGCAACAACATAAACAAAGAACTACTACACATGTGACTGTGAAACCATGGCAACAACATAAACAATGCACTACTACAGAGGTGACTGTGTAACCATGGCAATAACATAAACAATGCACTTCTACAGAGTTGACTGTGTAACCATGGCAACAACATAAACAATGCACTACTACAGAGGTGACTGTGTAACGATGGCAACAACATAAACAATGCACTACTACAGTGATTACTGTGTAACCATAGCAACAAAATAAACAACACACTACTACAGAGGTGACTGTGTAACCATAGCAACAACATAAACAATGCACTGAGCACTACTACACAGGTGACTGTGTAACCATGGCAACAACATAAACAATGCACTTCTACAGAGATGGCTGTGTAACCATGGCAACAACATAAACAATGCACTTGTACGGTGTTGACTGAGTAACCATGGCAACAACATAAACAATGCACTACTACTGATGAGACTGTGTAACCATGGCAACAACATAAACAAAGAACTACTACACATGTGACTGTGAAACCATGGCAACAACATAAACAATGCACTACTACAGAGGTGACTGTGTAGCCATGGCAATAACATAAACAATGCACTTCTACAGAGTTGACTGTGTAACCATGGCACCAACATAAGCAATGCACTGAGCACTACTACACAGGTGACTGTGTTACCATGGCAACAACATAAACAATGCACTACTACAGAGATGGCTGTGTAACCATGGCAACAACATAAACAATGCACTACTACAGAGGTGACTGTGTAACCATGGCACCAACATAAGCAATGCACTACTACACAGGTAACTGTAACCATGGCAACAGCATAAACAATGCACTACTACAGATGAGACTGTGTAACCATGGCAACAAAATAAACAATGCACTACTACACAGGTGACTGTGTAACCATGGCAACAACATAAACAATGCACTACTACAGATGAGACTGTGTAACCATGGCAACAAAATAAACAACACACTACTACAGAGGTGACTGTGTAACCATGGCAACAACATAAACAATGCACTACTACACAGGTAACTGTGTAACCATAGCAACAGCATAAACAATGCACTACTACAGATGAGACTGTGTAACCATGGCAACAAAATAAACAACACACTACTACAGAGGTGACTGTGTAACCATGGCAACATTATAAACAATGCACTGCTACACCGGTGACTGTGTAACCATGGCAACAACATAAACAAAGAACTACTACACATGTGACTGTGAAACCATGGCAACAACATAAACAATGCACTACTACAGAGGTGACTGTGTAACCATGGCAATAACATAAACAATGCACTTCTACAGAGTTGACTGTGTAACCATGGCAACAACATAAACAATGCACTAATACAGAGGTGACTGTGTAACGATGGCAACAACATAAACAATGCACTACTACAGTGATGACTGTGTAACCATAGCAACAAAATAAACAACACACTACTACAGAGGTGACTGTGTAACCATAGCAACAACATAAACAATGCACTGAGCACTACTACACAGGTGACTGTGTAACCATGGCAACAACATAAACAATGCACTTCTACAGAGATGGCTGTGTAACCATGGCAACAACATAAACAATGCACTTGTACAGTGTTGACTGAGTAACCATGGCAACAACATAAACAATGCACTACTACTGATGAGACTGTGTAACCATGGCAACAACATAAACAAAGAACTACTACACATGTGACTGTGAAACCATGGCAACAACATAAACAATGCACTACTACAGAGGTGACTGTGTAGCCATGGCAATAACATAAACAATGCACTTCTACAGAGTTGAATGTGTAACCATGGCACCAACATAAGCAATGCACTGAGCACTACTACACAGGTGACTGTGTAACCATGGCAACAACATAAACAATGCACTACTACAGAGATGGCTGTGTAACCATGGCAACAACATAAACAATGCACTACTACAGAGGTGACTGTGTAACCATGGCACCAACATAAGCAATGCACTACTACACAGGTAACTGTAACCATGGCAACAGCATAAACAATGCACTACTACAGATGAGACTGTGTAACCATGGCAACAAAATAAACAATGCACTACTACACAGGTGACTGTGTAACCATGGCAACAACATAAACAAAGAACTACTACTCATGTGACTGTGATACCATGGCAACAACATAAACAATGCACTACTACAGAGGTGACTGTGTAACCATGGCAACAACATAAACAATGCACTTCTACAGAGTTGACTGTGTAACCATGGCAACAACATAAACAATGCACTGAGCACTACTACACAGGTGACTGTGTAACCATGGCAACAACATAAACAATGCACTACTACAGAGATGGCTGTGTAACCATGGCAACAACATAAACAATGCACTTCTAAAGAGTTGAATGTGTAACCATGGCAACAACATAAACAATGCACTACTACACAGTTGACTGTAACCATAGCAACTAGATAAACAACACACTACTACAGAGGTGACTGTGTAACCATGGCAACAACATAAACAATGCACTTCTACAGAGTGGACTCTGTAAACATGGCAACAACATAAACAATGCATTACTACACAGGTAACTGTGTAACCATGGCAACAGCATAAACAATGCACTACTACAGATGAGACTGTGTAACCGTTACACAAAATAAACAACGCACTACTACAGAGGTGACTGTGTAACCATGGCAACAACATAAACAATGCACTACTACACATGTAACTGTGTAACCATGGCAACAACATAAACAAAGAACTACTACACATGTGACTGTGAAACCATGGCAACAACATAAACAATGCACTACTACAGAGATGACTGTGTAAATATGACAATAACATAAACAATGCACTTCTACAGAGTTGACTGTGTAACCATGGCAACAACATAAACAATGCACTACTACAGAGGTGACTGTGTAACCATGGCAACAACATAAACAATGCACTACTACAGAGGTGACTGTGTAACCATAGCAACAAAATAAACAACACACTACTACAGAGGTGACTGTGTAACCATGGCAACAACATAAATAATGCACTACTACACAGGTAACTGTGTAACCATGGCAACAGCATAAACAATGCACTACTACAGATGAGACTGTGTAACCATGGCAACAAAATAAACAACACACTACTACAGAGGTGACTGTGTAACCATGGCAACAAAATAAACAACACACTACTACAGAGGTAACTGTAACCATGGCAACAACATTAACAATGCACTACTACACAGGTGACTGTGTAACCATGGCAATAACATAAACAAAGAACTACTACACATGTGACTGTGAAACCATGGCAACAACATAAACAATGCACTACTACAGAGGTGACTGTGTAACCATGGCAATAACATAAACAATGCACTTCTACAGAGTTGACTGTGTAACCATGGCAACAACATAAACAATGCACTACTACAGAGGTGACTGTGTAACCATAGCAACAAAATAAACAACACACTACTACAGAGGTGACTGTGCAACCATGGCAACAACATAAACAATGCACTGAGCACTACTACACAGGTGACTGTGTAACCATGGCAACAACATAAACAATGCACTACTACAGGGGTGACTGTGTAACCATGGCAACAACATAAACAATGCACTACTACACAGGTGACTGTGTAACCATGGCAACAACATAAATAAAGAACTACTACACATGTGACTGTGAAACCATGGCAACAACATAAACAATGCACTACTACAGAGGTGACTGTGTAACCATGGCAACAACATAAACAATGCACTTCTACAGAGATGGCTGTGTAACCATGGCAACAACATAAACAATGCACTTGTACAGTGTTGACTGAGTAACCATGGCAACAACATAAACAATGCACTACTACTGATGAGACTGTGTAACCATGGCAACAACATAAACAAAGAACTACTACACATGTGACTGTGAAACCATGGCAACAACATAAACAATGCACTACTACAGAGGTGACTGTGTAGCCATGGCAATAACATAAACAATGCACTTCTACAGAGTTGAATGTGTAACCATGGCACCAACATAAGCAATGCACTGAGCACTACTACACAGGTGACTGTGTAACCATGGCAACAACATAAACAATGCACTACTACAGAGATGGCTGTGTAACCATGGCAACAACATAAACAATGCACTACTACAGAGGTGACTGTGTAACCATGGCACCAACATAAGCAATGCACTACTACACAGGTAACTGTAACCATGGCAACAGCATAAACAATGCACTACTACAGATGAGACTGTGTAACCATGGCAACAAAATAAACAATGCACTACTACACAGGTGACTGTGTAACCATGGCAACAACATAAACAAAGAACTACTACTCATGTGACTGTGATACCATGGCAACAACATAAACAATGCACTACTACAGAGGTGACTGTGTAACCATGGCAACAACATAAACAATGCACTTCTACAGAGTTGACTGTGTAACCATGGCAACAACATAAACAATGCACTGAGCACTACTACACAGGTGACTGTGTAACCATGGCAACAACATAAACAATGCACTACTACAGAGATGGCTGTGTAACCATGGCAACAACATAAACAATGCACTTCTAAAGAGTTGAATGTGTAACCATGGCAACAACATAAACAATGCACTACTACACAGTTGACTGTAACCATAGCAACTAGATAAACAACACACTACTACAGAGGTGACTGTGTAACCATGGCAACAACATAAACAATGCACTTCTACAGAGTGGACTCTGTAAACATGGCAACAACATAAACAATGCATTACTACACAGGTAACTGTGTAACCATGGCAACAGCATAAACAATGCACTACTACAGATGAGACTGTGTAACCGTTTCACAAAATAAACAACGCACTACTACAGAGGTGACTGTGTAACCATGGCAACAACATAAACAATGCACTACTACACATGTAACTGTGTAACCATGGCAACAACATAAACAAAGAACTACTACACATGTGACTGTGAAACCATGGCAACAACATAAACAATGCACTACTACAGAGATGACTGTGTAAATATGACAATAACATAAACAATGCACTTCTACAGAGTTGACTGTGTAACCATGGCAACAACATAAACAATGCACTACTACAGAGGTGACTGTGTAACCATGGCAACAACATAAACAATGCACTACTACAGAGGTGACTGTGTAACCATAGCAACAAAATAAACAACACACTACTACAGAGGTGACTGTGTAACCATGGCAACAACATAAATAATGCACTACTACACAGGTAACTGTGTAACCATGGCAACAGCATAAACAATGCACTACTACAGATGAGACTGTGTAACCATGGCAACAAAATAAACAACACACTACTACAGAGGTGACTGTGTAACCATGGCAACAAAATAAACAACACACTACTACAGAGGTAACTGTAACCATGGCAACAACATTAACAATGCACTACTACACAGGTGACTGTGTAACCATGGCAATAACATAAACAAAGAACTACTACACATGTGACTGTGAAACCATGGCAACAACATAAACAATGCACTACTACAGAGGTGACTGTGTAACCATGGCAATAACATAAACAATGCACTTCTACAGAGTTGACTGTGTAACCATGGCAACAACATAAACAATGCACTACTACAGAGGTGACTGTGTAACCATAGCAACAAAATAAACAACACACTACTACAGAGGTGACTGTGCAACCATGGCAACAACATAAACAATGCACTGAGCACTACTACACAGGTGACTGTGTAACCATGGCAACAACATAAACAATGCACTACTACAGGGGTGACTGTGTAACCATGGCAACAACATAAACAATGCACTACTACACAGGTGACTGTGTAACCATGGCAACAACATAAATAAAGAACTACTACACATGTGACTGTGAAACCATGGCAACAACATAAACAATGCACTACTACAGAGGTGACTGTGTAACCATGGCAATAACATAAACAATGCACTTCTACAGAGTTGACTGTGTAACCATGGCAACAACATAAACAATGCACTACTACAGAGGTGACTGTGTAACCATAGCAACAAAATAAACAACACACTACTACAGAGGTGACTGTGCAACCATGGCAACAACATAATCAATGCACTGAGCACTACTACACAGGTGACTGTGTAACCATGGCAACAACATAAACAATGCACTACTACAGGGGTGACTGTGTAACCATGGCAACAACATAAACAATGCACTACTACACAGGTGACTGTGTAACCATGGCAACAACATAAATAAAGAACTACTACACATGTGACTGTGAAACCATGGCAACAACATAAACAATGCATTACTACACATGTGACTCTGAAACCATGGCAACAACATAAACAATGCACTACTACAGAGGTGACTGTGTAACCATGGCAACAACATAAACAATGCACTACTACACAGTTGACTGTGTAACCATGGCAACAACATAAACAAAGAACTACTACACATGTGACTGTGAAACCATGGTAACAACATAAACAATGCACTACTACAGAGGTGACTGTGTAACCATGGCAACAACATAAACAATGCACTACCACAGAGGTGACTGTGTAACCATGGCAACAACATAAATAATGCACTGAGCACTACTACACAGGTGACTGTGTAACCATTGCAACAACATAAACAATGCACTACTACAGAGATGGCTGTGTAACCAAGGCAACAACAAAAACAATGCACTTCTAAAGAGTTGACTGTGTAACTATGGCAACAACATAAACAATGCATGACTACACAGTTGACTGTAACCATAGCAACTACATAAACAACACACTACTACAGAGGTGATTATGTAACCATGGCAACAACATAAACAATGCACTTCTACAGAGTTGACTCTGTAACCATGGCAACAACTTAAACAATGCATTACTACAGAGGTGACTGTGTAACCATGGCACCAACATAAACAATGCACTACTTCACAGGTAACTGTGTAACCATGGCAACAGCATAAACAATGCACTACTACAGATGAGACTGTGTAACCATGGCAACAACATTAACAATGCACTACTACACAGGTGACTGTGTAACCATGGCAACAACATAAACAAAGAACTACTACACATGTGACTGTGAAATCATGGCAACAACATAAACAATGCACTACTACAGAGGTGACTGTGTAACCATGGCAATAACATAAACAATGCACTTCTACAGAATTGACTGTGTAACCATGGCAACAACATAAACAGTGCACTATTACAGAGGTGACTGTGTAACTATAGCAACAAAATAAACAACACACTACTACAGAGGTGACTGTGTAACCATGGCAACAACATAAACAATGCACTTCTACAGAGTTGACTGTGTAACCATGGCAACAACATAAACAGTGCACTATTACAGAGGTGACTGTGTAACCATAGCAACAAAATAAACAACACACTACTACAGAGGTGACTGTGTAACCATGGCAACAACATAAACAATGCACTTCTACAGAGTTGACTGTGTAACCATGGCAACAACATAAACAATGCACTGAGCACTACTACGCAGGTGACTATGTAACCATGGCAACAACATAAACAATGCACTACTACAGAGATGGCTGTGTAACCATGGCAACAACATAAACAATGCACTTCTAAAGAGTTGACTGTGTAACCATGGCAACAACATAAACAATGCATGACTACACAGTTGACTGTGTAACCATGGCCACAACATAAACAATGCACTACTACACAGGTAACTGTGTAACCATGGCAACAGCATAAACAATGCACTACTACAGATGAGACTGTGTAACCATGGCAACAAAATAAACAATGCACTTCTACAGAGTTGACTGTGTAACCATGGCAACAACATAAACAATGCACTGAGCACTACTACGCAGGTGACTATGTAACCATGGCAACAACATAAACAATGCACTACTACAGAGATGGCTGTGTAACCATGGCAACATCATAAACAATGCACTACTACAGATGAGACTGTGTAACCATGGCAACAAAATAAACAACACACTACTACAGAGGTGACTGTGTAACCATGGCCACAACATAAACAATGCACTACTACACAGGTAACTGTGTAACCATGGCAACAGCATAAACAATGCACTACTACAGATGAGACTGTGTAACCATGGCAACAAAATAAACAATGCACTTCTACAGAGTTGACTGTGTAACCATGGCACCAACATAAGCAATGCACTGAGCACTACTACACAGGTGACTGTGTAACCATGGCAACAACATAAACAATGCACTACTACAGAGATGGCTGTGTAACCATGGCAACAACATAAACAATGCACTACTACAGAGGTGACTGTGTAACCATGGCACCAACATAAGCAATGCACTACTACACAGGTAACTGTAACCATGGCAACAGCATAAACAATGCACTACTACAGATGAGACTGTGTAACCATGGCAACAAAATAAACAATGCACTACTACACAGGTGACTGTGTAACCATGGCAACAACATAAACAAAGAACTACTACTCATGTGACTGTGATACCATGGCAACAACAAAAACAATGCACTACTACAGAGGTGACTGTGTAACCATGGCAACAACATAAACAATGCACTTCTACAGAGTTGACTGTGTAACCATGGCAACAACATAAACAATGCACTGAGCACTACTACACAGGTGACTGTGTAACCATGGCAACAACATAAACAATGCACTACTACAGAGATGGCTGTGTAACCATGGCAACAACATAAACAATGCACTTCTAAAGAGTTGAATGTGTAACCATGGCAACAACATAAACAATGCACTACTACACAGTTGACTGTAACCATAGCAACTACATAAACAACACACTACTACAGAGGTGACTGTGTAACCATGGCAACAACATAAACAATGCACTTCTACAGAGTGGACTCTGTAAACATGGCAACAACATAAACAATGCATTACTACACAGGTAACTGTGTAACCATGGCAACAGCATAAACAATGCACTACTACAGATGAGACTGTGTAACCATTACACAAAATAAACAACGCACTACTACAGAGGTGACTGTGTAACCATGGCAACAACATAAACAATGCACTACTACACATGTAACTGTGTAACCATGGCAACAACATAAACAAAGAACTACTACACATGTGACTGTGAAACCATGGCAACAACATAAACAATGCACTACTACAGAGATGACTGTGTAACCATGACAATAACATAAACAATGCACTTCTACAGAGTTGACTGTGTAACCATGGCAACAACATAAACAATGCACTACTACAGAGGTGACTGTGTAACCATGGCAACAACATAAACAATGCACTACTACAGAGGTGACTGTGTAACCATAGCAACAAAATAAACAACACACTACTACAGAGGTGACTGTGTAACCATGGCAACAACATAAATAATGCACTACTACACAGGTAACTGTGTAACCATGGCAACAGCATAAACAATGCACTACTACAGATGAGACTGTGTAACCATGGCAACAAAATAAACAACACACTACTACAGAGGTGACTGTGTAACCATGGCAACAAAATAAACAACACACTACTACAGAGGTAACTGTAACCATGGCAACAACATAAACAATGCACTACTACACAGGTGACTGTGTAACCATGGCAATAACATAAACAAAGAACTACTACACATGTGACTGTGAAACCATGGCAACAACATAAACAATGCACTACTACAGAGGTGACTGTGTAACCATGGCAATAACATAAACAATGCACTTCTACAGAGTTGACTGTGTAACCATGGCAACATCATAAACAATGCACTACTACAGAGGTGAATGTGTAACCAAAGCAACAAAATAAACAACACACTACTACAGAGGTGACTGTGCAACCATGGCAACAACATAAACAATGCACTGAGCACTACTACACAGGTGACTGTGTAACCATGGCAACAACATAAATAATGCACTACTACAGGAGTGACTGTGTAACCATGGCAACAACATAAACAATGCACTACTACACAGGTGACTGTGTAACCATGGCAACAACATAAATAAAGAACTACTACACATGTGACTGTGAAACCATGGCAACAACATAAACAATGCACTACTACACATGTGACTCTGAAACCATGGCAACAACATAAACAATGCACTACTACAGAGGTGACTGTGTAACCATGGCAACAACATAAACAATGCACTACTACACAGGTGACTGTGTAATCATGGCAACAACATAAACAAAGAACTACTACACATGTGACTGTGAAACCATGGTAACAACATAAACAATGCACTACTACAGAGGTGAATGTGTAACCATGGCAACAACATAAACAATGCACTACTACAGAGGTGACTGTGTAACCATGGCAACAACATAAATAATGCACTGAGCACTACTACACAGGTGACTGTGTAACCATCGCAACAACATAAACAATGCACTACTACAGAGATGGCTGTGTAACCATGGCAACAACATAAACAATGCACTTCTAAAGAGTTGACTGTGTAACTATGGCAACAACATAAACAATGCATGACTACACAGTTGACTGTAACCATAGCAACTACATAAACAACACACTACTACAGAGGTGACTATGTAACCATGGCAACAACATAAACAATGCACTTCTACAGAGTTGACTCTGTAACCATGGCAACAACGTAAACAATGCATTACTACAGAGGTGACTGTGTAACCATAGCAACAAAATAAACAACACACTACTACAGAGGTGACTGTGCAACCATGGCAACAACATAATCAATGCACTGAGCACTACTACACAGGTGACTGTGTAACCATGGCAACAACATAAACAATGCACTACTACAGGGGTGACTGTGTAACCATGGCAACAACATAAACAATGCACTACTACACAGGTGACTGTGTAACCATGGCAACAACATAAATAAAGAACTACTACACATGTGACTGTGAAACCATGGCAACAACATAAACAATGCATTACTACACATGTGACTCTGAAACCATGGCAACAACATAAACAATGCACTACTACAGAGGTGACTGTGTAACCATGGCAACAACATAAACAATGCACTACTACACAGTTGACTGTGTAACCATGGCAACAACATAAACAAAGAACTACTACACATGTGACTGTGAAACCATGGTAACAACATAAACAATGCACTACTACAGAGGTGACTGTGTAACCATGGCAACAACATAAACAATGCACTACCACAGAGGTGACTGTGTAACCATGGCAACAACATAAATAATGCACTGAGCACTACTACACAGGTGACTGTGTAACCATTGCAACAACATAAACAATGCACTACTACAGAGATGGCTGTGTAACCATGGCAACAACAAAAACAATGCACTTCTAAAGAGTTGACTGTGTAACTATGGCAACAACATAAACAATGCATGACTACACAGTTGACTGTAACCATAGCAACTACATAAACAACACACTACTACAGAGGTGATTATGTAACCATGGCAACAACATAAACAATGCACTTCTACAGAGTTGACTCTGTAACCATGGCAACAACTTAAACAATGCATTACTACAGAGGTGACTGTGTAACCATGGCACCAACATAAACAATGCACTACTTCACAGGTAACTGTGTAACCATGGCAACAGCATAAACAATGCACTACTACAGATGAGACTGTGTAACCATGGCAACAAAATAAACAACACACTACTACAGAGGTGACTGTGTAACCATGGCAACAACATTAACAATGCACTACTACACAGGTGACTGTGTAACCATGGCAACAACATAAACAAAGAACTACTACACATGTGACTGTGAAATCATGGCAACAACATAAACAATGCACTACTACAGAGGTGACTGTGTAACCATGGCAATAACATAAACAATGCACTTCTACAGAATTGACTGTGTAACCATGGCAACAACATAAACAGTGCACTATTACAGAGGTGACTGTGTAACTATAGCAACAAAATAAACAACACACTACTACAGAGGTGACTGTGTAACCATGGCAACAACATAAACAATGCACTTCTACAGAGTTGACTGTGTAACCATGGCAACAACATAAACAGTGCACTATTACAGAGGTGACTGTGTAACCATAGCAACAAAATAAACAACACACTACTACAGAGGTGACTGTGTAACCATGGCAACAACATAAACAATGCACTTCTACAGAGTTGACTGTGTAACCATGGCAACAACATAAACAATGCACTGAGCACTACTACGCAGGTGACTATGTAACCATGGCAACAACATAAACAATGCACTACTACAGAGATGGCTGTGTAACCATGGCAACAACATAAACAATGCACTTCTAAAGAGTTGACTGTGTAACCATGGCAACAACATAAACAATGCACGACTACACAGTTGACTGTGTAACCATGGCCACAACATAAACAATGCACTACTACACAGGTAACTGTGTAACCATGGCAACAGCATAAACAATGCACTACTACAGATGAGACTGTGTAACCATGGCAAAAAAATAAACAATGCACTTCTACAGAGTTGACTGTGTAACCATGGCAACAACATAAACAATGCACTGAGCACTACTACGCAGGTGACTATGTAACCATGGCAACAACATAAACAATGCACTACTACAGAGATGGCTGTGTAACCATGGCAACAGCATAAACAATGCACTACTACAGATGAGACTGTGTAACCATGGCAACAAAATAAACAACACACTACTACAGAGGTGACTGTGTAACCATGGCCACAACATAAACAATGCACTACTACACAGGTAACTGTGTAACCATGGCAACAGCATAAACAATGCACTACTACAGATGAGACTGTGTAACCATGGCAACAAAATAAACAATGCACTTCTACAGAGTTGACTGTGTAACCATGGCACCAACATAAGCAATGCACTGAGCACTACTACACAGGTGACTGTGTAACCATGGCAACAACATAAACAATGCACTACTACAGAGATGGCTGTGTAACCATGGCAACAACATAAACAATGCACTACTACAGAGGTGACTGTGTAACCATGGCACCAACATAAGCAATGCACTACTACACAGGTAACTGTAACCATGGCAACAGCATAAACAATGCACTACTACAGATGAGACTGTGTAACCATGGCAACAAAATAAACAATGCACTACTACACAGGTGACTGTGTAACCATGGCAACAACATAAACAAAGAACTACTACTCATGTGACTGTGATACCATGGCAACAACAAAAACAATGCACTACTACAGAGGTGACTGTGTAACCATGGCAACAACATAAACAATGCACTTCTACAGAGTTGACTGTGTAACCATGGCAACAACATAAACAATGCACTGAGCACTACTACACAGGTGACTGTGTAACCATGGCAACAACATAAACAATGCACTACTACAGAGATGGCTGTGTAACCATGGCAACAACATAAACAATGCACTTCTAAAGAGTTGAATGTGTAACCATGGCAACAACATAAACAATGCACTACTACACAGTTGACTGTAACCATAGCAACTACATAAACAACACACTACTACAGAGGTGACTGTGTAACCATGGCAACAACATAAACAATGCACTTCTACAGAGTGGACTCTGTAAACATGGCAACAACATAAACAATGCATTACTACACAGGTAACTGTGTAACCATGGCAACAGCATAAACAATGCACTACTACAGATGAGACTGTGTAACCATTACACAAAATAAACAACGCACTACTACAGAGGTGACTGTGTAACCATGGCAACAACATAAACAATGCACTACTACACATGTAACTGTGTAACCATGGCAACAACATAAACAAAGAACTACTACACATGTGACTGTGAAACCATGGCAACAACATAAACAATGCACTACTACAGAGATGACTGTGTAACCATGACAATAACATAAACAATGCACTTCTACAGAGTTGACTGTGTAACCATGGCAACAACATAAACAATGCACTACCACAGAGGTGACTGTGTAACCATGGCAACAACATAAACAATGCACTACTACAGAGGTGACTGTGTAACCATAGCAACAAAATAAACAACACACTACTACAGAGGTGACTGTGTAACCATGGCAACAACATAAATAATGCACTACTACACAGGTAACTGTGTAACCATGGCAACAGCATAAACAATGCACTACTACAGATGAGACTGTGTAACCATGGCAACAAAATAAACAACACACTACTACAGAGGTGACTGTGTAACCATGGCAACAAAATAAACAACACACTACTACAGAGGTAACTGTAACCATGGCAACAACATAAACAATGCACTACTACACAGGTGACTGTGTAACCATGGCAATAACATAAACAAAGAACTACTACACATGTGACTGTGAAACCATGGCAACAACATAAACAATGCACTACTACAGAGGTGACTGTGTAACCATGGCAATAACATAAACAATGCACTTCTACAGAGTTGACTGTGTAACCATGGCAACATCATAAACAATGCACTACTACAGAGGTGAATGTGTAACCAAAGCAACAAAATAAACAACACACTACTACAGAGGTGACTGTGCAACCATGGCAACAACATAAACAATGCACTGAGCACTACTACACAGGTGACTGTGTAACCATGGCAACAACATAAATAATGCACTACTACAGGAGTGACTGTGTAACCATGGCAACAACATAAACAATGCACTACTACACAGGTGACTGTGTAACCATGGCAACAACATAAATAAAGAACTACTACACATGTGACTGTGAAACCATGGCAACAACATAAACAATGCACTACTACACATGTGACTCTGAAACCATGGCAACAACATAAACAATGCACTACTACAGAGGTGACTGTGTAACCATGGCAACAACATAAACAATGCACTACTACACAGGTGACTGTGTAATCATGGCAACAACATAAACAAAGAACTACTACACATGTGACTGTGAAACCATGGTAACAACATAAACAATGCACTACTACAGAGGTGAATGTGTAACCATGGCAACAACATAAACAATGCACTACTACAGAGGTGACTGTGTAACCATGGCAACAACATAAATAATGCACTGAGCACTACTACACAGGTGACTGTGTAACCATCGCAACAACATAAACAATGCACTACTACAGAGATGGCTGTGTAACCATGGCAACAACATAAACAATGCACTTCTAAAGAGTTGACTGTGTAACTATGGCAACAACATAAACAATGCATGACTACACAGTTGACTGTAACCATAGCAACTACATAAACAACACACTACTACAGAGGTGACTATGTAACCATGGCAACAACATAAACAATGCACTTCTACAGAGTTGACTCTGTAACCATGGCAACAACGTAAACAATGCATTACTACAGAGGTGACTGTGTAACCATGGCACCAACATAAACAATGCACTACTTCACAGGTAACTGTGTAACCATGGCAACAGCATAAACAATGCACTACTACAGATGAGACTGTGTAACCATGGCAACAAAATAAACAACACACTACTACAGATGTGACTGTGTAACCATGGCAACAACATTAACAATGCACTACTACACAGGTGACTGTGTAACCATGGCAACAACATAAACAAAGAACTACTACACATGTGACTGTGAAATCATGGCAACAACATAAACAATGCACTACTACAGAGGTGACTGTGTAACCATGGCAATAACATAAACAATGCACTTCTACAGAATTGACTGTGTAACCATGGCAACAACATAAACAGTGCACTATTACAGAGGTGACTGTGTAACCATAGCAACAAAATAAACAACACACTACTACAGAGGTGACTGTGTAACCATGGCAACAACATAAACAATGCACTTCTACAGAGTTGACTGTGTAACCATGGCAACAACATAAACAGTGCACTATTACAGAGGTGACTGTGTAACCATAGCAACAAAATAAACAACACACTACTACAGAGGTGACTGTGTAACCATGGCAACAACATAAACAATGCACTTCTACAGAGTTGACTGTGTAACCATGGCAACAACATAAACAATGCACTGAGCACTACTACGCAGGTGACTATGTAACCATGGCAACAACATAAACAATGCACTACTACAGAGATGGCTGTGTAACCATGGCAACAACATAAACAATGCACTTCTAAAGAGTTGACTGTGTAACCATGGCAACAACATAAACAATGCACGACTACACAGTTGACTGTGTAACCATGGCAACAGCATAAACAATGCACTACTACAGATGAGACTGTGTAACCATGGCAACAAAATAAACAACACACTACTACAGAGGTGACTGTGTAACCATGGCCACAACATAAACAATGCACTACTACACAGGTAACTGTGTAACCATGGCAACAGCATAAACAATGCACTACTACAGATGAGACTGTGTAAACATGGCAACAAAATAAACAATGCACTTCTACAGAGTTGACTGTGTAACCATGGCACCAACATAAGCAATGCACTGAGCACTACTACACAGGTGACTGTGTAACCATGGCAACAACATAAACAATGCACTACTACAGAGATGGCTGTGTAACCATGGCAACAACATAAACAATGCACTACTACAGAGGTGACTGTGTAACCATGGCACCAACATAAACAATGCACTACTACACAGGTAACTGTAACCATGGCAACAGCATAAACAATGCACTACTACAGATGAGACTGTGTAACCATGGCAACAAAATAAACAATGCACTACAACACAGGTGACTGTGTAACCATGGCAACAACATAAACAAAGAACTACTACTCATGTGACTGTGATACCATGGCTACAACATAAACAATGCACTACTACAGAGGTGACTGTGTAACCATGGCAATAACATAAACAATGCACTTCTACAGAGTTGACTGTGTAACCATGGCAACAACATAAACAATGCACTGAGCACTACTACACAGGTGACTGTGTAACCATGGCAACTACATAAACAACACACTACTACAGAGGTGACTGTGTAACCATGGCAACAACATAAACAATGCACTACTACAGAGGTGACTGTGTAACCATAGCAACAAAATAAACAACACACTACTACAGAGGTGACTGTGTAACCATGGCAACAACATAAATAATGCACTACTACACAGGTAACTGTGTAACCATGGCAACAGCATAAACAATGCACTACTACAGATGAGACTGTGTAACCATGGCAACAAAATAAACAATGCACTACTACACAGGTGACTGTGTAACCATGGCAATAACATAAACAAAGAACTACTACACATGTGACTGTGAAACCATGGCAACAACATAAACAATGCACTACTACAGAGGTGACATTGTAACCATGGCAATAACATAAACAATGCACTTCTACAGAGTTGACTGTGTAACCATGGCAACAACATAAACAATGCACTACTACAGAGGTGACTGTGTAACCATAGCAACAAAATAAACAACACACTACTACAGAGGTGACTGTGCAACCATGGCAACAACATAAACAATGCACTGAGCACTACTACACAGGTGACTGTGTAACCATGGCAACAACATAAACAATGCACTACTACAGGGGTGACTGTGTAACCATGGCAACAACATAAACAATGCACTACTACACAGGTGACTGTGTAACCATGGCAACAACTTAAATAAAGAACTACTACACATGTGACTGTGAAACCATGGCAACAACATAAACAATGCACTACTACACATGTGACTCTGAAACCATGGCAACAACATAAACAATGCACTACTACAGAGGTGACTGTGTAACCATGGCAACAACATAAACAATGCACTACTACACAGGTGACTGTGTAACCATGGCAACAACATAAACAAAGAACTACTACAGAGGTGACTGTGTAACCATGGCAACAACATAAACAATGCACTTCTACAGAGGTGACTGTGTAACCATGGCAATAACATAAACAATGCACTTCTACAGAGTTGACTCTGTAACCATGGCAACAACATAAACAATGCACTACTACAGAGGTGACTGTGTAACCATGGCAACAAAATAAACAACACACTATTACAGAAGTGATTGTGTAACCATGGCAACAACATAAACAATGCACTTGTACAGAGTTGACTGCGTAACCATGGCAACAACATAAACAATGCACTACTACTGATGAGACTGTGTAACCATGGCAACAACATAAACAATGCACTTGTACAGAGTTGACTGCGTAACCATGGCAACAACATAAACAATGCACTACTACTGATGAGACTGTGTAACCATGGGAACAACATAAACAATGCACTTCTACAGAGTTGACTGTGTAACCATGGCAACAACATAAACAGTGCACTGAGCACTACTACACAGGTGACTATGTAACCATGGCAACAACATAAACAATGCACTTCTACAGAGGTGACTGTGTAACCATGGCAACAACATAAACAATGCACTTCTACAGAGTTGACTCTGTAACTATGGCAACAACATAAACAATGCATTACTACAGAGGTGACTGTGTAACTATGGCACCAACATAAACAATGCACTACTACACAGGTAACTGTGTAACCATGGCAACAGCATAAACAATGCACTACTACAGATGAGACTGTGTAACCATGGCAACAAAATAAACAACACACTACTACAGAGGTGACTGTGTAACCATGGCCACAACATAAACAATTCACTACTACACAGGTAACTGTGTAACCATGGCAACAGCATAAACAATGCACTACTACAGATGAGACTGTGTAACCATGGCAACAAAATAAACAACACACTACTACAGAGGTGACTGTGTAACCATGGCAATAACATAAACAATGCACTTCTACAGAGTTGACGGTGTAACCATGGCACCAACATAAGCAATGCACTGAGCACTACTACACAGGTGACTGTGTAACCATGGCAACAACATAAACAATGCACTACTACAGAGATGGCTGTGTAACCATGGCAACAACATAAACAATGCACTACTACAGAGGTGACTGTGTAACCATGGCACCAACATAAGCAATGCACTACTACACAGGTAACTGTAACCATGGCAACAGCATAAACAATGCACTACTACAGATGAGACTGTGTAACCATGGCAACAAAATAAACAATGCACTACTACACAGGTGACTGTGTAACCATGGCAACAACATAAACAAATAACTACTACTCATGTGACTGATACCATGGCAACAACATAAACAATGCACTACTACAGAGGTGACTGTGTAACCATGGCAATAACATAAACAATGCACTTCTACAGAGTTGACTGTGTAACCATGGCAACAACATAAACAATGCACTGAGCACTACTACACAGGTGACTGTGTAACCATGGCAACAACATAAACAATGCACTACTACAGAGATGGCTGTGTAACCATGGCAACAACATAAACAATGCACTTCTAAAGAGTTGAATGTGTAACCATGGCAACAACATAAACAATGCACTACTACACAGTTGACTGTGTAACCATAGCAACTACATAAACAACACACTACTACAGAGGTGACTGTGTAACCATTTCAACAACATAAACAATGCACTTCTACAGAGTGGACTCTGTAAACATGGCAACAACATAAACAATGCATTACTACAGAGGTGACTGTGTAACCATTACACAAAATAAACAACACACTACTACAGAGGTGACTGTGTAACCATGGCAACAACATAAACAATGCACTACTACACATGTAACTGTGTAACCATGGCAACAACATAAACAAAGAACTACTACACATGTGACTGTGAAACCATGGCAACAACATAAAGAATGCACTACTACAGAGATGACTGTGTAACCATGACAATAACATAAACAATGCACTTCTACAGAGTTGACTGTGTAACCATGGCAACAACATAAACAATGCACTTCTAAAGAGTTGACTGTGTAACCATGGCAACAACATAAACAATGCACTACTACAGTGATGACTGTGTAACCATAGCAACAAAATAAACAACACACTACTACAGAGGTGACTGTGTAACCATAGCAACAACATAAACAATGCACTGAGCACTACTACACAGGTGACTGTGTAACCATGGCAACAACATAAACAATGCACTTCTACAGAGATGGCTGTCTAACCATGGCAACAACATAAACAATGCACTTGTACAGTGTTGACTGAGTAACCATGGCAACAACATAAACAATGCACTACTACTGATGAGACTGTGTAACCATGGCAACAACATAAACAAAGAACTACTACACATGTGACTGTGAAACCATGGCAACAACATAAACAATGCACTACTACAGAGGTGACTGTGTAGCCATGGCAATAACATAAACAATGCACTTCTACAGAGTTGACTGTGTAACCATGGCACCAACATAAGCAATGCACTGAGCACTACTACACAGGTGACTGTGTTACCATGGCAACAACATAAACAATGCACTACTACAGAGATGGCTGTGTAACCATGGCAACAACATAAACAATGCACTACTACAGAGGTGACTGTGTAACCATGGCACCAACATAAGCAATGCACTACTACACAGGTAACTGTAACCATGGCAACAGCATAAACAATGCACTACTACAGATGAGACTGTGTAACCATGGCAACAAAATAAACAATGCACTACTACACAGGTGACTGTGTAACCATGGCAACAACATAAACAATGCACTACTACAGATGAGAGTGTGTAACCATGGCAACAAAATAAACAACACACTACTACAGAGGTGACTGTGTAACCATGGCAACAACATAAACAATGCACTACTACACAGGTAACTGTGTAACCATGGCAACAGCATAAACAATGCACTACTACAGATGAGACTGTGTAACCATGGCAACAAAATAAACAACACACTACTACAGAGGTGACTGTGTAACCATGGCAACATTATAAACAATACACTGCTACACCGGTGACTGTGTAACCATGGCAACAACATAAACAAAGAACTACTACACATGTGACTGTGAAACCATGGCAACAACATAAACAATGCACTACTACAGAGGTGACTGTGTAACCATGGCAATAACATAAACAATGCACTTCTACAGAGTTGACTGTGTAACCATGGCAACAACATAAACAATGCACTAATACAGAGGTGACTGTGTAACGATGGCAACAACATAAACAATGCACTACTACAGTGATGACTGTGTAACCATAGCAACAAAATAAACAACACACTACTACAGAGGTGACTGTGTAACCATAGCAACAACATAAACAATGCACTGAGCACTACTACACAGGTGACTGTGTAACCATGGCAACAACATAAACAATGCACTTCTACAGAGATGGCTGTGTAACCATGGCAACAACATAAACAATGCACTTGTACAGTGTTGACTGAGTAACCATGGCAACAACATAAACAATGCACTACTACTGATGAGACTGTGTAACCATGGCAACAACATAAACAAAGAACTACTACACATGTGACTGTGAAACCATGGCAACAACATAAACAATGCACTACTACAGAGGTGACTGTGTAGCCATGGCAATAACATAAACAATGCACTTCTACAGAGTTGAATGTGTAACCATGGCACCAACATAAGCAATGCACTGAGCACTACTACACAGGTGACTGTGTAACCATGGCAACAACATAAACAATGCACTACTACAGAGATGGCTGTGTAACCATGGCAACAACATAAACAATGCACTACTACAGAGGTGACTGTGTAACCATGGCACCAACATAAGCAATGCACTACTACACAGGTAACTGTAACCATGGCAACAGCATAAACAATGCACTACTACAGATGAGACTGTGTAACCATGGCAACAAAATAAACAATGCACTACTACACAGGTGACTGTGTAACCATGGCAACAACATAAACAAAGAACTACTACTCATGTGACTGTGATACCATGGCAACAACATAAACAATGCACTACTACAGAGGTGACTGTGTAACCATGGCAACAACATAAACAATGCACTTCTACAGAGTTGACTGTGTAACCATGGCAACAACATAAACAATGCACTGAGCACTACTACACAGGTGACTGTGTAACCATGGCAACAACATAAACAATGCACTACTACAGAGATGGCTGTGTAACCATGGCAACAACATAAACAATGCACTTCTAAAGAGTTGAATGTGTAACCATGGCAACAACATAAACAATGCACTACTACACAGTTGACTGTAACCATAGCAACTACATAAACAACACACTACTACAGAGGTGACTGTGTAACCATGGCAACAACATAACCAATGCACTTCTACAGAGTGGACTCTGTAAACATGGCAACAACATAAACAATGCATTACTACAGAGGTGACTGTGTAACCATTGCACCAACATAAACAATGCACTACTACACAGGTAACTGTGTAACCATGGCAACAGCATAAACAATGCACTACTACAGATGAGACTGTGTAACCATTACACAAAATAAACAACGCAATACTACAGAGGTGACTGTGTAACCATGGCAACAACATAAACAATGCACTACTACACATGTAACTGTGTAACCATGGCAACAACATAAACAAAGAACTACTACACATGTGACTGTGAAACCATGGCAACAATATAAACAATGCACTACTACAGAGATTACTGAGTAACCATGACAATAACATAAACAATGCACTTCTACAGAAATGACTTTGTAACCATGGCAACAACATGAACAATGCACTACTACAGAGGTGACTGTGTAACCATGGCAACAACATAAACAATGCACTACTACAGAGGTGACTGTGTAACCAAAGCAACAAAATAAACAACACACTACTACAGAGGTGACTGTGTAACCATGGCAACAACATAAATAATGCACTACTACACAGGTAACTGTGTAACCATGGCAACAGCATAAACAATGCACTACTACAGATGAGACTGTGTAACCATGGCAACAAAATAAACAACACACTACTACAGAGGTGACTGTGTAACCATGGCAACAAAATAAACAACACACTACTACAGAGGTAACTGTAACCATGGCAACAACATAAACAATGCACTACTACACAGGTGACTGTGTAACCATGGCAATAACATAAACAAAGAACTACTACACATGTGACTGTGAAACCATGGCAACAACATAAACAATGCACTACTACAGAGGTGACTGTGTAACCATGGCAATAACATAAACAATGCACTTCTACAGAGTTGACTGTGTAACCATGGCAACAACATAAACAATGCACTACTACACCTGAAGAAGACCCACGAGGGTCGCAACGCGTTGGAGTCATACAGCCACATCCACAGACATATCAAGTCTCCTCCCGGCTGGGAGTTGAGCGCGCGGCAACTGCAGCAGACAGACCAAGGCGCGAATCCCGCGTGACTTCAACCCGGAAGTCCCGTCTGTGCAGTAGCCGCGGTAACCGGCGAATCGAGCGGACAAGGCGCCGATTCAGCCCAGGAGTGACGGAGCCAGCAAGCGGAAGGCGGATAGAGGACAAGCGCCACCGACTAGAACAGGTAAAGTGCACTGCGGGTGGAACGGGACGCCAGCCCCCCGCACCACTTACTTGTGCATCGGCATTGTGACTTTTCTTCTCCCCCATTGACTGCCACCTCCCCACCACATCTGTGTGCCTACCCCGGCAGCACAGATCACCACCCTCCCCCCAACCACCGCCCCCCCCCCTTGGTTCTGAACCCCTTGCATGCAACGGAAAAGTGGACACATTGCCAGTGATACAAAACTGCTTTTGTCTAAACACCCTAAGCTGCACGTAACGGCACAGTGGATACATTGCCAGTGAAAATTAAAACTGCATTTATCCAACACTCACTGTCAGTTTTTATTTGCACACTCTGAGCGCAGACCCTCAACCCCCTTTCTTGCATTAATATTTAAAGGGTAGCCCCCCTTTCCGAGGACCAGCGGCTCGAGTGCCTGCACATCCATATTGGTTCAGCGCCAACCAAAACAACCTAGTGCACTACTACAGAGGTGACTGTGTAACCATAGCAACAAAATAAACAACACACTACTACAGAGGTGACTGTGTAACCATGGCAACAACATAAACAATGCACTGAGCACTACTACACAGGTGACTGTGTAACCATGGCAACAACATAAACAATGCACTACTACACAGGTGACTGTGTAACCATGGCAACAACATAAATAAAGAACTACTACACATGTGACTGTGAAACCATGGCAACAACATAAACAATGCATTACTACACATGTGACTCTGAAACCATGGCAACAACATAAACAATGCACTACTACAGAGGTGACTGTGTAACCATGGCAACAACATAAACAATGCACTACTACACAGGTGACTGTGTAATCATGGCAACAACATAAACAAAGAACTACTACACATGTGACTGTGAAACCATGGCAACAACATAAACAATGCACTACTACAGAGGTGACTGTGTAACCATGGCAACAACATAAACAATGCACTGAGCACTACTACACAGGTGACTGTGTAACCATCGCAACAACATAAACAATGCACTACTACAGAGATGGCTGTGTAACCATGGCAACAACATAAACAATGCACTTCTAAAGAGTTGACTGTGTAACCATGGCAACAACATAAACAATGCACTACTACACAGTTGACTGTAACCATAGCAACTACATAAACAACACACTACTACAGAGGTGACTGTGTAACCATGGCAACAACATAAACAATGCACTTCTACAGAGTTGACTCTGTAACCATGGCAACAACATAAACAATGCATTACTACAGAGGTGACTGTGTAACCATGGCACCAACATACACAATGCACTACTTCACAAGTAACTGTGTAACCATGGCAACAGCATAAACAATGCACTACTACAGATGAGACTGTGTAACCATGGCAACAAAATAAACAACACACTACTACAGAGGTGACTGTGTAACCATGGCAACAACATAAACAATGCACTACTACAGATGAGACTGTGTAACCATGGCAACAAAATAAACAACACACTACTACAGAGGTGACTGTGTAACCATGGCAACAACATAAATAAAGAACTACTACACATGTGACTGTGAAACCATGGCAACAACATAAACAATGCATTACTACACATGTGACTCTGAAACCATGGCAACAACATAAACAATGCACTACTACAGAGGTGACTGTGTAACCATGGCAACAACATAAACAATGCACTACTACACAGGTGACTGTGTAATCATGGCAACAACATAAACAAAGAACTACTACACATGTGACTGTGAAACCATGGCAACAACATAAACAATGCACTACTACAGAGGTGACTGTGTAACCATGGCAACAACATAAACAATGCACTACTACACAGGTGACTGTGTAATCATGGCAACAACATAAACAATGCAATTCTACAGAGTTGACTCTGTAACCATGGCAACAACATAAACAATGCATTACTACAGAGGTGACTGTGTAACCATGGCACCAACATACACAATGCACTACTTCACAAGTAACTGTGTAACCATGGCAACAGCATAAACAATGCACTACTACAGATGAGACTGTGTAACCATGGCAACAAAATAAACAACACACTACTACAGAGGTGACTGTGTAACCATGGCAACAACATAAACAATGCACTACTACAGATGAGACTGTGTAACCATGGCAACAAAATAAACAACACACTACTACACAGGTGACTGTGTAACCATGGCAACAACATAAATAAAGAACTACTACACATGTGACTGTGAAACCATGGCAACAACATAAACAATGCATTACTACACATGTGACTCTGAAACCATGGCAACAACATAAACAATGCACTACTACAGAGGTGACTGTGTAACCATGGCAACAACATAAACAATGCACTACTACACAGGTGACTGTGTAATCATGGCAACAACATAAACAAAGAACTACTACACATGTGACTGTGAAACCATGGCAACAACATAAACAATGCACTACTACAGAGGTGACTGTGTAACCATGGCAACAACATAAACAATGCACTACTACACAGGTGACTGTGTAATCATGGCAACAACATAAACAAAGAACTACTACACATGTGACTGTGAAACCATGGCAACAACATAAACAATGCACTACTACAGAGGTGACTGTGAAACCATGGCAACAACATAAACAACGCAATACTACAGAGGTGACTGTGTAACCATGGCAACAACATAAACAATGCACTACTACACATGCAACTGTGTAACCATGGCAACAACATAAACAAAGAACTACTACACATGTGACTGTGAAACCATGGCAACAATATAAACAATGCACTACTACAGAGATTACTGAGTAACCATGACAATAACATAAACAATGCACTTCTACAGAAATGACTTTGTAACCATGGCAACAACATGAACAATGCATTACTACAGAGGTGACTGTGTAACCATGGCAACAACATAAACAATGCACTACTACAGAGGTGACTGTGTAACCAAAGCAACAAAATAAACAACACACTACTACAGAGGTGACTGTGTAACCATGGCAACAACATAAATAATGCACTACTACACAGGTAACTGTGTAACCATGGCAACAGCATAAACAATGCACTACTACAGATGAGACTGTGTAACCATGGCAACAAAATAAACAACACACTACTACAGAGGTGACTGTGTAACCATGGCAACAAAATAAACAACACACTACTACAGAGGTAACTGTAACCATGGCAACAACATAAACAATGCACTACTACACAGGTGACTGTGTAACCATGGCAATAACATAAACAAAGAACTACTACACATGTGACTGTGAAACCATGGCAACAACATAAACAATGCACTACTACAGAGGTGACTGTGTAACCATGGCAATAACATAAACAATGCACTTCTACAGAGTTGACTGTGTAACCATGGCAACAACATAAACAATGCACTACTACAGAGGTGACTGTGTAACCATAGCAACAAAATAAACAACACACTACTACAGAGGTGACTGTGTAACCATGGCAACAACATAAACAATGCACTGAGCACTACTACACAGGTGACTGTGTAACCATGGCAACAACATAAACAATGCACTACTACACAGGTGACTGTGTAACCATGGCAACAACATAAATAAAGAACTACTACACATGTGACTGTGAAACCATGGCAACAACATAAACAATGCATTACTACACATGTGACTCTGAAACCATGGCAACAACATAAACAATGCACTACTACAGAGGTGACTGTGTAACCATGGCAACAACATAAACAATGCACTACTACACAGGTGACTGTGTAATCATGGCAACAACATAAACAAAGAACTACTACACATGTGACTGTGAAACCATGGCAACAACATAAACAATGCACTACTACAGAGGTGACTGTGTAACCATGGCAACAACATAAACAATGCACTGAGCACTACTACACAGGTGACTGTGTAACCATCGCAACAACATAAACAATGCACTACTACAGAGATGGCTGTGTAACCATGGCAACAACATAAACAATGCACTTCTAAAGAGTTGACTGTGTAACCATGGCAACAACATAAACAATGCACTACTACACAGTTGACTGTAACCATAGCAACTACATAAACAACACACTACTACAGAGGTGACTGTGTAACCATGGCAACAACATAAACAATGCACTTCTACAGAGTTGACTCTGTAACCATGGCAACAACATAAACAATGCATTACTACAGAGGTGACTGTGTAACCATGGCACCAACATACACAATGCACTACTTCACAAGTAACTGTGTAACCATGGCAACAGCATAAACAATGCACTACTACAGATGAGACTGTGTAACCATGGCAACAAAATAAACAACACACTACTACAGAGGTGACTGTGTAACCATGGCAACAACATAAACAATGCACTACTACAGATGAGACTGTGTAACCATGGCAACAAAATAAACAACACACTACTACAGAGGTGACTGTGTAACCATGGCAACATTATAAACAATTCACTGCTACACCGGTGACTGTGTAACCATGGCAACAACATAAACAAAGAACTACTACACATGTGACTGTGAAACCATGGCAACAACATAAACAATGCACTACTACAGAGGTGACTGTGTAGCCATGGCAATAACATAAACAATGCACTTTTACAGAGTTGACTGTGTAACCATGGCACCAACATAAGCAATGCACTGAGCACTACTACACAGGTGACTGTGTAACCATGGCAACAACATAAACAATGCACTACTACAGAGATGGCTGTGTAACCATGGCAACAACATAAACAATGCACTACTACAGAGGTGACTTTGTAACCATGGCACCAACATAAGCAATGCACTACTACACAGGTAACTGTAACCATGGCAACAGCATAAACAATGCACTACTACAGATGAGACTGTGTAACCATGGCAACAAAATAAACAATGCACTACTACACAGGTGACTGTGTAACCATGGCAACAACATAAACAAAGAACTACTACTCATGTGACTGTGATACCATGGCAACAACATAAACAATGCACTACTACAGAGGTGACTGTGTAACCATGGCAACAACATAAACAATGCACTTCTACAGAGTTGACTGTGTAACCATGGCAACAACATAAACAATGCACTGAGCACTACTACACAGGTGACTGTGTAACCATGGCAACAACATAAACAATGCACTACTACAGAGATGGCTGTGTAACCATGGCAACAACATAAACAATGCACTTCTAAAGAGTTGAATGTGTAACCATGGCAACAACATAAACAATGCACTACTACACAGTTGACTGTAACCATAGCAACTACATAAACAACACACTACTACAGAGGTGACTGTGTAACCATAGCAACAACATAAACAATGCACTTCTACAGAGTGGACTCTGTAAACATGGCAACAACATAAACAATGCATTACTACAGAGGTGACTGTGTAACCATTGCACCAACATAAACAATGCACTACTACACAGGTAACTGTGTAACCATGGCAACAGCATAAACAATGCACTACTACAGATGAGACTGTGTAACCATTACACAAAATAAACAACGCAATACTACAGAGGTGACTGTGTAACCATGGCAACAACATAAACAATGCACTACTACACATGTAACTGTGTAACCATGGCAACAACATAAACAAAGAACTACTACACATGTGACTGTGAAACCATGGCAACAACATAAACAATGCACTACTACAGAGATTACTGAGTAACCATGACAATAACATAAACAATGCACTTCTACAGAAATGACTTTGTAACCATGGCAACAACATGAACAATGCACTACTACAGAGGTGACTGTGTAACCATGGCAACAACATAAACAATGCACTACTACAGAGGTGACTGTGTAACCAAAGCAACAAAATAAACAACACACTACTACAGAGGTGACTGTGTAACCATGGCAACAACATAAATAATGCACTACTACACAGGTAACTGTGTAACCATGGCAACAGCATAAACAATGCACTACTACAGATGAGACTGTGTAACAATGGCAACAAAATAAACAACACACTACTACAGAGGTGACTGTGTAACCATGGCAACAAAATAAACAACACACTACTACAGAGGTAACTGTAACCATGGCAACAACATAAACAATGCACTACTACACAGGTGACTGTGTAACCATGGCAATAACATAAACAAAGAACTACTACACATGTGACTGTGAAACCATGGCAACAACATAAACAATGCACTACTACAGAGGTGAATGTGTAACCATGGCAATAACATAAACAATGCACTTCTACAGAGTTGACTGTGTAACCATGGCAACAACATAAACAATGCACTACTACAGAGGTGACTGTGTAACCATAGCAACAAAATAAACAACACACTACTACAGAGGTGACTGTGTAACCATGGCAACAACATAAACAATGCACTGAGCACTACTACACAGGTGACTGTGTAACCATGGCAACAACATAAACAATGCACTACTACACAGGTGACTGTGTAACCATGGCAACAACATAAATAAAGAACTACTACACATGTGACTGTGAAACCATGGCAACAACATAAACAATGCATTACTACACATGTGACTCTGAAACCATGGCAACAACATAAGCAATGCACTACTACAGAGGTGACTGTGTAACCATGGCAACAACATAAACAATGCACTACTACACAGGTGACTGTGTAATCATGGCAACAACATAAACAAAGAACTACTACACATGTGACTGTGAAACCATGGCAACAACATAAACAATGCACTACTACAGAGGTGACTGTGTAACCATGGCAATGACATAAACAATGCACTACTACAGAGGTGACTGTGTAACCATGGCAACAACATAAACAATGCACTGAGCACTACTACACAGGTGACTGTGTAACCATCGCAACAACATAAACAATGCACTACTATAGAGATGGCTGTGTAACCATGGCAACAACATAAACAATGCACTTCTAAAGAGTTGACTGTGTAACCATGGCAACAACATAAACAATGCACTACTACACAGTTGACTGTAACCATAGCAACTACATAAACAACACACTACTACAGAGGTGACTGTGTAACCATGGCAACAACATAAACAATGCACTTCTACAGAGTTGACTCTGTAACCATGGCAACAACATAAACAATGCATTACTACAGAGGTGACTGTGTAACCATGGCACCAACATACACAATGCACTACTTCACAAGTAACTGTGTAACCATGGCAACAGCATAAACAATGCACTACTACAGATGAGACTGTGTAACCATGGCAACAAAATAAACAACACACTACTACAGAGACAAAACAACATAAACAATGCACTACTACACAGGTAACTGTGTAACCATGGTAACAGCATAAACAATGCACTACTACAGATGAGACTGTGTAACCATGGCAACAAAATAAACAACACACTACTACAGAGGTGACTGTGTAACCATGGCAACTTTATAAACAATGCACTGCTACACCGGTGACTGTGTAACCATGGCAACAACATAAACAAAGAACTACTACACATGTGACTGTGAAACCATGGCAACAACATAAACAATGCACTACTACAGAGGTGACTGTGTAACCATGGCAATAACATAAACAATGCACTTCTACAGAGTTGACTGTGTAACCATGGCAACAACATAAACAATGCACTTCTAAAGAGTTGACTGTGTAACCATGGCAACAACATAAACAATGCACTACTACAGTGATGACTGTGTAACCATAGCAACAAAATAAACAACACACTACTACAGAGGTGACTGTGTAACCATAGCAACAACATAAACAATGCACTGAGCACTACTACACAGGTGACTGTGTAACCATGGCAACAACATAAACAATGCACTTCTACAGAGATGGCTGTCTAACCATGGCAACAACATAAACAATGCACTTGTACAGTGTTGACTGAGTAACCATGGCAACAACATAAACAATGCACTACTACTGATGAGACTGTGTAACCATGGCAACAACATAAACAAAGAACTACTACACATGTGACTGTGAAACCATGGCAACAACATAAACAATGCACTACTACAGAGGTGACTGTGTAGCCATGGCAATAACATAAACAATGCACTTCTACAGAGTTGACTGTGTAACCATGGCACCAACATAAGCAATGCACTGAGCACTACTACACAGGTGACTGTGTTACCATGGCAACAACATAAACAATGCACTACTACAGAGATGGCTGTGTAACCATGGCAACAACATAAACAATGCACTACTACAGAGGTGACTGTGTAACCATGGCACCAACATAAGCAATGCACTACTACACAGGTAACTGTAACCATGGCAACAGCATAAACAATGCACTACTACAGATGAGACTGTGTAACCATGGCAACAAAATAAACAATGCACTACTACACAGGTGACTGTGTAACCATGGCAACAACATAAACAATGCACTACTACAGATGAGACTGTGTAACCATGGCAACAAAATAAACAACACACTACTACAGAGGTGACTGTGTAACCATGGCAACAACATAAACAATGCACTACTACACAGGTAACTGTGTAACCATGGCAACAGCATAAACAATGCACTACTACAGATGAGACTGTGTAACCATGGCAACAAAATAAACAACACACTACTACAGAGGTGACTGTGTAACCATGGCAACATTATAAACAATGCACTGCTACACCGGTGACTGTGTAACCATGGCAACAACATAAACAAAGAACTACTACACATGTGACTGTGAAACCATGGCAACAACATAAACAATGCACTACTACAGAGGTGACTGTGTAACCATGGCAATAACATAAACAATGCACTTCTACAGAGTTGACTGTGTAACCATGGCAACAACATAAACAATGCACTACTACAGAGGTGACTGTGTAACGATGGCAACAACATAAACAATGCACTACTACAGTGATGACTGTGTAACCATAGCAACAAAATAAACAACACACTACTACAGAGGTGACTGTGTAACCATAGCAACAACATAAACAATGCACTGAGCACTACTACACAGGTGACTGTGTAACCATGGCAACAACATAAACAATGCACTTCTACAGAGATGGCTGTGTAACCATGGCAACAACATAAACAATGCACTTGTACAGTGTTGACTGAGTAACCATGGCAACAACATAAACAATGCACTACTACTGATGAGACTGTGTAACCATGGCAACAACATAAACAAAGAACTACTACACATGTGACTGTGAAACCATGGCAACAACATAAACAATGCACTACTACAGAGGTGACTGTGTAGCCATGGCAATAACATAAACAATGCACTTCTACAGAGTTGACTGTGTAACCATGGCACCAACATAAGCAATGCACTGAGCACTACTACACAGGTGACTGTGTAACCATGGCAACAACATAAACAATGCACTACTACAGAGATGGCTGTGTAACCATGGCAACAACATAAACAATGCACTACTACAGAGGTGACTGTGTAACCATGGCACCAACATAAGCAATGCACTACTACACAGGTAACTGTAACCATGGCAACAGCATAAACAATGCACTACTACAGATGAGACTGTGAAACCATGGCAACAAAATAAACAATGCACTACTACACAGGTGACTGTGTAACCATGGCAACAACATAAACAATGCACTACTACAGATGAGAGTGTGTAACCATGGCAACAAAATAAACAACACACTACTACAGAGGTGACTGTGTAACCATGGCAACAACATAAACAATGCACTACTACACAGGTAACTGTGTAACCATGGCAACAGCATAAACAATGCACTACTACAGATGAGACTGTGTAACCATGGCAACAAAATAAACAACACACTACTACAGAGGTGACTGTGTAACCATGGCAACATTATAAACAATGCACTGCTACACCGGTGACTGTGTAACCATGGCAACAACATAAACAAAGAACTACTACACATGTGACTGTGAAACCATGGCAACAACATAAACAATGCACTACTACAGAGGTGACTGTGTAACCATGGCAATAACATAAACAATGCACTTCTACAGAGTTGACTGTGTAACCATGGCAACAACATAAACAATGCACTAATACAGAGGTGACTGTGTAACGATGGCAACAACATAAACAATGCACTACTACAGTGATGACTGTGTAACCATAGCAACAAAATAAACAACACACTACTACAGAGGTGACTGTGTAACCATAGCAACAACATGAACAATGCACTGAGCACTACTACACAGGTGACTGTGTAACCATGGCAACAACATAAACAATGCACTTCTACAGAGATGGCTGTGTAACCATGGCAACAACATAAACAATGCACTTGTACAGTGTTGACTGAGTAACCATGGCAACAACATAAACAATGCACTACTACTGATGAGACTGTGTAACCATGGCAACAACATAAACAAAGAACTACTACACATGTGACTGTGAAACCATGGCAACAACATAAACAATGCACTACTACAGAGGTGACTGTGTAGCCATGGCAATAACATAAACAATGCACTTCTACAGAGTTGACTGTGTAACCATGGCACCAACATAAGCAATGCACTAAGCACTACTACACAGGTGACTGTGTAACCATGGCAACAACATAAACAATGCACTACTACAGAGATGGCTGTGTAACCATGGCAACAACATAAACAATGCACTACTACAGAGGTGACTTTGTAACCATGGCACCAACATAAGCAATGCACTACTACACAGGTAACTGTAACCATGGCAACAGCATAAACAATGCACTACTACAGATGAGACTGTGTAACCATGGCAACAAAATAAACAATGCACTACTACACAGGTGACTGTGTAACCATGGCAACAACATAAACAAAGAACTACTACTCATGTGACTGTGATACCATGGCAACAACATAAACAATGCACTACTACAGAGGTGACTGTGTAACCATGGCAACAACATAAACAATGCACTTCTACAGAGTTGACTGTGTAACCATGGCAACAACATAAACAATGCACTGAGCACTACTACACAGGTGACTGTGTAACCATGGCAACAACATAAACAATGCACTACTACAGAGATGGCTGTGTAACCATGGCAACAACATAAACAATGCACTTCTAAAGAGTTGAATGTGTAACCATGGCAACAACATAAACAATGCACTACTACACAGTTGACTGTAACCATAGCAACTACATAAACAACACACTACTACAGAGGTGACTGTGTAACCATGGCAACAACATAAACAATGCACTTCTACAGAGTGGACTCTGTAAACATGGCAACAACATAAACAATGCATTACTACAGAGGTGACTGTGTAACCATTGCACCAACATAAACAATGCACTACTACACAGGTAACTGTGTAACCATGGCAACAGCATAAACAATGCACTACTACAGATGAGACTGTGTAACCATTACACAAAATAAACAACGCAATACTACAGAGGTGACTGTGTAACCATGGCAACAACATAAACAATGCACTACTACACATGTAACTGTGTAACCATGGCAACGACATAAACAAAGAACTACTACACATGTGACTGTGAAACCATGGCAACAACATAAACAATGCACTACTACAGAGATTACTGAGTAACCATGACAATAACATAAACAATGCACTTCTACAGAAATGACTTTGTAACCATGGCAACAACATGAACAATGCACTACTACAGAGGTGACTGTGTAACCATGGCAACAACATAAACAATGCACTACTACAGAGGTGACTGTGTAACCAAAGCAACAAAATAAACAACACACTACTACAGAGGTGACTGTGTAACCATGGCAACAACATAAATAATGCACTACTACACAGGTAACTGTGTAACCATGGCAACAGCATAAACAATGCACTACTACAGATGAGACTGTGTAACAATGGCAACAAAATAAACAACACACTACTACAGAGGTGACTGTGTAACCATGGCAACAAAATAAACAACACACTACTACAGAGGTAACTGTAACCATGGCAACAACATAAACAATGCACTACTACACAGGTGACTGTGTAACCATGGCAATAACATAAACAAAGAACTACTACACATGTGACTGTGAAACCATGGCAACAACATAAACAATGCACTACTACAGAGGTGACTGTGTAACCATGGCAATAACATAAACAATGCACTTCTACAGAGTTGACTGTGTAACCATGGCAACAACATAAACAATGCACTACTACAGAGGTGACTGTGTAACCATAGCAACAAAATAAACAACACACTACTACAGAGGTGACTGTGTAACCATGGCAACAACATAAACAATGCACTGAGCACTACTACACAGGTGACTGTGTAACCATGGCAACAACATAAACAATGCACTACTACACAGGTGACTGTGTAACCATGGCAACAACATAAATAAAGAACTACTACACATGTGACTGTGAAACCATGGCAACAACATAAACAATGCATTACTACACATGTGACTCTGAAACCATGGCAACAACATAAGCAATGCACTACTACAGAGGTGACTGTGTAACCATGGCAACAACATAAACAATGCACTACTACACAGGTGACTGTGTAATCATGGCAACAACATAAACAAAGAACTACTACACATGTGACTGTGAAACCATGGCAACAACATAAACAATGCACTACTACAGAGGTGACTGTGTAACCATGGCAATGACATAAACAATGAACTACTACAGAGGTGACTGTATAACCATGGCAACAACATAAACAATGCACTGAGCACTACTACACAGGTGACTGTGTAACCATCGCAACAACATAAACAATGCACTACTACAGAGATGGCTGTGTAACCATGGCAACAACATAAACAATGCACTTCTAAAGAGTTGACTGTGTAACCATGGCAACAACATAAACAATGCACTACTACACAGTTGACTGTAACCATAGCAACTACATAAACAACACACTACTACAGAGGTGACTGTGTAACCATGGCAACAACATAAACAATGCACTTCTACAGAGTTGACTCTGTAACCATGGCAACAACATAAACAATGCATTACTACAGAGGTGACTGTGTAACCATGGCACCAACATACACAATGCACTACTTCACAAGTAACTGTGTAACCATGGCAACAGCATAAACAATGCACTACTACAGATGAGACTGTGTAACCATGGCAACAAAATAAACAACACACTACTACAGAGACAAAACAACATAAACAATGCACTACTACACAGGTAACTGTGTAACCATGGTAACAGCATAAACAATGCACTACTACAGATGAGACTGTGTAACCATGGCAACAAAATAAACAACACACTACTACAGAGGTGACTGTGTAACCATGGCAACATTATAAACAATGCACTGCTACACCGGTGACTGTGTAACCATGGCAACAACATAAACAAAGAACTACTACACATGTGACTGTGAAACCATGGCAACAACATAAACAATGCACTACTACAGAGGTGACTGTGTAACCATGGCAATAACATAAACAATGCACTTCTACAGAGTTGACTGTGTAACCATGGCAACAACATAAACAATGCACTTCTAAAGAGTTGACTGTGTAACCATGGCAACAACATAAACAATGCACTACTACAGTGATGACTGTGTAACCATAGCAACAAAATAAACAACACACTACTACAGAGGTGACTGTGTAACCATAGCAACAACATAAACAATGCACTGAGCACTACTACACAGGTGACTGTGTAACCATGGCAACAACATAAACAATGCACTTCTACAGAGATGGCTGTCTAACCATGGCAACAACATAAACAATGCACTTGTACAGTGTTGACTGAGTAACCATGGCAACAACATAAACAATGCACTACTACTGATGAGACTGTGTAACCATGGCAACAACATAAACAAAGAACTACTACACATATGACTGTGAAACCATGGCAACAACATAAACAATGCACTACTACAGAGGTGACTGTGTAGCCATGGCAATAACATAAACAATGCACTTCTACAGAGTTGACTGTGTAACCATGGCACCAACATAAGCAATGCACTGAGCACTACTACACAGGTGACTGTGTTACCATGGCAACAACATAAACAATGCACTACTACAGAGATGGCTGTGTAACCATGGCAACAACATAAACAATGCACTACTACAGAGGTGACTGTGTAACCATGGCACCAACATAAGCAATGCACTACTACACAGGTAACTGTAACCATGGCAACAGCATAAACAATGCACTACTACAGATGAGACTGTGTAACCATGGCAACAAAATAAACAATGCACTACTACACAGGTGACTGTGTAACCATGGCAACAACATAAACAATGCACTACTACAGATGAGAGTGTGTAACCATGGCAACAAAATAAACAACACACTACTACAGAGGTGACTGTGTAACCATGGCAACAACATAAACAATGCACTACTACACAGGTAACTGTGTAACCATGGCAACAGCATAAACAATGCACTACTACAGATGAGACTGTGTAACCATGGCAACAAAATAAACAACACACTACTACAGAGGTGACTGTGTAACCATGGCAACATTATAAACAATGCACTGCTACACCGGTGACTGTGTAACCATGGCAACAACATAAACAAAGAACTACTACACATGTGACTGTGAAACCATGGCAACAACATAAACAATGCACTACTACAGAGGTGACTGTGTAACCATGGCAATAACATAAACAATGCACTTCTACAGAGTTGACTGTGTAACCATGGCAACAACATAAACAATGCACTACTACAGAGGTGACTGTGTAACGATGGCAACAACATAAACAATGCACTACTACAGTGATGACTGTGTAACCATAGCAACAAAATAAACAACACACTACTACAGAGGTGACTGTGTAACCATAGCAACAACATAAACAATGCACTGAGCACTACTACACAGGTGACTGTGTAACCATGGCAACAACATAAACAATGCACTTCTACAGAGATGGCTGTGTAACCATGGCAACAACATAAACAATGCACGTGTACAGTGTTGACTGAGTAACCATGGCAACAACATAAACAATGCACTACTACTGATGAGACTGTGTAACCATGGCAACAACATAAACAAAGAACTACTACACATGTGACTGTGAAACCATGGCAACAACATAAACAATGCACTACTACAGAGGTGACTGTGTAGCCATGGCAATAACATAAACAATGCACTTCTACAGAGTTGAATGTGTAACCATGGCACCAACATAAGCAATGCACTGAGCACTACTACACAGGTGACTGTGTAACCATGGCAACAACATAAACAATGCACTACTACAGAGATGGCTGTGTAACCATGGCAACAACATAAACAATGCACTACTACAGAGGTGACTGTGTAACCATGGCACCAACATAAGCAATGCACTACTACACAGGTAACTGTAACCATGGCAACAGCATAAACAATGCACTACTACAGATGAGACTGTGTAACCATGGCAACAAAATAAACAATGCACTACTACACAGGTGACTGTGTAACCATGGCAACAACATAAACAAAGAACTACTACTCATGTGACTGTGATACCATGGCAACAACATAAACAATGCACTACTACAGAGGTGACTGTGTAACCATGGCAACAACATAAACAATGCACTTCTACAGAGTTGACTGTGTAACCATGGCAACAACATAAACAATGCACTGAGCACTACTACACAGGTGACTGTGTAACCATGGCAACAACATAAACAATGCACTACTACAGAGATGGCTGTGTAACCATGGCAACAACATAAACAATGCACTTCTAAAGAGTTGAATGTGTAACCATGGCAACAACATAAACAATGCACTACTACACAGTTGACTGTAACCATAGCAACTACATAAACAACACACTACTACAGAGGTGACTGTGTAACCATGGCAACAACATAACCAATGCACTTCTACAGAGTGGACTCTGTAAACATGGCAACAACATAAACAATGCATTACTACAGAGGTGACTGTGTAACCATTGCACCAACATAAACAATGCACTACTACACAGGTAACTGTGTAACCATGGCAACAGCATAAACAATGCACTACTACAGATGAGACTGTGTAACCATTACACAAAATAAACAACGCAATACTACAGAGGTGACTGTGTAACCATGGCAACAACGTAAACAATGCACTACTACACATGTAACTGTGTAACCATGGCAACAACATAAACAAAGAACTACTACACATGTGACTGTGAAACCATGGCAACAATATAAACAATGCACTACTACAGAGATTACTGAGTAACCATGACAATAACATAAACAATGCACTTCTACAGAAATGACTTTGTAACCATGGCAACAACATGAACAATGCACTACTACAGAGGTGACTGTGTAACCATGGCAACAACATAAACAATGCACTACTACAGAGGTGACTGTGTAACCAAAGCAACAAAATAAACAACACACTACTACAGAGGTGACTGTGTAACCATGGCAACAACATAAATAATGCACTACTACACAGGTAACTGTGTAACCATGGCAACAGCATAAACAATGCACTACTACAGATGAGACTGTGTAACCATGGCAACAAAATAAACAACACACTACTACAGAGGTGACTGTGTAACCATGGCAACAAAATAAACAACACACTACTACAGAGGTAACTGTAACCATGGCAACAACATAAACAATGCACTACTACACAGGTGACTGTGTAACCATGGCAATAACATAAACAAAGAACTACTACACATGTGACTGTGAAACCATGGCAACAACATAAACAATGCACTACTACAGAGGTGACTGTGTAACCATGGCAATAACATAAACAATGCACTTCTACAGAGTTGACTGTGTAACCATGGCAACAACATAAACAATGCACTACTACAGAGGTGACTGTGTAACCATAGCAACAAAATAAACAACACACTACTACAGAGGTGACTGTGTAACCATGGCAACAACATAAACAATGCACTGAGCACTACTACACAGGTGACTGTGTAACCATGGCAACAACATAAACAATGCACTACTACACAGGTGACTGTGTAACCATGGCAACAACATAAATAAAGAACTACTACACATGTGACTGTGAAACCATGGCAACAACATAAACAATGCATTACTACACATGTGACTCTGAAACCATGGCAACAACATAAACAATGCACTACTACAGAGGTGACTGTGTAACCATGGCAACAACATAAACAATGCACTACTACACAGGTGACTGTGTAATCATGGCAACAACATAAACAAAGAACTACTACACATGTGACTGTGAAACCATGGCAACAACATAAACAATGCACTACTACAGAGGTGACTGTGTAACCATGGCAACAACATAAACAATGCACTGAGCACTACTACACAGGTGACTGTGTAACCATCGCAACAACATAAACAATGCACTACTACAGAGATGGCTGTGTAACCATGGCAACAACATAAACAATGCACTTCTAAAGAGTTGACTGTGTAACCATGGCAACAACATAAACAATGCACTACTACACAGTTGACTGTAACCATAGCAACTACATAAACAACACACTACTACAGAGGTGACTGTGTAACCATGGCAACAACATAAACAATGCACTTCTACAGAGTTGACTCTGTAACCATGGCAACAACATAAACAATGCATTACTACAGAGGTGACTGTGTAACCATGGCACCAACATACACAATGCACTACTTCACAAGTAACTGTGTAACCATGGCAACAGCATAAACAATGCACTACTACAGATGAGACTGTGTAACCATGGCAACAAAATAAACAACACACTACTACAGAGGTGACTGTGTAACCATGGCAACAACATAAACAATGCACTACTACAGATGAGACTGTGTAACCATGGCAACAAAATAAACAACACACTACTACAGAGGTGACTGTGTAACCATGGCAACAACATAAACAAAGAACTACTACACATGTGACTGTGAAACCATGGCAACAACATAAACAATGCACTACTACAGAGGTGACTGTGTAACCATGGCAATAACATAAACAATGCACTTCTACAGAGTTGACTGTGTAACCATGGCAACAACATAAACAATGCACTACTACAGAGGTGACTGTGTAACGATGGCAACAACATAAACAATGCACTACTACAGTGATTACTGTGTAACCATAGCAACAAAATAAACAACACACTACTACAGAGGTGACTGTGTAACCATAGCAACAACATAAACAATGCACTGAGCACTACTACACAGGTGACTGTGTAACCATGGCAACAACATAAACAATGCACTTCTACAGAGATGGCTGTGTAACCATGGCAACAACATAAACAATGCACTTGTACGGTGTTGACTGAGTAACCATGGCAACAACATAAACAATGCACTACTACTGATGAGACTGTGTAACCATGGCAACAACATAAACAAAGAACTACTACACATGTGACTGTGAAACCATGGCAACAACATAAACAATGCACTACTACAGAGGTGACTGTGTAGCCATGGCAATAACATAAACAATGCACTTCTACAGAGTTGACTGTGTAACCATGGCACCAACATAAGCAATGCACTGAGCACTACTACACAGGTGACTGTGTTACCATGGCAACAACATAAACAATGCACTACTACAGAGATGGCTGTGTAACCATGGCAACAACATAAACAATGCACTACTACAGAGGTGACTGTGTAACCATGGCACCAACATAAGCAATGCACTACTACACAGGTAACTGTAACCATGGCAACAGCATAAACAATGCACTACTACAGATGAGACTGTGTAACCATGGCAACAAAATAAACAATGCACTACTACACAGGTGACTGTGTAACCATGGCAACAACATAAACAATGCACTACTACAGATGAGACTGTGTAACCATGGCAACAAAATAAACAACACACTACTACAGAGGTGACTGTGTAACCATGGCAACAACATAAACAATGCACTACTACACAGGTAACTGTGTAACCATAGCAACAGCATAAACAATGCACTACTACAGATGAGACTGTGTAACCATGGCAACAAAATAAACAACACACTACTACAGAGGTGACTGTGTAACCATGGCAACATTATAAACAATGCACTGCTACACCGGTGACTGTGTAACCATGGCAACAACATAAACAAAGAACTACTACACATGTGACTGTGAAACCATGGCAACAACATAAACAATGCACTACTACAGAGGTGACTGTGTAACCATGGCAATAACATAAACAATGCACTTCTACAGAGTTGACTGTGTAACCATGGCAACAACATAAACAATGCACTAATACAGAGGTGACTGTGTAACGATGGCAACAACATAAACAATGCACTACTACAGTGATGACTGTGTAACCATAGCAACAAAATAAACAACACACTACTACAGAGGTGACTGTGTAACCATAGCAACAACATAAACAATGCACTGAGCACTACTACACAGGTGACTGTGTAACCATGGCAACAACATAAACAATGCACTTCTACAGAGATGGCTGTGTAACCATGGCAACAACATAAACAATGCACTTGTACAGTGTTGACTGAGTAACCATGGCAACAACATAAACAATGCACTACTACTGATGAGACTGTGTAACCATGGCAACAACATAAACAAAGAACTACTACACATGTGACTGTGAAACCATGGCAACAACATAAACAATGCACTACTACAGAGGTGACTGTGTAGCCATGGCAATAACATAAACAATGCACTTCTACAGAGTTGAATGTGTAACCATGGCACCAACATAAGCAATGCACTGAGCACTACTACACAGGTGACTGTGTAACCATGGCAACAACATAAACAATGCACTACTACAGAGATGGCTGTGTAACCATGGCAACAACATAAACAATGCACTACTACAGAGGTGACTGTGTAACCATGGCACCAACATAAGCAATGCACTACTACACAGGTAACTGTAACCATGGCAACAGCATAAACAATGCACTACTACAGATGAGACTGTGTAACCATGGCAACAAAATAAACAATGCACTACTACACAGGTGACTGTGTAACCATGGCAACAACATAAACAAAGAACTACTACTCATGTGACTGTGATACCATGGCAACAACATAAACAATGCACTACTACAGAGGTGACTGTGTAACCATGGCAACAACATAAACAATGCACTTCTACAGAGTTGACTGTGTAACCATGGCAACAACATAAACAATGCACTGAGCACTACTACACAGGTGACTGTGTAACCATGGCAACAACATAAACAATGCACTACTACAGAGATGGCTGTGTAACCATGGCAACAACATAAACAATGCACTTCTAAAGAGTTGAATGTGTAACCATGGCAACAACATAAACAATGCACTACTACACAGTTGACTGTAACCATAGCAACTAGATAAACAACACACTACTACAGAGGTGACTGTGTAACCATGGCAACAACATAAACAATGCACTTCTACAGAGTGGACTCTGTAAACATGGCAACAACATAAACAATGCATTACTACACAGGTAACTGTGTAACCATGGCAACAGCATAAACAATGCACTACTACAGATGAGACTGTGTAACCGTTACACAAAATAAACAACGCACTACTACAGAGGTGACTGTGTAACCATGGCAACAACATAAACAATGCACTACTACACATGTAACTGTGTAACCATGGCAACAACATAAACAAAGAACTACTACACATGTGACTGTGAAACCATGGCAACAACATAAACAATGCACTACTACAGAGATGACTGTGTAAATATGACAATAACATAAACAATGCACTTCTACAGAGTTGACTGTGTAACCATGGCAACAACATAAACAATGCACTACTACAGAGGTGACTGTGTAACCATGGCAACAACATAAACAATGCACTACTACAGAGGTGACTGTGTAACCATAGCAACAAAATAAACAACACACTACTACAGAGGTGACTGTGTAACCATGGCAACAACATAAATAATGCACTACTACACAGGTAACTGTGTAACCATGGCAACAGCATAAACAATGCACTACTACAGATGAGACTGTGTAACCATGGCAACAAAATAAACAACACACTACTACAGAGGTGACTGTGTAACCATGGCAACAAAATAAACAACACACTACTACAGAGGTAACTGTAACCATGGCAACAACATTAACAATGCACTACTACACAGGTGACTGTGTAACCATGGCAATAACATAAACAAAGAACTACTACACATGTGACTGTGAAACCATGGCAACAACATAAACAATGCACTACTACAGAGGTGACTGTGTAACCATGGCAATAACATAAACAATGCACTTCTACAGAGTTGACTGTGTAACCATGGCAACAACATAAACAATGCACTACTACAGAGGTGACTGTGTAACCATAGCAACAAAATAAACAACACACTACTACAGAGGTGACTGTGCAACCATGGCAACAACATAAACAATGCACTGAGCACTACTACACAGGTGACTGTGTAACCATGGCAACAACATAAACAATGCACTACTACAGGGGTGACTGTGTAACCATGGCAACAACATAAACAATGCACTACTACACAGGTGACTGTGTAACCATGGCAACAACATAAATAAAGAACTACTACACATGTGACTGTGAAACCATGGCAACAACATAAACAATGCACTACTACAGAGGTGACTGTGTAACCATGGCAATAACATAAACAATGCACTTCTACAGAGTTGACTGTGTAACCATGGCAACAACATAAACAATGCACTACTACAGAGGTGACTGTGTAACCATAGCAACAAAATAAACAACACACTACTACAGAGGTGACTGTGCAACCATGGCAACAACATAATCAATGCACTGAGCACTACTACACAGGTGACTGTGTAACCATGGCAACAACATAAACAATGCACTACTACAGGGGTGACTGTGTAACCATGGCAACAACATAAACAATGCACTACTACACAGGTGACTGTGTAACCATGGCAACAACATAAATAAAGAACTACTACACATGTGACTGTGAAACCATGGCAACAACATAAACAATGCATTACTACACATGTGACTCTGAAACCATGGCAACAACATAAACAATGCACTACTACAGAGGTGACTGTGTAACCATGGCAACAACATAAACAATGCACTACTACACAGTTGACTGTGTAACCATGGCAACAACATAAACAAAGAACTACTACACATGTGACTGTGAAACCATGGTAACAACATAAACAATGCACTACTACAGAGGTGACTGTGTAACCATGGCAACAACATAAACAATGCACTACCACAGAGGTGACTGTGTAACCATGGCAACAACATAAATAATGCACTGAGCACTACTACACAGGTGACTGTGTAACCATTACAACAACATAAACAATGCACTACTACAGAGATGGCTGTGTAACCATGGCAACAACAAAAACAATGCACTTCTAAAGAGTTGACTGTGTAACTATGGCAACAACATAAACAATGCATGACTACACAGTTGACTGTAACCATAGCAACTACATAAACAACACACTACTACAGAGGTGATTATGTAACCATGGCAACAACATAAACAATGCACTTCTACAGAGTTGACTCTGTAACCATGGCAACAACTTAAACAATGCATTACTACAGAGGTGACTGTGTAACCATGGCACCAACATAAACAATGCACTACTTCACAGGTAACTGTGTAACCATGGCAACAGCATAAACAATGCACTACTACAGATGAGACTGTGTAACCATGGCAACAAAATAAACAACACACTACTACAGAGGTGACTGTGTAACCATGGCAACAACATTAACAATGCACTACTACACAGGTGACTGTGTAACCATGGCAACAACATAAACAAAGAACTACTACACATGTGACTGTGAAATCATGGCAACAACATAAACAATGCACTACTACAGAGGTGACTGTGTAACCATGGCAATAACATAAACAATGCACTTCTACAGAATTGACTGTGTAACCATGGCAACAACATAAACAGTGCACTATTACAGAGGTGACTGTGTAACTATAGCAACAAAATAAACAACACACTACTACAGAGGTGACTGTGTAACCATGGCAACAACATAAACAATGCACTTCTACAGAGTTGACTGTGTAACCATGGCAACAACATAAACAGTGCACTATTACAGAGGTGACTGTGTAACCATAGCAACAAAATAAACAACACACTACTACAGAGGTGACTGTGTAACCATGGCAACAACATAAACAATGCACTTCTACAGAGTTGACTGTGTAACCATGGCAACAACATAAACAATGCACTGAGCACTACTACGCAGGTGACTATGTAACCATGGCAACAACATAAACAATGCACTACTACAGAGATGGCTGTGTAACCATGGCAACAACATAAAAAATGCACTTCTAAAGAGTTGACTGTGTAACCATGGCAACAACATAAACAATGCACGACTACACAGTTGACTGTGTAACCATGGCCACAACATAAACAATGCACTACTACACAGGTAACTGTGTAACCATGGCAACAGCATAAACAATGCACTACTACAGATGAGACTGTGTAACCATGGCAACAAAATAAACAATGCACTTCTACAGAGTTGACTGTGTAACCATGGCAACAACATAAACAATGCACTGAGCACTACTACGCAGGTGACTATGTAACCATGGCAACAACATAAACAATGCACTACTACAGAGATGGCTGTGTAACCATGGCAACAGCATAAACAATGCACTACTACAGATGAGACTGTGTAACCATGGCAACAAAATAAACAACACACTACTACAGAGGTGACTGTGTAACCATGGCCACAACATAAACAATGCACTACTACACAGGTAACTGTGTAACCATGGCAACAGCATAAACAATGCACTACTACACAGGTGACTGTGTAACCATGGCAACAACATAAATAAAGAACTACTACACATGTGACTGTGAAACCATGGCAACAACATAAACAATGCACTACTACAGAGGTGACTGTGTAACCATGGCAATAACATAAACAATGCACTACTACACAGGTAACTGTGTAACCATGGCAACAGCATAAACAATGCACTACTACACAGGTGACTGTGTAACCATGGCAACAACATAAATAAAGAACTACTACACATGTGACTGTGAAACCATGGCAACAACATAAACAATGCACTACTACAGAGGTGACTGTGTAACCATGGCAATAACATAAACAATGCACTTCTACAGAGTTGACTGTGTAACCATGGCAACAACATAAACAATGCACTACTACAGAGGTGAATGTGTAACCAAAGCAACAAAATAAACAACACACTACTACAGAGGTGACTGTGCAACCATGGCAACAACATAAACAATGCACTGAGCACTACTACACAGGTGACTGTGTAACCATGGCAACAACATAAATAATGCACTACTACAGGAGTGACTGTGTAACCATGGCAACAACATAAACAATGCACTACTACACAGGTGACTGTGTAACCATGGCAACAACATAAATAAAGAACTACTACACATGTGACTGTGAAACCATGGCAACAACATAAACAATGCACTACTACACATGTGACTCTGAAACCATGGCAACAACATAAACAATGCACTACTACAGAGGTGACTGTGTAACCATGGCAACAACATAAACAATGCACTACTACACAGGTGACTGTGTAACCATGGCAACAACATAAACAAAGAACTACTACACATGTGACTGTGAAACCATGGTAACAACATAAACAATGCACTACTACAGAGGTGAATGTGTAACCATGGCAACAACATAAACAATGCACTACTACAGAGGTGACTGTGTAACCATGGCAACAACATAAATAATGCACTGAGCACTACTACACAGGTGACTGTGTAACCATCGCAACAACATAAACAATGCACTACTACAGAGATGGCTGTGTAACCATGGCAACAACATAAACAATGCACTTCTAAAGAGTTGACTGTGTAACTATGGCAACAACATAAACAATGCATGACTACACAGTTGACTGTAACCATAGCAACTACATAAACAACACACTACTACAGAGGTGACTATGTAACCATGGCAACAACATAAAAAATGCACTTCTACAGAGTTGACTCTGTAACCATGGCAACAACGTAAACAATGCATTACTACAGAGGTGACTGTGTAACCATGGCACCAACATAAACAATGCACTACTTCACAGGTAACTGTGTAACCATGGCAACAGCATAAACAATGCACTACTACAGATGAGACTGTGTAACCATGGCAACAAAATAAACAACACACTACTACAGATGTGACTGTGTAACCATGGCAACAACATTAACAATGCACTACTACACAGGTGACTGTGTAACCATGGCAACAACATAAACAAAGAACTACTACACATGTGACTGTGAAATCATGGCAACAACATAAACAATGCACTACTACAGAGGTGACTGTGTAACCATGGCAATAACATAAACAATGCACTTCTACAGAATTGACTGTGTAACCATGGCAACAACATAAACAGTGCACTATTACAGAGGTGACTGTGTAACCATAGCAACAAAATAAACAACACACTACTACAGAGGTGACTGTGTAACCATGGCAACAACATAAACAATGCACTTCTACAGAGTTGACTGTGTAACCATGGCAACAACATAAACAGTGCACTATTACAGAGGTGACTGTGTAACCATAGCAACAAAATAAACAACACACTACTACAGAGGTGACTGTGTAACCATGGCAACAACATAAACAATGCACTTCTACAGAGTTGACTGTGTAACCATGGCAACAACATAAACAATGCACTGAGCACTACTACGCAGGTGACTATGTAACCATGGCAACAACATAAACAATGCACTACTACAGAGATGGCTTTGTAACCATGGCAACAACATAAACAATGCACTTCTAAAGAGTTGACTGTGTAACCATGGCAACAACATAAACAATGCACGACTACACAGTTGACTGTGTAACCATGGCAACAGCATAAACAATGAACTACTACAGATGAGACTGTGTAACCATGGCAACAAAATAAACAACACACTACTACAGAGGTGACTGTGTAACCATGGCCACAACATAAACAATGCACTACTACACAGGTAACTGTGTAACCATGGCAACAGCATAAACAATGCACTACTACAGATGAGACTGTGTAACCATGGCAACAAAATAAACAACACACTACTACAGAGGTGACTGTGTAACCATGGCAACAACATTAACAATGCACTACAACACAGGTGACTGTGTAACCATGGCAACAACATAAACAAAGAACTACTACTCATGTGACTGTGATACCATGGCTATAACATAAACAATGCACTACTACAGAGGTGACTGTGTAACCATGGCAATAACATAAACAATGCACTTCTACAGAGTTGACTGTGTAACCATGGCAACAACATAAACAATGCACTGAGCACTACTACACAGGTGACTGTGTAACCATGGCAACAACATAAACAATGCACTACTACAGAGGTGAATGTGTAACCATGGCAACAACATAAACAATGCACTTCTAAAGAGTTGAATGTGTAACCATGGCAACAACATAAACAATGCACTACTACACAGTTGACTGTAACAATAGCAACTACATAAACAACACACTACTACAGAGGTGACTGTGTAACCATGGCAACAACATAAACAATGCACTACTACAGAGGTGACTGTGTAACCATAGCAACAAAATAAACAACACACTACTACAGAGGTGACTGTGTAACCATGGCAACAACATAAATAATGCACTACTACACAGGTAACTGTGTAACCATGGCAACAGCATAAACAATGCACTACTAAAGATGAGACTGTGTAACCATGGCAACAAAATAAACAACACACTACTACAGAGATAACTGTGTAACCATGGCAACAAAATAAACAACACACTACTACAGAGGTAACTGTAACCATGGCAACAACATAAACAATGCACTACTACACAGGTGACTGTGTAACCATGGCAATAACATAAACAAAGAACTACTACACATGTGACTGTGAAACCATGGCAACAACATAAACAATGCACTACTACAGAGGTGACATTGTAACCATGGCAATAACATAAACAATGCACTTCTACAGAGTTGACTGTGTAACCATGGCAACAACATAAACAATGCACTACTACAGAGGTGACTGTGTAACCATAGCAACAAAATAAACAACACACTACTACAGAGGTGACTGTGCAACCATGGCAACAACATAAACAATTCACTGAGCACTACTACACAGGTGACTGTGTAACCATGGCAACAACATAAACAATGCACTACTACAGGGGTGACTGTGTAACCATGGCAACAACATAAACAATGCACTACTACACAGGTGACTGTGTAACCATGGCAACAACTTAAATAAAGAACTACTACACATGTGACTGTGAAACCATGGCAACAACATAAACAATGCACTACTACACATGTGACTCTGAAACCATGGCAACAACATAAACAAAGAACTACTACAGAGGTGACTGTGTAACCATGGCAACAACATAAACAATGCACTTCTACAGAGGTGACTGTGTAACCATGGCAATAACATAAACAATGCACTTGTACAGAATTGACTCTGTAACCATGGCAACAACATAAACAATGCACTACTACAGAGGTGACTGTGTAACCATGGCAACAAAATAAACAACACACTATTACAGAAGTGACTGTGTAACCATGGCAACAACATAAACAATGCACTTGTACAGAGTTGACTGCGTAACCATGGCAACAACATAAACAATGCACTACTACTGATGAGACTGTGTAACCATGGCAACAACATAAACAATGCACTTGTACAGAGTTGACTGCGTAACCATGGCAACAACATAAACAATGCACTACTACTGATGAGACTGTGTAACCATGGGAACAACATAAACAATGCACTTCTACAGAGTTGACTGTGTAACCATGGCAACAACATAAACAGTGCACTGAGCACTACTACACAGGTGACTATGTAACCATGGCAACAACATAAACAATGCACTTCTACAGAGGTGACTGTGTAACCATGGCAACAACATAAACAATGCACTTCTACAGAGTTGACTCTGTAACTATGGCAACAACATAAACAATGCATTACTACAGAGGTGACTGTGTAACTATGGCACCAACATAAACAATGCACTACTACACAGGTAACTGTGTAACCATGGCAACAGCATAAACAATGCACTACTACAGATGAGACTGTGTAACCATGGCAACAAAATAAACAACACACTACTACAGAGGTGACTGTGTAACCATGGCCACAACATAAACAATGCACTACTACACAGGTAACTGTGTAACCATGGCAACAGCATAAACAATGCACTACTACAGATGAGACTGTGTAACCATGGCAACAAAATAAACAACACACTACTACAGAGGTGACTGTGTAACCATGGCAATAACATAAACAATGCACTTCTACAGAGTTGACTGTGTAACCATGGCACCAACATAAGCAATGCACTGAGCACTACTACACAGGTGACTGTGTAACCATGGCAACAACATAAACAATGCACTACTACAGAGATTGCTGTGTAACCATGGCAACAACATAAACAATGCACTACTACAGAGGTGACTGTGTAACCATGGCACCAACATAAGCAATGCACTACTACACAGGTAACTGTAACCATGGCAACAGCATAAACAATGCACTACTACAGATGAGACTGTGTAACCATGGCAACAAAATAAACAATGCACTACTACACAGGTGACTGTGTAACCATGGCAACAACATAAACAAATAACTACTACTCATGTGACTGATACCATGGCAACAACATAAACAATGCACTACTACAGAGGTGACTGTGTAACCATGGTAATAACATAAACAATGCACTTCTACAGAGTTGACTGTGTAACCATGGCAACAACATAAACAATGCACTGAGCACTACTACACAGGTGACTGTGTAACCATGGCAACAACATAAACAATGCACTACTACAGAGATGGCTGTGTAACCATGGCAACAACATAAACAATGCACTTCTAAAGAGTTGAATGTGTAACCATGGCAACAACATAAACAATGCACTACTACACAGTTGACTGTGTAACCATAGCAACTACATAAACAACACACTACTACAGAGGTGACTGTGTAACCATTTCAACAACATAAACAATGCACTTCTACAGAGTGGACTCTGTAAACATGGCAACAACATAAACAATGCATTACTACAGAGGTGACTGTGTAACCATTACACAAAATAAACAACACACTACTACAGAGGTGACTGTGTAACCATGGCAACAACATAAACAATGCACTACTACACATGTAACTGTGTAACCATGGCAACAACATAAACAAAGAACTACTACACATGTGACTGTGAAACCATGGCAACAACATAAAGAATGCACTACTACAGAGATGACTGTGTAACCATGACAATAACATAAACAATGCACTTCTACAGAGTTGACTGTGTAACCATGGCAACAACATAAACAATGCACTACTACAGAGGTGACTGTGTAACCATGGCAACATAAACAATGCACTACTACAGAGGTGACTGTGTAACCATAGCAACAAAATAAACAACACACTACTACAGAGGTGACTGTGTAACCATGGCAACAACATACATAATTCACTACTACACAGGTAACTGTGTAACCATGGCAACAGCATAAACAATGCACTACTACAGATGAGACTGTGTAACCATGGCAACAAAATAAACAACACACTACTACAGAGGTGACTGTGTAACCATGGCAACAAAATAAACAACACACTACTACAGAGGTAACTGTAACCATGGCAACAACATAAACAATGCACTACTACACAGGTGACTGTGTAACCATGGCAATAACATAAACAAAGAACTACTACACATGTGACTGTGAAACCATGGCAACAACATAAACAATGCACTACTACAAAGGTGACTGTGTAACCATGGCAATAACATAAACAATGCACTGCTACAGAGTTGACTGTGTAACCATGGCAACAACATAAACAATGCACTACTACAGAGGTGACTGTGTAACCATAGCAACAAAATAAACAACACACTACTACAGAGGTGACTGTGTAACCATGGCAACATTATAAACAATGCACTGCTACACCGGTGACTGTGTAACCATGGCAACAACATAAACAAAGAACTACTACACATGTGACTGTGAAACCATGGCAACAACATAAACAATGCACTACTACAGAGGTGACTGTGTAACCATGGCAATAACATAAACAATGCACTTCTACAGAGTTGACTGTGTAACCATGGCAACAACATAAACAATGCACTACTACAGAGGTGACTGTGTAACGATGGCAACAACATAAACAATGCACTACTAAAGTGATGACTGTGTAACCATAGCAACAAAATAAACAACACACTACTACAGAGGTGACTGTGTAACCATAGCAACAACATAAACAATGCACTGAGCACTACTACACAGGTGACTGTGTAACCATGGCAACAACATAAACAATGTATTCTACAGAGATGGCTGTTTAACCATGGCAACAACATAAACAATGCACTTGTACAGAGTTGACTGTGTAACCATGGCAACAACATAAACAATGCACTTCAACAGAGGTGACTGTGTAACCATGGCAATAACATAAACAATGCACTTCTACAGAGTTGACTCTGTAACCATGGCAACAACATAAACAATGCACTACTACAGAGGTGACTGTGTAACCATGGCAATAACATAAACAATGCACTTCTACAGAATTGACTGTGTAACCATGGCAACAACATAAACAGTGCACTATTACAGAGGTGACTGTGTAACCATAGCAACAAAATAAACAACACACTACTACAGAGGTGACTGTGTAACCATGGCAACAACATAAACAATGCACTTCTACAGAGTTGACTGTGTAACCATGGCAACAACATAAACAGTGCACTATTACAGAGGTGACTGTGTAACCATAGCAACAAAATAAACAACACACTACTACAGAGGTGACTGTGTAACCATGGCAACAACATAAACAATGCACTTCTACAGAGTTGACTGTGTAACCATGGCAACAACATAAACAATGCACTGAGCACTACTACGCAGGTGACTATGTAACCATGGCAACAACATAAACAATGCACTACTACAGAGATGGCTTTGTAACCATGGCAACAACATAAACAATGCACTTCTAAAGAGTTGACTGTGTAACCATGGCAACAACATAAACAATGCACGACTACACAGTTGACTGTGTAACCATGGCAACAGCATAAACAATGAACTACTACAGATGAGACTGTGTAACCATGGCAACAAAATAAACAACACACTACTACAGAGGTGACTGTGTAACCATGGCCACAACATAAACAATGCACTACTACACAGGTAACTGTGTAACCATGGCAACAGCATAAACAATGCACTACTACAGATGAGACTGTGTAACCATGGCAACAAAATAAACAACACACTACTACAGAGGTGACTGTGTAACCATGGCAACAACATTAACAATGCACTACAACACAGGTGACTGTGTAACCATGGCAACAACATAAACAAAGAACTACTACTCATGTGACTGTGATACCATGGCTATAACATAAACAATGCACTACTACAGAGGTGACTGTGTAACCATGGCAATAACATAAACAATGCACTTCTACAGAGTTGACTGTGTAACCATGGCAACAACATAAACAATGCACTGAGCACTACTACACAGGTGACTGTGTAACCATGGCAACAACATAAACAATGCACTACTACAGAGGTGAATGTGTAACCATGGCAACAACATAAACAATGCACTTCTAAAGAGTTGAATGTGTAACCATGGCAACAACATAAACAATGCACTACTACACAGTTGACTGTAACAATAGCAACTACATAAACAACACACTACTACAGAGGTGACTGTGTAACCATGGCAACAACATAAACAATGCACTACTACAGAGGTGACTGTGTAACCATAGCAACAAAATAAACAACACACTACTACAGAGGTGACTGTGTAACCATGGCAACAACATAAATAATGCACTACTACACAGGTAACTGTGTAACCATGGCAACAGCATAAACAATGCACTACTACAGATGAGACTGTGTAACCATGGCAACAAAATAAACAACACACTACTACAGAGATAACTGTGTAACCATGGCAACAAAATAAACAACACACTACTACAGAGGTAACTGTAACCATGGCAACAACATAAACAATGCACTACTACACAGGTGACTGTGTAACCATGGCAATAACATAAACAAAGAACTACTACACATGTGACTGTGAAACCATGGCAACAACATAAACAATGCACTACTACAGAGGTGACATTGTAACCATGGCAATAACATAAACAATGCACTTCTACAGAGTTGACTGTGTAACCATGGCAACAACATAAACAATGCACTACTACAGAGGTGACTGTGTAACCATAGCAACAAAATAAACAACACACTACTACAGAGGTGACTGTGCAACCATGGCAACAACATAAACAATGCACTGAGCACTACTACACAGGTGACTGTGTAACCATGGCAACAACATAAACAATGCACTACTACAGGGGGGACTGTGTAACCATGGCAACAACATAAACAATGCACTACTACACAGGTGACTGTGTAACCATGGCAACAACTTAAATAAAGAACTACTACACATGTGACTGTGAAACCATGGCAACAACATAAACAATGCACTACTACACATGTGACTCTGAAACCATGGCAACAACATAAACAAAGAACTACTACAGAGGTGACTGTGTAACCATGGCAACAACATAAACAATGCACTTCTACAGAGGTGACTGTGTAACCATGGCAATAACATAAACAATGCACTTGTACAGAATTGACTCTGTAACCATGGCAACAACATAAACAATGCACTACTACAGAGGTGACTGTGTAACCATGGCAACAAAATAAACAACACACTATTACAGAAGTGACTGTGTAACCATGGCAACAACATAAACAATGCACTTGTACAGAGTTGACTGCGTAACCATGGCAACAACATAAACAATGCACTACTACTGATGAGACTGTGTAACCATGGCAACAACATAAACAATGCACTTGTACAGAGTTGACTGCGTAACCATGGCAACAACATAAACAATGCACTACTACTGATGAGACTGTGTAACCATGGGAACAACATAAACAATGCACTTCTACAGAGTTGACTGTGTAACCATGGCAACAACATAAACAGTGCACTGAGCACTACTACACAGGTGACTATGTAACCATGGCAACAACATAAACAATGCACTTCTACAGAGGTGACTGTGTAACCATGGCAACAACATAAACAATGCACTTCTACAGAGTTGACTCTGTAACTATGGCAACAACATAAACAATGCATTACTACAGAGGTGACTGTGTAACTATGGCACCAACATAAACAATGCACTACTACACAGGTAACTGTGTAACCATGGCAACAGCATAAACAATGCACTACTACAGATGAGACTGTGTAACCATGGCAACAAAATAAACAACACACTACTACAGAGGTGACTGTGTAACCATGGCCACAACATAAACAATGCACTACTACACAGGTAACTGTGTAACCATGGCAACAGCATAAACAATGCACTACTACAGATGAGACTGTGTAACCATGGCAACAAAATAAACAACACACTACTACAGAGGTGACTGTGTAACCATGGCAATAACATAAACAATGCACTTCTACAGAGTTGACTGTGTAACCATGGCACCAACATAAGCAATGCACTGAGCACTACTACACAGGTGACTGTGTAACCATGGCAACAACATAAACAATGCACTACTACAGAGATTGCTGTGTAACCATGGCAACAACATAAACAATGCACTACTACAGAGGTGACTGTGTAACCATGGCACCAACATAAGCAATGCACTACTACACAGGTAACTGTAACCATGGCAACAGCATAAACAATGCACTACTACAGATGAGACTGTGTAACCATGGCAACAAAATAAACAATGCACTACTACACAGGTGACTGTGTAACCATGGCAACAACATAAACAAATAACTACTACTCATGTGACTGATACCATGGCAACAACATAAACAATGCACTACTACAGAGGTGACTGTGTAACCATGGTAATAACATAAACAATGCACTTCTACAGAGTTGACTGTGTAACCATGGCAACAACATAAACAATGCACTGAGCACTACTACACAGGTGACTGTGTAACCATGGCAACAACATAAACAATGCACTACTACAGAGATGGCTGTGTAACCATGGCAACAACATAAACAATGCACTTCTAAAGAGTTGAATGTGTAACCATGGCAACAACATAAACAATGCACTACTACACAGTTGACTGTGTAACCATAGCAACTACATAAACAACACACTACTACAGAGGTGACTGTGTAACCATTTCAACAACATAAACAATGCACTTCTACAGAGTGGACTCTGTAAACATGGCAACAACATAAACAATGCATTACTACAGAGGTGACTGTGTAACCATTACACAAAATAAACAACACACTACTACAGAGGTGACTGTGTAACCATGGCAACAACATAAACAATGCACTACTACACATGTAACTGTGTAACCATGGCAACAACATAAACAAAGAACTACTACACATGTGACTGTGAAACCATGGCAACAACATAAAGAATGCACTACTACAGAGATGACTGTGTAACCATGACAATAACATAAACAATGCACTTCTACAGAGTTGACTGTGTAACCATGGCAACAACATAAACAATGCACTACTACAGAGGTGACTGTGTAACCATGGCAACATAAACAATGCACTACTACAGAGGTGACTGTGTAACCATAGCAACAAAATAAACAACACACTACTACAGAGGTGACTGTGTAACCATGGCAACAACATACATAATTCACTACTACACAGGTAACTGTGTAACCATGGCAACAGCATAAACAATGCACTACTACAGATGAGACTGTGTAACCATGGCAACAAAATAAACAACACACTACTACAGAGGTGACTGTGTAACCATGGCAACAAAATAAACAACACACTACTACAGAGGTAACTGTAACCATGGCAACAACATAAACAATGCACTACTACACAGGTGACTGTGTAACCATGGCAATAACATAAACAAAGAACTACTACACATGTGACTGTGAAACCATGGCAACAACATAAACAATGCACTACTACAAAGGTGACTGTGTAACCATGGCAATAACATAAACAATGCACTGCTACAGAGTTGACTGTGTAACCATGGCAACAACATAAACAATGCACTACTACAGAGGTGACTGTGTAACCATAGCAACAAAATAAACAACACACTACTACAGAGGTGACTGTGTAACCATGGCAACATTATAAACAATGCACTGCTACACCGGTGACTGTGTAACCATGGCAACAACATAAACAAAGAACTACTACACATGTGACTGTGAAACCATGGCAACAACATAAACAATGCACTACTACAGAGGTGACTGTGTAACCATGGCAATAACATAAACAATGCACTTCTACAGAGTTGACTGTGTAACCATGGCAACAACATAAACAATGCACTACTACAGAGGTGACTGTGTAACGATGGCAACAACATAAACAATGCACTACTAAAGTGATGACTGTGTAACCATAGCAACAAAATAAACAACACACTACTACAGAGGTGACTGTGTAACCATAGCAACAACATAAACAATGCACTGAGCACTACTACACAGGTGACTGTGTAACCATGGCAACAACATAAACAATGTATTCTACAGAGATGGCTGTTTAACCATGGCAACAACATAAACAATGCACTTGTACAGAGTTGACTGTGTAACCATGGCAACAACATAAACAATGCACTTCAACAGAGGTGACTGTGTAACCATGGCAATAACATAAACAATGCACTTCTACAGAGTTGACTCTGTAACCATGGCAACAACATAAACAATGCACTACTACACAGGTGACTGTGTAACCATGGCAACAACATAAATAAAGAACTACTACACATGTGACTGTGAAACCATGGCAACAACATAAACAATGCATTACTACACATGTGACTCTGAAACCATGGCAACAACATAAACAATGCACTACTACAGAGGTGACTGTGTAACCATGGCAACAACATAAACAATGCACTACTACACAGTTGACTGTGTAACCATGGCAACAACATAAACAAAGAACTACTACACATGTGACTGTGAAACCATGGTAACAACATAAACAATGCACTACTACAGAGGTGACTGTGTAACCATGGCAACAACATAAACAATGCACTACTACAGAGGTGACTGTGTAACCATGGCAACAACATAAATAATGCACTGAGCACTATTACACAGGGGACTGTGTAACCATTGCAACAACATAAACAATGCACTACTACAGAGATGGCTGTGTAACCATGGCAACAACATAAACAATGCACTTCTAAAGAGTTGACTGTGTAACTATGGCAACAACATAAACAATGCATGACTACACAGTTGACTGTAACCATAGCAACTACATAAACAACACACTACTACAGAGGTGATTATGTAACCATGGCAACAACATAAACAATGCACTTCTACAGAGTTGACTCTGTAACCATGGCAACAACGTAAACAATGCATTACTACAGAGGTGACTGTGTAACCATGGCACCAACATAAACAATGCACTACTTCACAGGTAACTGTGTAACCATGGCAACAGCATAAACAATGCACTACTACAGATGAGACTGTGTAACCATGGCAACAAAATAAACAACACACTACTACAGAGGTGACTGTGTAACCATGGCAACAACATTAACAATGCACTACTACACAGGTGACTGTGTAACCATGGCAACAACATATACAAAGAACTACTACACATGTGACTATGAAATCATGGCAACAACATAAACAATGCACTACTACAGAGGTGACTGTGTAACCATGGCAATAACATAAACAATGCACTTCTACAGAATTGACTGTGTAACCATGGCAACAACATAAACAGTGCACTATTACAGAGGTGACTGTGTAACTATAGCAACAAAATAAACAACACACTACTACAGAGGTGACTGTGTAACCATGGCAACAACATAAACAATGCACTTCTACAGAGTTGACTGTGTAACCATGGCAACAACATAAACAGTGCACTATTACAGAGGTGACTGTGTAACCATAGCAACAAAATAAACAACACACTACTACAGAGGTGACTGTGTAACCATGGCAACAACATAAACAATGCACTTCTACAGAGTTGACTGTGTAACCATGGCAACAACATAAACAATGCACTGAGCACTACTACGCAGGTGACTATGTAACCATGGCAACAACATAAACAATGCACTACTACAGAGATGGCTGTGTAACCATGGCAACAACATAAACAATGCACTTCTAAAGAGTTGACTGTGTAACCATGGCAACAACATAAGCAATGCACGAGTACACAGTTGACTGTGTAACCATGGCAACAGCATAAACAATGCACTACTACAGATGAGACTGTGTAACCATGGCAACAAAATAAACAACACACTACTACAGAGGTGACTGTGTAACCATGGCCACAACATAAACAATGCACTACTACACAGGTAACTGTGTAACCATGGCAACAACATAAACAATGCACTACTACAGAGGTGACTGTGTAACCATGGCACCAACATAAGCAATGCACTACTACACAGGTAACTGTAACCATGGCAACAGCATAAACAATGCACTACTACAGATGAGACTGTGTAACCATGGCAACAAAATAAACAATGCACTACTACACAGGTGACTGTGTAACCATGGCAACAACATAAACAAAGAACTACTACTCATGTGACTGTGATACCATGGCAACAACAAAAACAATGCACTACTACAGAGGTGACTGTGTAACCATGGCAACAACATAAACAATGCACTTCTACAGAGTTGACTGTGTAACCATGGCAACAACATAAACAATGCACTGAGCACTACTACACAGGTGACTGTGTAACCATGGCAACAACATAAACAATGCACTACTACAGAGATGGCTGTGTAACCATGGCAACAACATAAACAATGCACTTCTAAAGAGTTGAATGTGTAACCATGGCAACAACATAAACAATGCACTACTACACAGTTGACTGTAACCATAGCAACTACATAAACAACACACTACTACAGAGGTGACTGTGTAACCATGGCAACAACATAAACAATGCACTTCTACAGAGTGGACTCTGTAAACATGGCAACAACATAAACAATGCATTACTACAGAGGTGACTGTGTAACCATTGCACCAACATAAACAATGCACTACTACACAGGTAACTGTGTAACCATGGCAACAGCATAAACAATGCACTACTACAGATGAGACTGTGTAACCATTACACAAAATAAACAACGCACTACTACAGAGGTGACTGTGTAACCATGGCAACAACTTAAACAATGCACTACTACACATGTAACTGTGTAACCATGGCAACAACATAAACAAAGAACTACTACACATGTGACTGTGAAACCATGGCAACAACATAAACAATGCACTACTACAGAGATGACTGTGTAACCATGACAATAACATAAACAATGCACTTCTACAGAGTTGACTGTGTAACCATGGCAACAACATAAACAATGCACTACTACAGAGGTGACTGTGTAACCATGGCAACAACATAAACAATGCACTACTACAGAGGTGACTGTGTAACCATAGCAACAAAATAAACAACACACTACTACAGAGGTGACTGTGTAACCATGGCAACAACATAAATAATGCACTACTACACAGGTAACTGTGTAACCATGGCAACAGCATAAACAATGCACTACTACAGATGAGACTGTGTAACCATGGCAACAAAATAAACAACACACTACTACAGAGGTGACTGTGTAACCATGGCAACAAAATAAACAACACACTACTACAGAGGTAACTGTAACCATGGCAACAACATAAACAATGCACTACTACACAGGTGACTGTGTAACCATGGCAATAACATAAACAAATAACTACTACACATGTGACTGTGAAACCATGGCAACAACATAAACAATGCACTACTACAAAGGTGACTGTGTAACCATGGCAATAACATAAACAATGCACTGCTACAGAGTTGACTGTGTAACCATGGCAACAACATAAACAATGCACTACTACAGAGGTGACTGTGTAACCATAGCAACAAAATAAACAAAACACTACTACAGAGGTGACTGTGTAACCATGGCAACATTATAAACAATGCACTGCTACACCGGTGACTGTGTAACCATGGCAACAACATAAACAAAGAACTACTACACATGTGACTGTGAAACCATGGCAACAACATAAACAATGCACTACTACAGAGGTGACTGTGTAACCATGGCAATAACATAAACAATGCACTTCTACAGAGTTGACTGTGTAACCATGGCAACAACATAAACAATGCACTACTACAGAGGTGACTGTGTAACGATGGCAACAACATAAACAATGCACTACTAAAGTGATGACTGTGTAACCATAGCAACAAAATAAACAACACACTACTACAGAGGTGACTGTGTAACCATAGCAACAACATAAACAATGCACTGAGCACTACTACACAGGTGACTGTGTAACCATGGCAACAACATAAACAATGCATTCTACAGAGATGGCTGTTTAACCATGGCAACAACATAAACAATGCACTTGTACAGAGTTGACTGTGTAACCATGGCAACAACATAAACAATGCACTTCAACAGAGGTGACTGTGTAACCATGGCAATAACATAAACAATGCACTTCTACAGAGTTGACTCTGTAACCATGGCAACAACATAAACAATGCACTACTACACAGGTGACTGTGTAACCATGGCAACAACATAAATAAAGAACTACTACACATGTGACTGTGAAACCATGGCAACAACATAAACAATGCATTACTACACATGTGACTCTGAAACCATGGCAACAACATAAACAATGCACTACTACAGAGGTGACTGTGTAACCATGGCAACAACATAAACAATGCACTACTACACAGTTGACTGTGTAACCATGGCAACAACATAAACAAAGAACTACTACACATGTGACTGTGAAACCATGGTAACAACATAAACAATGCACTACTACAGAGGTGACTGTGTAACCATGGCAACAACATAAACAATGCACTACTACAGAGGTGACTGTGTAACCATGGCAACAACATAAATAATGCACTGAGCACTACTACACAGGTGACTGTGTAACCATTGCAACAACATAAACAATGCACTACTACAGAGATGGCTGTGTAACCATGGCAACAACATAAACAATGCACTTCTAAAGAGTTGACTGTGTAACTATGGCAACAACATAAACAATGCATGACTACACAGTTGACTGTAACCATAGCAACTACATAAACAACACACTACTACAGAGGTGATTATGTAACCATGGCAACAACATAAACAATGCACTTCTACAGAGTTGACTCTGTAACCATGGCAACAACGTAAACAATGCATTACTACAGAGGTGACTGTGTAACCATGGCACCAACATAAACAATGCACTACTTCACAGGTAACTGTGTAACCATGGCAACAGCATAAACAATGCACTACTACAGATGAGACTGTGTAACCATGGCAACAAAATAAACAACACACTACTACAGAGGTGACTGTGTAACCATGGCAACAACATTAACAATGCACTACTACACAGGTGACTGTGTAACCATGGCAACAACATATACAAAGAACTACTACACATGTGACTATGAAATCATGGCAACAACATAAACAATGCACTACTACAGAGGTGACTGTGTAACCATGGCAATAACATAAACAATGCACTTCTACAGAATTGACTGTGTAACCATGGCAACAACATAAACAGTGCACTATTACAGAGGTGACTGTGTAACTATAGCAACAAAATAAACAACACACTACTACAGAGGTGACTGTGTAACCATGGCAACAACATAAACAATGCACTTCTACAGAGTTGACTGTGTAACCATGGCAACAACATAAACAGTGCACTATTACAGAGGTGACTGTGTAACCATAGCAACAAAATAAACAACACACTACTACAGAGGTGACTGTGTAACCATGGCAACAACATAAACAATGCACTTCTACAAAGTTGACTGTGTAACCATGGCAACAACATAAACAATGCACTGAGCACTACTACGCAGGTGACTATGTAACCATGGCAACAACATAAACAATGCACTACTACAGAGATGGCTGTGTAACCATGGCAACAACATAAACAATGCACTTCTAAAGAGTTGACTGTGTAACCATGGCAACAACATAAGCAATGCACGAGTACACAGTTGACTGTGTAACCATGGCAACAGCATAAACAATGCACTACTACAGATGAGACTGTGTAACCATGGCAACAAAATAAACAACACACTACTACAGAGGTGACTGTGTAACCATGGCCACAACATAAACAATGCACTACTACACAGGTAACTGTGTAACCATGGCAACAACATAAACAATGCACTACTACAGAGGTGACTGTGTAACCATGGCACCAACATAAGCAATGCACTACTACACAGGTAACTGTAACCATGGCAACAGCATAAACAATGCACTACTACAGATGAGACTGTGTAACCATGGCAACAAAATAAACAATGCACTACTACACAGGTGACTGTGTAACCATGGCAACAACATAAACAAAGAACTACTACTCATGTGACTGTGATACCATGGCAACAACAAAAACAATGCACTACTACAGAGGTGACTGTGTAACCATGGCAACAACATAAACAATGCACTTCTACAGAGTTGACTGTGTAACCATGGCAACAACATAAACAATGCACTGAGCACTACTACACAGGTGACTGTGTAACCATGGCAACAACATAAACAATGCACTACTACAGAGATGGCTGTGTAACCATGGCAACAACATAAACAATGCACTTCTAAAGAGTTGAATGTGTAACCATGGCAACAACATAAACAATGCACTACTACACAGTTGACTGTAACCATAGCAACTACATAAACAACACACTACTACAGAGGTGACTGTGTAACCATGGCAACAACATAAACAATGCACTTCTACAGAGTGGACTCTGTAAACATGGCAACAACATAAACAATGCATTACTACAGAGGTGACTGTGTAACCATTGCACCAACATAAACAATGCACTACTACACAGGTAACTGTGTAACCATGGCAACAGCATAAACAATGCACTACTACAGATGAGACTGTGTAACCATTACACAAAATAAACAACGCACTACTACAGAGGTGACTGTGTAACCATGGCAACAACATAAACAATGCACTACTACACATGTAACTGTGTAACCATGGCAACAACATAAACAAAGAACTACTACACATGTGACTGTGAAACCATGGCAACAACATAAACAATGCACTACTACAGAGATGACTGTGTAACCATGACAATAACATAAACAATGCACTTCTACAGAGTTGACTGTGTAACCATGGCAACAACATAAACAATGCACTACTACAGAGGTGACTGTGTAACCATGGCAACAACATAAACAATGCACTACTACAGAGGTGACTGTGTAACCATAGCAACAAAATAAACAACACACTACTACAGAGGTGACTGTGTAACCATGGCAACAACATAAATAATGCACTACTACACAGGTAACTGTGTAACCATGGCAACAGCATAAACAATGCACTACTACAGATGAGACTGTGTAACCATGGCAACAAAATAAACAACACACTACTACAGAGGTGACTGTGTAACCATGGCAACAAAATAAACAACACACTACTACAGAGGTAACTGTAACCATGGCAACAACATAAACAATGCACTACTACACAGGTGACTGTGTAACCATGGCAATAACATAAACAAAGAACTACTACACATGTGACTGTGAAACCATGGCAACAACATAAACAATGCACTACTACAAAGGTGACTGTGTAACCATGGCAATAACATAAACAATGCACTGCTACAGAGTTGACTGTGTAACCATGGCAACAACATAAACAATGCACTACTACAGAGGTGACTGTGTAACCATAGCAACAAAATAAACAAAACACTACTACAGAGGTGACTGTGTAACCATGGCAACATTATAAACAATGCACTGCTACACCGGTGACTGTGTAACCATGGCAACAACATAAACAAAGAACTACTACACATGTGACTGTGAAACCATGGCAACAACATAAACAATGCACTACTACAGAGGTGACTGTGTAACCATGGCAATAACATAAACAATGCACTTCTACAGAGTTGACTGTGTAACCATGGCAACAACATAAACAATGCACTACTACAGAGGTGACTGTGTAACGATGGCAACAACATAAACAATGCACTACTAAAGTGATGACTGTGTAACCATAGCAACAAAATAAACAACACACTACTACAGAGGTGACTGTGTAACCATAGCAACAACATAAACAATGCACTGAGCACTACTACACAGGTGACTGTGTAACCATGGCAACAACATAAACAATGCATTCTACAGAGATGGCTGTTTAACCATGGCAACAACATAAACAATGCACTTGTACAGAGTTGACTGTGTAACCATGGCAACAACATAAACAATGCACTTCAACAGAGGTGACTGTGTAACCATGGCAATAACATAAACAATGCACTTCTACAGAGTTGACTCTGTAACCATGGCAACAACATAAACAATGCACTACTACACAGGTGACTGTGTAACCATGGCAACAACATAAATAAAGAACTACTACACATGTGACTGTGAAACCATGGCAACAACATAAACAATGCATTACTACACATGTGACTCTGAAACCATGGCAACAACATAAACAATGCACTACTACAGAGGTGACTGTGTAACCATGGCAACAACATAAACAATGCACTACTACACAGTTGACTGTGTAACCATGGCAACAACATAAACAAAGAACTACTACAGAGGTGACTGTGTAACCATGGCAACAACATAAACAATGCACTACCACAGAGGTGACTGTGTAACCATGGCAACAACATAAATAATGCACTGAGCACTACTACACAGGTGACTGTGTAACCATTACAACAACATAAACAATGCACTACTACAGAGATGGCTGTGTAACCATGGCAACAACAAAAACAATGCACTTCTAAAGAGTTGACTGTGTAACTATGGCAACAACATAAACAATGCATGACTACACAGTTGACTGTAACCATAGCAACTACATAAACAACACACTACTACAGAGGTGATTATGTAACCATGGCAACAACATAAACAATGCACTGAGCACTACTACACAGGTGACTGTGTAACCATAGCAACAAAATAAACAACACACTACTACAGAGGTGACTGTGCAACCATGGCAACAACATAAACAATGCACTGAGCACTACTACACAGGTGACTGTGTAACCATGGCAACAACATAAACAATGCACTACTACAGATGAGACTGTGTAACCATGGCAACAAAATAAACAACACACTACTACAGAGGTGACTGTGTAACCATGGCCACAACATAAACAATGCACTACTACACAGGTGACTGTGTAACCATGGCAACAACTTAAATAAAGAACTACTACACATGTGACTGTGTAACCATGGCAACAACATAAACAAAGAACTACTACACATGTGACTGTGAAACCATGGTAACAACATAAACAATGCACTACTACAGAGGTGACTGTGTAACCATGGCAACAACATAAACAATGCACTACCACAGAGGTGACTGTGTAACCATGGCAACAACATAAATAATGCACTGAGCACTACTACACAGGTGACTGTGTAACCATTACAACAACATAAACAATGCACTACTACAGAGATGGCTGTGTAACCATGGCAACAACAAAAACAATGCACTTCTAAAGAGTTGACTGTGTAACTATGGCAACAACATAAACAATGCATGACTACACAGTTGACTGTAACCATAGCAACTACATAAACAACACACTACTACAGAGGTGATTATGTAACCATGGCAACAACATAAACAATGCACTTCTACAGAGTTGACTCTGTAACCATGGCAACAACTTAAACAATGCATTACTACAGAGGTGACTGTGTAACCATGGCACCAACATAAACAATGCACTACTTCACAGGTAACTGTGTAACCATGGCAACAGCATAAACAATGCACTACTACAGATGAGACTGTGTAACCATGGCAACAAAATAAACAACACACTACTACAGAGGTGACTGTGTAACCATGGCAACAACATTAACAATGCACTACTACACAGGTGACTGTGTAACCATGGCAACAACATAAACAAAGAACTACTACACATGTGACTGTGAAATCATGGCAACAACATAAACAATGCACTACTACAGAGGTGACTGTGTAACCATGGCAATAACATAAACAATGCACTTCTACAGAATTGACTGTGTAACCATGGCAACAACATAAACAGTGCACTATTACAGAGGTGACTGTGTAACTATAGCAACAAAATAAACAACACACTACTACAGAGGTGACTGTGTAACCATGGCAACAACATAAACAATGCACTTCTACAGAGTTGACTGTGTAACCATGGCAACAACATAAACAGTGCACTATTACAGAGGTGACTGTGTAACCATAGCAACAAAATAAACAACACACTACTACAGAGGTAACTGTAACCATGGCAACAGCATAAACAATGCACTACTACAGATGAGACTGTGTAACCATGGCAACAAAATAAACAATGCACTACAACACAGGTGACTGTGTAACCATGGCAACAAAATAAACAACACACTACTACAGAGGTAACTGTAACCATGGCAACAACATAAACAATGCACTACTACACAGGTGACTGTGTAACCATGGCAATAACATAAACAAAGAACTACTACACATGTGACTGTGAAACCATGGCAACAACATAAACAATGCACTACTACAGAGGTGACATTGTAACCATGGCAATAACATAAACAATGCACTTCTACAGAGTTGACTGTGTAACCATGGCAACAACATAAACAATGCACTACTACAGAGGTGACTGTGTAACCATAGCAACAAAATAAACAACACACTACTACAGAGGTGACTGTGCAACCATGGCAACAACATAAACAATGCACTGAGCACTACTACACAGGTGACTGTGTAACCATGGCAACAACATAAACAATGCACTACTACAGATGAGACTGTGTAACCATGGCAACAAAATAAACAACACACTACTACAGAGGTGACTGTGTAACCATGGCCACAACATAAACAATGCACTACTACACAGGTGACTGTGTAACCATGGCAACAACTTAAATAAAGAACTACTACACATGTGACTGTGTAACCATGGCAACAACATAAACAAAGAACTACTACACATGTGACTGTGAAACCATGGTAACAACATAAACAATGCACTACTACAGAGGTGACTGTGTAACCATGGCAACAACATAAACAATGCACTACCACAGAGGTGACTGTGTAACCATGGCAACAACATAAATAATGCACTGAGCACTACTACACAGGTGACTGTGTAACCATTACAACAACATAAACAATGCACTACTACAGAGATGGCTGTGTAACCATGGCAACAACAAAAACAATGCACTTCTAAAGAGTTGACTGTGTAACTATGGCAACAACATAAACAATGCATGACTACACAGTTGACTGTAACCATAGCAACTACATAAACAACACACTACTACAGAGGTGATTATGTAACCATGGCAACAACATAAACAATGCACTGAGCACTACTACACAGGTGACTGTGTAACCATAGCAACAAAATAAACAACACACTACTACAGAGGTGACTGTGCAACCATGGCAACAACATAAACAATGCACTGAGCACTACTACACAGGTGACTGTGTAACCATGGCAACAACATAAACAATGCACTACTACAGATGAGACTGTGTAACCATGGCAACAAAATAAACAACACACTACTACAGAGGTGACTGTGTAACCATGGCCACAACATAAACAATGCACTACTACACAGGTGACTGTGTAACCATGGCAACAACTTAAATAAAGAACTACTACACATGTGACTGTGTAACCATGGCAACAACATAAACAAAGAACTACTACACATGTGACTGTGAAACCATGGTAACAACATAAACAATGCACTACTACAGAGGTGACTGTGTAACCATGGCAACAACATAAACAATGCACTACCACAGAGGTGACTGTGTAACCATGGCAACAACATAAATAATGCACTGAGCACTACTACACAGGTGACTGTGTAACCATTACAACAACATAAACAATGCACTACTACAGAGATGGCTGTGTAACCATGGCAACAACAAAAACAATGCACTTCTAAAGAGTTGACTGTGTAACTATGGCAACAACATAAACAATGCATGACTACACAGTTGACTGTAACCATAGCAACTACATAAACAACACACTACTACAGAGGTGATTATGTAACCATGGCAACAACATAAACAATGCACTTCTACAGAGTTGACTCTGTAACCATGGCAACAACTTAAACAATGCATTACTACAGAGGTGACTGTGTAACCATGGCACCAACATAAACAATGCACTACTTCACAGGTAACTGTGTAACCATGGCAACAGCATAAACAATGCACTACTACAGATGAGACTGTGTAACCATGGCAACAAAATAAACAACACACTACTACAGAGGTGACTGTGTAACCATGGCAACAACATTAACAATGCACTACTACACAGGTGACTGTGTAACCATGGCAACAACATAAACAAAGAACTACTACACATGTGACTGTGAAATCATGGCAACAACATAAACAATGCACTACTACAGAGGTGACTGTGTAACCATGGCAATAACATAAACAATGCACTTCTACAGAATTGACTGTGTAACCATGGCAACAACATAAACAGTGCACTATTACAGAGGTGACTGTGTAACTATAGCAACAAAATAAACAACACACTACTACAGAGGTGACTGTGTAACCATGGCAACAACATAAACAATGCACTTCTACAGAGTTGACTGTGTAACCATGGCAACAACATAAACAGTGCACTATTACAGAGGTGACTGTGTAACCATAGCAACAAAATAAACAACACACTACTACAGAGGTAACTGTAACCATGGCAACAGCATAAACAATGCACTACTACAGATGAGACTGTGTAACCATGGCAACAAAATAAACAATGCACTACAACACAGGTGACTGTGTAACCATGGCAACAAAATAAACAACACACTACTACAGAGGTAACTGTAACCATGGCAACAACATAAACAATGCACTACTACACAGGTGACTGTGTAACCATGGCAATAACATAAACAAAGAACTACTACACATGTGACTGTGAAACCATGGCAACAACATAAACAATGCACTACTACAGAGGTGACATTGTAACCATGGCAATAACATAAACAATGCACTTCTACAGAGTTGACTGTGTAACCATGGCAACAACATAAACAATGCACTACTACAGAGGTGACTGTGTAACCATAGCAACAAAATAAACAACACACTACTACAGAGGTGACTGTGCAACCATGGCAACAACATAAACAATGCACTGAGCACTACTACACAGGTGACTGTGTAACCATGGCAACAACATAAACAATGCACTACTACAGATGAGACTGTGTAACCATGGCAACAAAATAAACAACACACTACTACAGAGGTGACTGTGTAACCATGGCCACAACATAAACAATGCACTACTACACAGGTGACTGTGTAACCATGGCAACAACTTAAATAAAGAACTACTACACATGTGACTGTGTAACCATGGCAACAACATAAACAAAGAACTACTACACATGTGACTGTGAAACCATGGTAACAACATAAACAATGCACTACTACAGAGGTGACTGTGTAACCATGGCAACAACATAAACAATGCACTACCACAGAGGTGACTGTGTAACCATGGCAACAACATAAATAATGCACTGAGCACTACTACACAGGTGACTGTGTAACCATTACAACAACATAAACAATGCACTACTACAGAGATGGCTGTGTAACCATGGCAACAACTTAAATAAAGAACTACTACACATGTGACTGTGTAACCATGGCAACAACATAAACAAAGAACTACTACACATGTGACTGTGAAACCATGGTAACAACATAAACAATGCACTACTACAGAGGTGACTGTGTAACCATGGCAACAACATAAACAATGCACTACCACAGAGGTGACTGTGTAACCATGGCAACAACATAAATAATGCACTGAGCACTACTACACAGGTGACTGTGTAACCATTACAACAACATAAACAATGCACTACTACAGAGATGGCTGTGTAACCATGGCAACAACAAAAACAATGCACTTCTAAAGAGTTGACTGTGTAACTATGGCAACAACATAAACAATGCATGACTACACAGTTGACTGTAACCATAGCAACTACATAAACAACACACTACTACAGAGGTGATTATGTAACCATGGCAACAACATAAACAATGCACTTCTACAGAGTTGACTCTGTAACCATGGCAACAACTTAAACAATGCATTACTACAGAGGTGACTGTGTAACCATGGCACCAACATAAACAATGCACTACTTCACAGGTAACTGTGTAACCATGGCAACAGCATAAACAATGCACTACTACAGATGAGACTGTGTAACCATGGCAACAAAATAAACAACACACTACTACAGAGGTGACTGTGTAACCATGGCAACAACATTAACAATGCACTACTACACAGGTGACTGTGTAACCATGGCAACAACATAAACAAAGAACTACTACACATGTGACTGTGAAATCATGGCAACAACATAAACAATGCACTACTACAGAGGTGACTGTGTAACCATGGCAATAACATAAACAATGCACTTCTACAGAATTGACTGTGTAACCATGGCAACAACATAAACAGTGCACTATTACAGAGGTGACTGTGTAACTATAGCAACAAAATAAACAACACACTACTACAGAGGTGACTGTGTAACCATGGCAACAACATAAACAATGCACTTCTACAGAGTTGACTGTGTAACCATGGCAACAACATAAACAGTGCACTATTACAGAGGTGACTGTGTAACCATAGCAACAAAATAAACAACACACTACTACAGAGGTAACTGTAACCATGGCAACAGCATAAACAATGCACTACTACAGATGAGACTGTGTAACCATGGCAACAAAATAAACAATGCACTACAACACAGGTGACTGTGTAACCATGGCAACAAAATAAACAACACACTACTACAGAGGTAACTGTAACCATGGCAACAACATAAACAATGCACTACTTCACAGGTAACTGTGTAACCATGGCAACAGCATAAACAATGCACTACTACAGATGAGACTGTGTAACCATGGCAACAAAATAAACAACACACTACTACAGAGGTGACTGTGTAACCATGGCAACAACATTAACAATGCACTACTACACAGGTGACTGTGTAACCATGGCAACAACATAAACAAAGAACTACTACACATGTGACTGTGAAATCATGGCAACAACATAAACAATGCACTACTACAGAGGTGACTGTGTAACCATGGCAATAACATAAACAATGCACTTCTACAGAATTGACTGTGTAACCATGGCAACAACATAAACAGTGCACTATTACAGAGGTGACTGTGTAACTATAGCAACAAAATAAACAACACACTACTACAGAGGTGACTGTGTAACCATGGCAACAACATAAACAATGCACTTCTACAGAGTTGACTGTGTAACCATGGCAACAACATAAACAGTGCACTATTACAGAGGTGACTGTGTAACCATAGCAACAAAATAAACAACACACTACTACAGAGGTAACTGTAACCATGGCAACAGCATAAACAATGCACTACTACAGATGAGACTGTGTAACCATGGCAACAAAATAAACAACGCACTACAACACAGGTGACTGTGTAACCATGGCAACAAAATAAACAACACACTACTACAGAGGTAACTGTAACCATGGCAACAACATAAACAATGCACTACTACACAGGTGACTGTGTAACCATGGCAATAACATAAACAAAGAACTACTACACATGTGACTGTGAAACCATGGCAACAACATAAACAATGCACTACTACAGAGGTGACATTGTAACCATGGCAATAACATAAACAATGCACTTCTACAGAGTTGACTGTGTAACCATGGCAACAACATAAACAATGCACTACTACAGAGGTGACTGTGTAACCATAGCAACAAAATAAACAACACACTACTACAGAGGTGACTGTGCAACCATGGCAACAACATAAACAATGCACTGAGCACTACTACACAGGTGACTGTGTAACCATGGCAACAACATAAACAATGCACTACTACAGATGAGACTGTGTAACCATGGCAACAAAATAAACAACACACTACTACAGAGGTGACTGTGTAACCATGGCCACAACATAAACAATGCACTACTACACAGGTGACTGTGTAACCATGGCAACAACTTAAATAAAGAACTACTACACATGTGACTGTGTAACCATGGCAACAACATAAACAAAGAACTACTACACATGTGACTGTGAAACCATGGTAACAACATAAACAATGCACTACTACAGAGGTGACTGTGTAACCATGGCAACAACATAAACAATGCACTACCACAGAGGTGACTGTGTAACCATGGCAACAACATAAATAATGCACTGAGCACTACTACACAGGTGACTGTGTAACCATTACAACAACATAAACAATGCACTACTACAGAGATGGCTGTGTAACCATGGCAACAACTTAAATAAAGAACTACTACACATGTGACTGTGTAACCATGGCAACAACATAAACAAAGAACTACTACACATGTGACTGTGAAACCATGGCAACAAAATAAACAACACACTACTACAGAGGTGACTGTGTAACCATGGCCACAACATAAACAATGCACTACTACACAGGTAACTGTAACCATGGCAACAGCATAAACAATGCACTACTACAGATGAGACTGTGTAACCATGGCACCAACATAAACAATGCACTACTTCACAGGTAACTGTGTAACCATGGCAACAGCATAAACAATGCACTACTACAGATGAGACTGTGTAACCATGGCAACAAAATAAACAACACACTACTACAGAGGTGACTGTGTAACCATGGCAACAACATTAACAATGCACTACTACACAGGTGACTGTGTAACCATGGCAACAACATAAACAAAGAACTACTACACATGTGACTGTGAAATCATGGCAACAACATAAACAATGCACTACTACAGAGGTGACTGTGTAACCATGGCAATAACATAAACAATGCACTTCTACAGAATTGACTGTGTAACCATGGCAACAACATAAACAGTGCACTATTACAGAGGTGACTGTGTAACTATAGCAACAAAATAAACAACACACTACTACAGAGGTGACTGTGTAACCATGGCAACAACATAAACAATGCACTTCTACAGAGTTGACTGTGTAACCATGGCAACAACATAAACAGTGCACTATTACAGAGGTGACTGTGTAACCATAGCAACAAAATAAACAACACACTACTACAGAGGTAACTGTAACCATGGCAACAGCATAAACAATGCACTACTACAGATGAGACTGTGTAACCATGGCAACAAAATAAACAATGCACTACAACACAGGTGACTGTGTAACCATGGCAACAAAATAAACAACACACTACTACAGAGGTAACTGTAACCATGGCAACAACATAAACAATGCACTACTACACAGGTGACTGTGTAACCATGGCAATAACATAAACAAAGAACTACTACACATGTGACTGTGAAACCATGGCAACAACATAAACAATGCACTACTACAGAGGTGACATTGTAACCATGGCAATAACATAAACAATGCACTTCTACAGAGTTGACTGTGTAACCATGGCAACAACATAAACAATGCACTACTACAGAGGTGACTGTGTAACCATGGCAACAACTTAAATAAAGAACTACTACACATGTGACTGTGTAACCATGGCAACAACATAAACAAAGAACTACTACACATGTGACTGTGAAACCATGGTAACAACATAAACAATGCACTACTACAGAGGTGACTGTGTAACCATGGCAACAACATAAACAATGCACTACCACAGAGGTGACTGTGTAACCATGGCAACAACATAAATAATGCACTGAGCACTACTACACAGGTGACTGTGTAACCATTACAACAACATAAACAATGCACTACTACAGAGATGGCTGTGTAACCATGGCAACAACTTAAATAAAGAACTACTACACATGTGACTGTGTAACCATGGCAACAACATAAACAAAGAACTACTACACATGTGACTGTGAAACCATGGCAACAAAATAAACAACACACTACTACAGAGGTGACTGTGTAACCATGGCCACAACATAAACAATGCACTACTACACAGGTAACTGTAACCATGGCAACAGCATAAACAATGCACTACTACAGATGAGACTGTGTAACCATGGCACCAACATAAACAATGCACTACTTCACAGGTAACTGTGTAACCATGGCAACAGCATAAACAATGCACTACTACAGATGAGACTGTGTAACCATGGCAACAAAATAAACAACACACTACTACAGAGGTGACTGTGTAACCATGGCAACAACATTAACAATGCACTACTACACAGGTGACTGTGTAACCATGGCAACAACATAAACAAAGAACTACTACACATGTGACTGTGAAATCATGGCAACAACATAAACAATGCACTACTACAGAGGTGACTGTGTAACCATGGCAATAACATAAACAATGCACTTCTACAGAATTGACTGTGTAACCATGGCAACAACATAAACAGTGCACTATTACAGAGGTGACTGTGTAACTATAGCAACAAAATAAACAACACACTACTACAGAGGTGACTGTGTAACCATGGCAATAACATAAACAATGCACTTCTACAGAGTTGACTGTGTAACCATGGCAACAACATAAACAATGCACTACTACAGAGGTGACTGTGTAACCATAGCAACAAAATAAACAACACACTACTACAGAGGTGACTGTGCAACCATGGCAACAACATAAACAATGCACTGAGCACTACTACACAGGTGACTGTGTAACCATGGCAACAACATAAACAATGCACTACTACAGATGAGACTGTGTAACCATGGCAACAAAATAAACAACACACTACTACAGAGGTGACTGTGTAACCATGGCCACAACATAAACAATGCACTACTACACAGGTGACTGTGTAACCATGGCAACAACTTAAATAAAGAACTACTACACATGTGACTGTGTAACCATGGCAACAACATAAACAAAGAACTACTACACATGTGACTGTGAAACCATGGTAACAACATAAACAATGCACTACTACAGAGGTGACTGTGTAACCATGGCAACAACATAAACAATGCACTACCACAGAGGTGACTGTGTAACCATGGCAACAACATAAATAATGCACTGAGCACTACTACACAGGTGACTGTGTAACCATTACAACAACATAAACAATGCACTACTACAGAGATGGCTGTGTAACCATGGCAACAACAAAAACAATGCACTTCTAAAGAGTTGACTGTGTAACTATGGCAACAACATAAACAATGCATGACTACACAGTTGACTGTAACCATAGCAACCACATAAACAACACACTACTACAGAGGTGATTATGTAACCATGGCAACAACATAAACAATGCACTTCTACAGAGTTGACTGTGTAACCATGGCACCAACATAAGCAATGCACTGAGCACTACTACACAGGTGACTGTGTAACCATGGCAACAACATAAACAATGCACTACTACAGAGATGGCTGTGTAACCATGGCAACAACATAAACAATGCACTACTACAGAGGTGACTGTGTAACCATGGCACCAACATAAACAATGCACTACTACACAGGTAACTGTAACCATGGCAACAGCATAAACAATGCACTACTACAGATGAGACTGTGTAACCATGGCAACAAAATAAACAATGCACTACAACACAGGTGACTGTGTAACCATGGCAACAAAATAAACAACACACTACTACAGAGGTAACTGTAACCATGGCAACAACATAAACAATGCACTACTACACAGGTGACTGTGTAACCATGGCAATAACATAAACAAAGAACTACTACACATGTGACTGTGAAACCATGGCAACAACATAAACAATGCACTACTACAGAGGTGACATTGTAACCATGGCAATAACATAAACAATGCACTTCTACAGAGTTGACTGTGTAACCATGGCAACAACATAAACAATGCACTACTACAGAGGTGACTGTGTAACCATAGCAACAAAATAAACAACACACTACTACAGAGGTGACTGTGTAACCATGGCCACAACATAAACAATGCACTACTACACAGGTAACTGTGTAACCATGGCAACAGCATAAACAATGCACTACTACAGATGAGACTGTGTAAACATGGCAACAAAATAAACAATTCACTTCTACAGAGTTGACTGTGTAACCATGGCACCAACATAAGCAATGCACTGAGCACTACTACACAGGTGACTGTGTAACCATGGCAACAACATAAACAATGCACTACTACAGAGATGGCTGTGTAACCATGGCAACAACATAAACAATGCACTACTACAGAGGTGACTGTGTAACCATGGCACCAACATAAACAATGCACTACTACACAGGTAACTGTAACCATGGCAACAGCATAAACAATGCACTACTACAGATGAGACTGTGTAACCATGGCAACAAAATAAACAATGCACTACAACACAGGTGACTGTGTAACCATGGCAACAAAATAAACAACACACTACTACAGAGGTAACTGTAACCATGGCAACAACATAAACAATGCACTACTACACAGGTGACTGTGTAACCATGGCAATAACATAAACAAAGAACTACTACACATGTGACTGTGAAACCATGGCAACAACATAAACAATGCACTACTACAGAGGTGACATTGTAACCATGGCAATAACATAAACAATGCACTTCTACAGAGTTGACTGTGTAACCATGGCAACAACATAAACAATGCACTACTACAGAGGTGACTGTGTAACCATAGCAACAAAATAAACAACACACTACTACAGAGGTGACTGTGCAACCATGGCAACAACATAAACAATGCACTGAGCACTACTACACAGGTGACTGTGTAACCATGGCAACAACATAAACAATGCACTACTACAGATGAGACTGTGTAACCATGGCAACAAAATAAACAACACACTACTACAGAGGTGACTGTGTAACCATGGCCACAACATAAACAATGCACTACTACACAGGTGACTGTGTAACCATGGCAACAACTTAAATAAAGAACTACTACACATGTGACTGTGTAACCATGGCAACAACATAAACAAAGAACTACTACACATGTGACTGTGAAACCATGGTAACAACATAAACAATGCACTACTACAGAGGTGACTGTGTAACCATGGCAACAACATAAACAATGCACTACCACAGAGGTGACTGTGTAACCATGGCAACAACATAAATAATGCACTGAGCACTACTACACAGGTGACTGTGTAACCATTACAACAACATAAACAATGCACTACTACAGAGATGGCTGTGTAACCATGGCAACAACAAAAACAATGCACTTCTAAAGAGTTGACTGTGTAACTATGGCAACAACATAAACAATGCATGACTACACAGTTGACTGTAACCATAGCAACTACATAAACAACACACTACTACAGAGGTGATTATGTAACCATGGCAACAACATAAACAATGCACTTCTACAGAGTTGACTCTGTAACCATGGCAACAACTTAAACAATGCATTACTACAGAGGTGACTGTGTAACCATGGCACCAACATAAACAATGCACTACTTCACAGGTAACTGTGTAACCATGGCAACAGCATAAACAATGCACTACTACAGATGAGACTGTGTAACCATGGCAACAAAATAAACAACACACTACTACAGAGGTGACTGTGTAACCATGGCAACAACATTAACAATGCACTACTACACAGGTGACTGTGTAACCATGGCAACAACATAAACAAAGAACTACTACACATGTGACTGTGAAATCATGGCAACAACATAAACAATGCACTACTACAGAGGTGACTGTGTAACCATGGCAATAACATAAACAATGCACTTCTACAGAATTGACTGTGTAACCATGGCAACAACATAAACAGTGCACTATTACAGAGGTGACTGTGTAACTATAGCAACAAAATAAACAACACACTACTACAGAGGTGACTGTGTAACCATGGCAACAACATAAACAATGCACTTCTACAGAGTTGACTGTGTAACCATGGCAACAACATAAACAGTGCACTATTACAGAGGTGACTGTGTAACCATAGCAACAAAATAAACAACACACTACTACAGAGGTAACTGTAACCATGGCAACAGCATAAACAATGCACTACTACAGATGAGACTGTGTAACCATGGCAACAAAATAAACAATGCACTACAACACAGGTGACTGTGTAACCATGGCAACAAAATAAACAACACACTACTACAGAGGTAACTGTAACCATGGCAACAACATAAACAATGCACTACTACACAGGTGACTGTGTAACCATGGCAATAACATAAACAAAGAACTACTACACATGTGACTGTGAAACCATGGCAACAACATAAACAATGCACTACTACAGAGGTGACATTGTAACCATGGCAATAACATAAACAATGCACTTCTACAGAGTTGACTGTGTAACCATGGCAACAACATAAACAATGCACTACTACAGAGGTGACTGTGTAACCATAGCAACAAAATAAACAACACACTACTACAGAGGTGACTGTGCAACCATGGCAACAACATAAACAATGCACTGAGCACTACTACACAGGTGACTGTGTAACCATGGCAACAACATAAACAATGCACTACTACAGATGAGACTGTGTAACCATGGCAACAAAATAAACAACACACTACTACAGAGGTGACTGTGTAACCATGGCCACAACATAAACAATGCACTACTACACAGGTAACTGTAACCATGGCAACAGCATAAACAATGCACTACTACAGATGAGACTGTGTAACCATGGCAACAAAATAAACAATGCACTACAACACAGGTGACTGTGTAACCATGGCAACAAAATAAACAACACACTACTACAGAGGTAACTGTAACCATGGCAACAACATAAACAATGCACTACTACACAGGTGACTGTGTAACCATGGCAATAACATAAACAAAGAACTACTACACATGTGACTGTGAAACCATGGCAACAACATAAACAATGCACTACTACAGAGGTGACATTGTAACCATGGCAATAACATAAACAATGCACTTCTACAGAGTTGACTGTGTAACCATGGCAACAACATAAACAATGCACTACTACAGAGGTGACTGTGTAACCATAGCAACAAAATAAACAACACACTACTACAGAGGTGACTGTGCAACCATGGCAACAACATAAACAATGCACTGAGCACTACTACACAGGTGACTGTGTAACCATGGCAACAACATAAACAATGCACTACTACAGATGAGACTGTGTAACCATGGCAACAAAATAAACAACACACTACTACAGAGGTGACTGTGTAACCATGGCCACAACATAAACAATGCACTACTACACAGGTGACTGTGTAACCATGGCAACAACTTAAATAAAGAACTACTACACATGTGACTGTGTAACCATGGCAACAACATAAACAAAGAACTACTACACATGTGACTGTGAAACCATGGTAACAACATAAACAATGCACTACTACAGAGGTGACTGTGTAACCATGGCAACAACATAAACAATGCACTACCACAGAGGTGACTGTGTAACCATGGCAACAACATAAATAATGCACTGAGCACTACTACACAGGTGACTGTGTAACCATTACAACAACATAAACAATGCACTACTACAGAGATGGCTGTGTAACCATGGCAACAACAAAAACAATGCACTTCTAAAGAGTTGACTGTGTAACTATGGCAACAACATAAACAATGCATGACTACACAGTTGACTGTAACCATAGCAACTACATAAACAACACACTACTACAGAGGTGATTATGTAACCATGGCAACAACATAAACAATGCACTGAGCACTACTACACAGGTGACTGTGTAACCATAGCAACAAAATAAACAACACACTACTACAGAGGTGACTGTGCAACCATGGCAACAACATAAACAATGCACTGAGCACTACTACACAGGTGACTGTGTAACCATGGCAACAACATAAACAATGCACTACTACAGATGAGACTGTGTAACCATGGCAACAAAATAAACAACACACTACTACAGAGGTGACTGTGTAACCATGGCCACAACATAAACAATGCACTACTACACAGGTGACTGTGTAACCATGGCAACAACTTAAATAAAGAACTACTACACATGTGACTGTGTAACCATGGCAACAACATAAACAAAGAACTACTACACATGTGACTGTGAAACCATGGTAACAACATAAACAATGCACTACTACAGAGGTGACTGTGTAACCATGGCAACAACATAAACAATGCACTACCACAGAGGTGACTGTGTAACCATGGCAACAACATAAATAATGCACTGAGCACTACTACACAGGTGACTGTGTAACCATTACAACAACATAAACAATGCACTACTACAGAGATGGCTGTGTAACCATGGCAACAACAAAAACAATGCACTTCTAAAGAGTTGACTGTGTAACTATGGCAACAACATAAACAATGCATGACTACACAGTTGACTGTAACCATAGCAACTACATAAACAACACACTACTACAGAGGTGATTATGTAACCATGGCAACAACATAAACAATGCACTTCTACAGAGTTGACTCTGTAACCATGGCAACAACTTAAACAATGCATTACTACAGAGGTGACTGTGTAACCATGGCACCAACATAAACAATGCACTACTTCACAGGTAACTGTGTAACCATGGCAACAGCATAAACAATGCACTACTACAGATGAGACTGTGTAACCATGGCAACAAAATAAACAACACACTACTACAGAGGTGACTGTGTAACCATGGCAACAACATAAACAAAGAACTACTACACATGTGACTGTGAAATCATGGCAACAACATAAACAATGCACTACTACAGAGGTGACTGTGTAACCATGGCAATAACATAAACAATGCACTTCTACACAGGTAACTGTAACCATGGCAACAGCATAAACAATGCACTACTACAGATGAGACTGTGTAACCATGGCAACAAAATAAACAATGCACTACAACACAGGTGACTGTGTAACCATGGCAACAACATAAACAAAGAACTACTACACATGTGACTGTGAAATCATGGCAACAACATAAACAATGCACTACTACAGAGGTGACTGTGTAACCATGGCCACAACATAAACAATGCACTACTACACAGGTAACTGTAACCATGGCAACAGCATAAACAATGCACTACTACAGATGAGACTGTGTAACCATGGCAACAAAATAAACAACGCACTACAACACAGGTGACTGTGTAACCATGGCAACAAAATAAACAACACACTACTACAGAGGTAACTGTAACCATGGCAACAACATAAACAATGCACTACTACACAGGTGACTGTGTAACCATGGCAATAACATAAACAAAGAACTACTACACATGTGACTGTGAAACCATGGCAACAACATAAACAATGCACTACTACAGAGGTGACATTGTAACCATGGCAATAACATAAACAATGCACTTCTACAGAGTTGACTGTGTAACCATGGCAACAACATAAACAATGCACTACTACAGAGGTGACTGTGTAACCATAGCAACAAAATAAACAACACACTACTACAGAGGTGACTGTGCAACCATGGCAACAACATAAACAATGCACTGAGCACTACTACACAGGTGACTGTGTAACCATGGCAACAACATAAACAATGCACTACTACAGATGAGACTGTGTAACCATGGCAACAAAATAAACAACACACTACTACACAGGTGACTGTGTAACCATGGCAACAACTTAAATAAAGAACTACTACACATGTGACTGTGAAACCATGGCAACAACATAAACAATGCACTACTACACATGTGACTCTGAAACCATGGCAACAACATAAACAACGCACTACTACAGAGGTGACTGTGTAACCATGGCAACAACATAAACAATGCACTACTACACAGGTGACTGTGTAACCATGGCAACAACTTAAATAAAGAACTACTACACATGTGACTGTGAAACCATGGCAACAACATAAACAATGCACTACTACACATGTAACTGTGTAACCATGGCAACAACATAAACAAAGAACTACTACACATGTGACTGTGAAACCATGGCAACAACATAAAGAATGCACTACTACAGAGATGACTGTGTAACCATGACAATAACATAAACAATGCACTTCTACAGAGTTGACTGTGTAACCATGGCAACAACATAAACAATGCACTTCTACAGAGGTGACTGTGTAACCATGGCAATAACATAAACAATGCACTTCTACAGAGTTGACTCTGTAACCATGGCAACAACATAAACAATGCACTACTACAGAGGTGACTGTGTAACCATGGCAACAAAATAAACAACACACTATTACAGAGGTGACTGTGTAACCATTAGAACAACATAAACAATGCACTTGTACAGAGTTGACTGTGTAACCATGGCAACAACATAAACAATGCACTACTACTGATGAGACTGTGTAACCATGGCAACAACATAAACAATGCACTTGTACAGAGTTGACTGCGTAACCATGGCAACAACATAAACAATGCACTACTACTGATGAGACTGTGTAACCATGGGAACAACATAAACAATGCACTTTTACAGAGTTGACTGTGTAACCATGGCAACAACATAAACAGTGCACTGAGCACTACTACACAGGTGACTATGTAACCATGGCAACAACATAAACAATGCACTTCTACAGAGGTGACTGTGTAACCATGGCAACAACATAAACAATGCACTTCTACAGAGTTGACTCTGTAACTATGGCAACAACATAAACAATGCATTACTACAGAGGTGACTGTGTAACTATTGCACCAACATAAACAATGCACTACTACACAGGTAACTGTGTAACCATGGCAACAGCATAAACAATGCACTACTACAGATGAGACTGTGTAACCATGGCAACAAAATAAACAACACACTACTACAGAGGTGACTGTGTAACCATGGCCACAACATAAACAATTCACTACTACACAGGTAACTGTGTAACCATGGCAACAGCATAAACAATGCACTACTACAGATGAGACTGTGTAACCATGGCAACAAAATAAACAACACACTACTACAGAGGTGACTGTGTAACCATGGCAATAACATAAACAATGCACTTCTACAGAGTTGACTGTGTAACCATGGCACCAACATAAGCAATGCACTGAGCACTACTACACAGGTGACTGTGTAACCATGGCAACAACATAAACAATGCACTACTACAGAGATGGCTGTGTAACCATGGCAACAACATAAACAATGCACTACTACAGAGGTGACTGTGTAACCATGGCACCAACATAAGCAATGCACTACTACACAGGTAACTGTAACCATGGCAACAGCATAAACAATGCACTACTACAGATGAGACTGTGTAACCATGGCAACAAAATAAACAATGCACTACTACACAGGTGACTGTGTAACCATGGCAACAACATAAACAAATAACTACTACTCATGTGACTGATACCATGGCAACAACATAAACAATGCACTACTACAGAGGTGACTGTGTAACCATGGCAATAACATAAACAATGCACTTCTACAGAGTTGACTGTGTAACCATGGCAACAACATAAACAATGCACTGAGCACTACTACACAGGTGACTGTGTAACCATGGCAACAACATAAACAATGCACTACTACAGAGATGGCTGTGTAACCATGGCAACAACATAAACAATGCACTTCTAAAGAGTTGAATGTGTAACCATGGCAACAACATAAACAATGCACTACTACACAGTTGACTGTGTAACCATAGCAACTACATAAACAACACACTACTACAGAGGTGACTGTGTAACCATTTCAACAACATAAACAATGCACTTCTACAGAGTTGACTGTGTAACCATGGCAACAACATAAACAATGCACTACTACAGAGGTGACTGTGTAACCATGACAACATAAACAACACACTACTACAGAGGTGACTGTGTAACCATGGCAACAACATACATAATGCACTACTACACAGGTAACTGTGTAACCATGGCAACAGCATAAACAATGCACTACTACAGATGAGACTGTGTAACCATGGCAACAAAATAAACAACACACTACTACAGAGGTGACTGTGTAACCATGGCAACAAAATAAACAACACACTACTACAGAGGTAACTGTAACCATGGCAACAACATAAACAATGCACTTCTACACAGGTGACTGTGTAACCATGGCAATAATATAAACAAAGAACTACTACACATGTGACTGTGAAACCATGGCAACAACATAAACAATGCACTACTACAGAGGTGACTGTGTAACCATGGCAATAACATAAACAATGCACTGCTACAGAGTTGACTGTGTAACCATGGCAACAACATAAACAATGCACTACTACAGAGGTGACTGTGTAACCATAGCAACAAAATAAACAACACACTACTACAGAGGTGACTGTGTAACCATGGCAACATTATAAACAATGCACTGCTACACCGGTGACTGTGTAACCATGGCAACAACATAAACAAAGAACTACTACACATGTGACTGTGAAACCATGGCAACAACATAAACAATGCACTACTACAGAGGTGACTGTGTAACCATGGCAATAACATAAACAATGCACTTCTACAGAGTTGACTGTGTAACCATGGCAACAACATAAACAATGCACTGAGCACTACTACGCAGGTGACTATGTAACCATGGCAACAACATAAACAATGCACTACTACAGAGATGGCTGTGTAACCATGGCAACAACATAAACAATGCACTTCTAAAGAGTTGACTGTGTAACCATGGCAACAACATAAACAATGCACTACTACAGATGAGACTGTGTAACCATGGCAACAAAATAAACAACACACTACTACAGAGGTGACTGTGTAACCATGGCCACAACATAAACAATGCACTACTACACAGGTAACTGTGTAACCATGGCAACAGCATAAACAATGCACTACTACAGATGAGACTGTGTAACCATGGCAACAAAATAAACAATGCACTTCTACAGAGTTGACTGTGTAACCATGGCACCAACATAAGCAATGCACTGAGCACTACTACACAGGTGACTGTGTAACCATGGCAACAACATAAACAATGCACTACTACAGAGATGGCTGTGTAACCATGGCAACAACATAAACAATGCACTACTACAGAGGTGACTGTGTAACCATGGCACCAACATAAGCAATGCACTACTACACAGGTAACTGTAACCATGGCAACAGCATAAACAATGCACTACTACAGATGAGACTGTGTAACCATGGCAATAACATAAACAATGCACTTCTACAGAGTTGACTGTGTAACCATGGCAACATCATAAACAATGCACTACTACAGAGGTGAATGTGTAACCAAAGCAACAAAATAAACAACACACTACTACAGAGGTGACTGTGCAACCATGGCAACAACATAAACAATGCACTGAGCACTACTACACAGGTGACTGTGTAACCATGGCAACAACATAAATAATGCACTACTACAGGAGTGACTGTGTAACCATGGCAACAACATAAACAATGCACTACTACACAGGTGACTGTGTAACCATGGCAACAACATAAATAAAGAACTACTACACATGTGACTGTGAAACCATGGCAACAACATAAACAATGCACTACTACACATGTGACTCTGAAACCATGGCAACAACATAAACAATGCACTACTACAGAGGTGACTGTGTAACCATGGCAACAACATAAACAATGCACTACTACACAGGTGACTGTGTAACCATGGCAACAACATAAACAAAGAACTACTACACATGTGACTGTGAAACCATGGTAACAACATAAACAATGCACTACTACAGAGGTGACTGTGTAACCATGGCAACAACATAAACAATGCACTACTACAGAGGTGACTGTGTAACCATGGCAACAACATAAATAATGCACAGAGCACTACTACACAGGTGACTGTGTAACCATCGCAACAACATAAACAATGCACTACTACAGAGATGGCTGTGTAACCATGGCAACAACATAAACAATGCACTTCTAAAGAGTTGACTGTGTAACTATGGCAACAACATAAACAATGCATGACTACACAGTTGACTGTAACCATAGCAACTACATAAACAACACACTACTACAGAGGTGACTATGTAACCATGGCAACAACATAAACAATGCACTTCTACAGAGTTGACTCTGTAACCATGGCAACAACGTAAACAATGCATTACTACAGAGGTGACTGTGTAACCATGGCACCAACATAAACAATGCACTACTTCACAGGTAACTGTGTAACCATGGCAACAGCATAAACAATGCACTACTACAGATGAGACTGTGTAACCATGGCAACAAAATAAACAACACACTACTACAGATGTGACTGTGTAACCATGGCAACAACATTAACAATGCACTACTACACAGGTGACTGTGTAACCATGGCAACAACATAAACAATGCACTGAGCACTACTACACAGGTGACTGTGTAACCATGGCAACAACATAAACAATGCACTACTACAGATGAGACTGTGTAACCATGGCAACAAAATAAACAACACACTACTACAGAGGTGACTGTGTAACCATGGCCACAACATAAACAATGCACTACTACACAGGTGACTGTGTAACCATGGCAACAACTTAAATAAAGAACTACTACACATGTGACTGTGTAACCATGGCAACAACATAAACAAAGAACTACTACACATGTGACTGTGAAACCATGGTAACAACATAAACAATGCACTACTACAGAGGTGACTGTGTAACCATGGCAACAACATAAACAATGCACTACCACAGAGGTGACTGTGTAACCATGGCAACAACATAAATAATGCACTGAGCACTACTACACAGGTGACTGTGTAACCATTACAACAACATAAACAATGCACTACTACAGAGATGGCTGTGTAACCATGGCAACAACAAAAACAATGCACTTCTAAAGAGTTGACTGTGTAACTATGGCAACAACATAAACAATGCATGACTACACAGTTGACTGTAACCATAGCAACTACATAAACAACACACTACTACAGAGGTGATTATGTAACCATGGCAACAACATAAACAATGCACTTCTACAGAGTTGACTCTGTAACCATGGCAACAACTTAAACAATGCATTACTACAGAGGTGACTGTGTAACCATGGCACCAACATAAACAATGCACTACTTCACAGGTAACTGTGTAACCATGGCAACAGCATAAACAATGCACTACTACAGATGAGACTGTGTAACCATGGCAACAAAATAAACAACACACTACTACAGAGGTGACTGTGTAACCATGGCAACAACATAAACAAAGAACTACTACACATGTGACTGTGAAATCATGGCAACAACATAAACAATGCACTACTACAGAGGTGACTGTGTAACCATGGCAATAACATAAACAATGCACTTCTACACAGGTAACTGTAACCATGGCAACAGCATAAACAATGCACTACTACAGATGAGACTGTGTAACCATGGCAACAAAATAAACAATGCACTACAACACAGGTGACTGTGTAACCATGGCAACAACATAAACAAAGAACTACTACACATGTGACTGTGAAATCATGGCAACAACATAAACAATGCACTACTACAGAGGTGACTGTGTAACCATGGCCACAACATAAACAATGCACTACTACACAGGTAACTGTAACCATGGCAACAGCATAAACAATGCACTACTACAGATGAGACTGTGTAACCATGGCAACAAAATAAACAACGCACTACAACACAGGTGACTGTGTAACCATGGCAACAAAATAAACAACACACTACTACAGAGGTAACTGTAACCATGGCAACAACATAAACAATGCACTACTACACAGGTGACTGTGTAACCATGGCAATAACATAAACAAAGAACTACTACACATGTGACTGTGAAACCATGGCAACAACATAAACAATGCACTACTACAGAGGTGACATTGTAACCATGGCAATAACATAAACAATGCACTTCTACAGAGTTGACTGTGTAACCATGGCAACAACATAAACAATGCACTACTACAGAGGTGACTGTGTAACCATAGCAACAAAATAAACAACACACTACTACAGAGGTGACTGTGCAACCATGGCAACAACATAAACAATGCACTGAGCACTACTACACAGGTGACTGTGTAACCATGGCAACAACATAAACAATGCACTACTACAGATGAGACTGTGTAACCATGGCAACAAAATAAACAACACACTACTACACAGGTGACTGTGTAACCATGGCAACAACTTAAATAAAGAACTACTACACATGTGACTGTGAAACCATGGCAACAACATAAACAATGCACTACTACACATGTGACTCTGAAACCATGGCAACAACATAAACAACGCACTACTACAGAGGTGACTGTGTAACCATGGCAACAACATAAACAATGCACTACTACACAGGTGACTGTGTAACCATGGCAACAACTTAAATAAAGAACTACTACACATGTGACTGTGAAACCATGGCAACAACATAAACAATGCACTACTACACATGTAACTGTGTAACCATGGCAACAACATAAACAAAGAACTACTACACATGTGACTGTGAAACCATGGCAACAACATAAAGAATGCACTACTACAGAGATGACTGTGTAACCATGACAATAACATAAACAATGCACTTCTACAGAGTTGACTGTGTAACCATGGCAACAACATAAACAATGCACTTCTACAGAGGTGACTGTGTAACCATGGCAATAACATAAACAATGCACTTCTACAGAGTTGACTCTGTAACCATGGCAACAACATAAACAATGCACTACTACAGAGGTGACTGTGTAACCATGGCAACAAAATAAACAACACACTATTACAGAGGTGACTGTGTAACCATTAGAACAACATAAACAATGCACTTGTACAGAGTTGACTGTGTAACCATGGCAACAACATAAACAATGCACTACTACTGATGAGACTGTGTAACCATGGCAACAACATAAACAATGCACTTGTACAGAGTTGACTGCGTAACCATGGCAACAACATAAACAATGCACTACTACTGATGAGACTGTGTAACCATGGGAACAACATAAACAATGCACTTTTACAGAGTTGACTGTGTAACCATGGCAACAACATAAACAGTGCACTGAGCACTACTACACAGGTGACTATGTAACCATGGCAACAACATAAACAATGCACTTCTACAGAGGTGACTGTGTAACCATGGCAACAACATAAACAATGCACTTCTACAGAGTTGACTCTGTAACTATGGCAACAACATAAACAATGCATTACTACAGAGGTGACTGTGTAACTATTGCACCAACATAAACAATGCACTACTACACAGGTAACTGTGTAACCATGGCAACAGCATAAACAATGCACTACTACAGATGAGACTGTGTAACCATGGCAACAAAATAAACAACACACTACTACAGAGGTGACTGTGTAACCATGGCCACAACATAAACAATTCACTACTACACAGGTAACTGTGTAACCATGGCAACAGCATAAACAATGCACTACTACAGATGAGACTGTGTAACCATGGCAACAAAATAAACAACACACTACTACAGAGGTGACTGTGTAACCATGGCAATAACATAAACAATGCACTTCTACAGAGTTGACTGTGTAACCATGGCACCAACATAAGCAATGCACTGAGCACTACTACACAGGTGACTGTGTAACCATGGCAACAACATAAACAATGCACTACTACAGAGATGGCTGTGTAACCATGGCAACAACATAAACAATGCACTACTACAGAGGTGACTGTGTAACCATGGCACCAACATAAGCAATGCACTACTACACAGGTAACTGTAACCATGGCAACAGCATAAACAATGCACTACTACAGATGAGACTGTGTAACCATGGCAACAAAATAAACAATGCACTACTACACAGGTGACTGTGTAACCATGGCAACAACATAAACAAATAACTACTACTCATGTGACTGATACCATGGCAACAACATAAACAATGCACTACTACAGAGGTGACTGTGTAACCATGGCAATAACATAAACAATGCACTTCTACAGAGTTGACTGTGTAACCATGGCAACAACATAAACAATGCACTGAGCACTACTACACAGGTGACTGTGTAACCATGGCAACAACATAAACAATGCACTACTACAGAGATGGCTGTGTAACCATGGCAACAACATAAACAATGCACTTCTAAAGAGTTGAATGTGTAACCATGGCAACAACATAAACAATGCACTACTACACAGTTGACTGTGTAACCATAGCAACTACATAAACAACACACTACTACAGAGGTGACTGTGTAACCATTTCAACAACATAAACAATGCACTTCTACAGAGTTGACTGTGTAACCATGGCAACAACATAAACAATGCACTACTACAGAGGTGACTGTGTAACCATGACAACATAAACAACACACTACTACAGAGGTGACTGTGTAACCATGGCAACAACATACATAATGCACTACTACACAGGTAACTGTGTAACCATGGCAACAGCATAAACAATGCACTACTACAGATGAGACTGTGTAACCATGGCAACAAAATAAACAACACACTACTACAGAGGTGACTGTGTAACCATGGCAACAAAATAAACAACACACTACTACAGAGGTAACTGTAACCATGGCAACAACATAAACAATGCACTTCTACACAGGTGACTGTGTAACCATGGCAATAATATAAACAAAGAACTACTACACATGTGACTGTGAAACCATGGCAACAACATAAACAATGCACTACTACAGAGGTGACTGTGTAACCATGGCAATAACATAAACAATGCACTGCTACAGAGTTGACTGTGTAACCATGGCAACAACATAAACAATGCACTACTACAGAGGTGACTGTGTAACCATAGCAACAAAATAAACAACACACTACTACAGAGGTGACTGTGTAACCATGGCAACATTATAAACAATGCACTGCTACACCGGTGACTGTGTAACCATGGCAACAACATAAACAAAGAACTACTACACATGTGACTGTGAAACCATGGCAACAACATAAACAATGCACTACTACAGAGGTGACTGTGTAACCATGGCAATAACATAAACAATGCACTTCTACAGAGTTGACTGTGTAACCATGGCAACAACATAAACAATGCACTGAGCACTACTACGCAGGTGACTATGTAACCATGGCAACAACATAAACAATGCACTACTACAGAGATGGCTGTGTAACCATGGCAACAACATAAACAATGCACTTCTAAAGAGTTGACTGTGTAACCATGGCAACAACATAAACAATGCACTACTACAGATGAGACTGTGTAACCATGGCAACAAAATAAACAACACACTACTACAGAGGTGACTGTGTAACCATGGCCACAACATAAACAATGCACTACTACACAGGTAACTGTGTAACCATGGCAACAGCATAAACAATGCACTACTACAGATGAGACTGTGTAACCATGGCAACAAAATAAACAATGCACTTCTACAGAGTTGACTGTGTAACCATGGCACCAACATAAGCAATGCACTGAGCACTACTACACAGGTGACTGTGTAACCATGGCAACAACATAAACAATGCACTACTACAGAGATGGCTGTGTAACCATGGCAACAACATAAACAATGCACTACTACAGAGGTGACTGTGTAACCATGGCACCAACATAAGCAATGCACTACTACACAGGTAACTGTAACCATGGCAACAGCATAAACAATGCACTACTACAGATGAGACTGTGTAACCATGGCAATAACATAAACAATGCACTTCTACAGAGTTGACTGTGTAACCATGGCAACATCATAAACAATGCACTACTACAGAGGTGAATGTGTAACCAAAGCAACAAAATAAACAACACACTACTACAGAGGTGACTGTGCAACCATGGCAACAACATAAACAATGCACTGAGCACTACTACACAGGTGACTGTGTAACCATGGCAACAACATAAATAATGCACTACTACAGGAGTGACTGTGTAACCATGGCAACAACATAAACAATGCACTACTACACAGGTGACTGTGTAACCATGGCAACAACATAAATAAAGAACTACTACACATGTGACTGTGAAACCATGGCAACAACATAAACAATGCACTACTACACATGTGACTCTGAAACCATGGCAACAACATAAACAATGCACTACTACAGAGGTGACTGTGTAACCATGGCAACAACATAAACAATGCACTACTACACAGGTGACTGTGTAACCATGGCAACAACATAAACAAAGAACTACTACACATGTGACTGTGAAACCATGGTAACAACATAAACAATGCACTACTACAGAGGTGACTGTGTAACCATGGCAACAACATAAACAATGCACTACTACAGAGGTGACTGTGTAACCATGGCAACAACATAAATAATGCACAGAGCACTACTACACAGGTGACTGTGTAACCATCGCAACAACATAAACAATGCACTACTACAGAGATGGCTGTGTAACCATGGCAACAACATAAACAATGCACTTCTAAAGAGTTGACTGTGTAACTATGGCAACAACATAAACAATGCATGACTACACAGTTGACTGTAACCATAGCAACTACATAAACAACACACTACTACAGAGGTGACTATGTAACCATGGCAACAACATAAACAATGCACTTCTACAGAGTTGACTCTGTAACCATGGCAACAACGTAAACAATGCATTACTACAGAGGTGACTGTGTAACCATGGCACCAACATAAACAATGCACTACTTCACAGGTAACTGTGTAACCATGGCAACAGCATAAACAATGCACTACTACAGATGAGACTGTGTAACCATGGCAACAAAATAAACAACACACTACTACAGATGTGACTGTGTAACCATGGCAACAACATTAACAATGCACTACTACACAGGTGACTGTGTAACCATGGCAACAACATAAACAAAGAACTACTACACATGTGACTGTGAAATCATGGCAACAACATAAACAATGCACTACTACAGAGGTGACTGTGTAACCATGGCAATAACATAAACAATGCACTTCTACAGAATTGACTGTGTAACCATGGCAACAACATAAACAGTGCACTATTACAGAGGTGACTGTGTAACCATAGCAACAAAATAAACAACACACTACTACAGAGGTGACTGTGTAACCATGGCAACAACATAAACAATGCACTTCTACAGAGTTGACTGTGTAACCATGGCAACAACATAAACAGTGCACTATTACAGAGGTGACTGTGTAACCATAGCAACAAAATAAACAACACACTACTACAGAGGTGACTGTGTAACCATGGCAACAACATAAACAATGCACTTCTACAGAGTTGACTGTGTAACCATGGCAACAACATAAACAATGCACTGAGCACTACTACGCAGGTGACTATGTAACCATGGCAACAACATAAACAATGCACTACTACAGAGATGGCTGTGTAACCATGGCAACAACATAAACAATGCACTTCTAAAGAGTTGACTGTGTAACCATGGCAACAACATAAACAATGCACGACTACACAGTTGACTGTGTAACCATGGCAACAGCATAAACAATGCACTACTACAGATGAGACTGTGTAACCATGGCAACAAAATAAACAACACACTACTACAGAGGTGACTGTGTAACCATGGCCACAACATAAACAATGCACTACTACACAGGTAACTGTGTAACCATGGCAACAGCATAAACAATGCACTACTACAGATGAGACTGTGTAACCATGGCAACAAAATAAACAATGCACTTCTACAGAGTTGACTGTGTAACCATGGCACAAACATAAGCAATGCACTGAGCACTACTACACAGGTGACTGTGTAACCATGGCAACAACATAAACAATGCACTACTACAGAGATGGCTGTGTAACCATGGCAACAACATAAACAATGCACTACTACAGAGGTGACTGTGTAACCATGGCACCAACATAAGCAATGCACTACTACACAGGTAACTGTAACCATGGCAACAGCATAAACAATGCACTACTACAGATGAGACTGTGTAACCATGGCAACAAAATAAACAATGCACTACAACACAGGTGACTGTGTAACCATGGCAACAACATAAACAAAGAACTACTACTCATGTGACTGTGATACCATGGCTACAACATAAACAATGCACTACTACAGAGGTGACTGTGTAACCATGGCAATAACATAAACAATGCACTTCTACAGAGTTGACTGTGTAACCATGGCAACAACATAAAAAATGCACTGAGCACTACTACACAGGTGACTGTGTAACCATGGCAACAACATAAACAATGCACTACTACAGAGGTGAATGTGTAACCATGGCAACAACATAAACAATGCACTTCTAAAGAGTTGAATGTGTAACCATGGCAACAACATAAACAATGCACTACTACACAGTTGACTGTAACAATAGCACCTACATAAACAACACACTACTACAGAGGTGACTGTGTAACCATGGCAACAACATAAACAATGCACTACTACAGAGGTGACTGTGTAACCATAGCAACAAAATAAACAACACACTACTACAGAGGTGACTGTGCAACCATGGCAACAACATAAATAATGCACTACTACACAGGTAACTGTGTAACCATGGCAACAGCATAAACAATGCATTACTACACATGTGACTCTGAAACCATGGCAACAACATAAACAATGCACTACTACAGAGGTGACTGTGTAACCATGGCAACAACATAAACAATGCACTACTACACAGTTGACTGTGTAACCATGGCAACAACATAAACAAAGAACTACTACACATGTGACTGTGAAACCATGGTAACAACATAAACAATGCACTACTACAGAGGTGACTGTGTAACCATGGCAACAACATAAACAATGCACTTCTACAGAGTTGACTGTGTAACCATGGCAACAACATAAACAGTGCACTATTACAGAGGTGACTGTGTAACCATAGCAACAAAATAAACAACACACTACTACAGAGGTAACTGTAACCATGGCAACAACATAAACAATGCACTACTACAGAGGTGACTGTGTAACCATAGCAACAAAATAAACAACACACTACTACAGAGGTGACTGTGCAACCATGGCAACAACATAAACAATGCACTGAGCACTACTACACAGGTGACTGTGTAACCATGGCAACAACATAAACAATGCACTACTACAGATGAGACTGTGTAACCATGGCAACAAAATAAACAACACACTACTACAGAGGTGACTGTGTAACCATGGCCACAACATAAACAATGCACTACTACACAGGTGACTGTGTAACCATGGCAACAACTTAAATAAAGAACTACTACACATGTGACTGTGTAACCATGGCAACAACATAAACAAAGAACTACTACACATGTGACTGTGAAACCATGGTAACAACATAAACAATGCACTACTACAGAGGTGACTGTGTAACCATGGCAACAACATAAACAATGCACTACCACAGAGGTGACTGTGTAACCATAGCAACAAAATAAACAACACACTACTACAGAGGTGACTGTGCAACCATGGCAACAACATAAACAATGCACTGAGCACTACTACACAGGTGAATGTGTAACCATGGCAACAACATAAACAATGCACTTCTAAAGAGTTGAATGTGTAACCATGGCAACAACATAAACAATGCACTACTACACAGTTGACTGTAACAATAGCAACTACATAAACAACACACTACTACAGAGGTGACTGTGTAACCATGGCAACAACATAAACAATGCACTACTACAGAGGTGACTGTGTAACCATAGCAACAAAATAAACAACACACTACTACAGAGGTGACTGTGTAACCATGGCAACAACATAAATAATGCACTACTACACAGGTAACTGTGTAACCATGGCAACAGCATAAACAATGCACTACTACAGATGAGACTGTGTAACCATGGCAACAAAATAAACAACACACTACTACAGAGGTGACTGTGTAACCATGGCAACAAAATAAACAACACACTACTACAGAGGTAACTGTAACCATGGCAACAACATAAACAATGCACTACTACACAGGTGACTGTGTAACCATGGCAATAACATAAACAAAGAACTACTACACATGTGACTGTGAAACCATGGCAACAACATAAACAATGCACTACTACAGAGGTGACATTGTAACCATGGCAATAACATAAACAATGCACTTCTACAGAGTTGACTGTGTAACCATGGCAACAACATAAACAATGCACTACTACAGAGGTGACTGTGTAACCATAGCAACAAAATAAACAACACACTACTACAGAGGTGACTGTGCAACCATGGCAACAACATAAACAATGCACTGAGCACTACTACACAGGTGACTGTGTAACCATGGCAACAACATAAACAATGCACTACTACAGGGGTGACTGTGTAACCATGGCAACAACATAAACAATGCACTACTACACAGGTGACTGTGTAACCATGGCAACAACTTAAATAAAGAACTACTACACATGTGACTGTGAAACCATGGCAACAACATAAACAATGCACTACTACACATGTGACTCTGAAACCATGGCAACAACATAAACAATGCACTACTACAGAGGTGACTGTGTAACCATGGCAACAACATAAACAATGCACTACTACACAGGTGACTGTGTAACCATGGCAACAACATAAACAAAGAACTACTACAGAGGTGACTGTGTAACCATGGCAACAACATAAACAATGCACTTCTACAGAGGTGACTGTGTAACCATGGCAATAACATAAACAATGCACTTCTACAGAGTTGACTCTGTAACCATGGCAACAACATAAACAATGCACTACTACAGAGGTGACTGTGTAACCATGGCAACAAAATAAACAACACACTATTACAGAGGTGACTGTGTAACCATGGCAACAACATAAACAATGCACTTGTACAGAGTTGACTGCGTAACCATGGCAACAACATACACAATGCACTACTACTGATGAGACTGTGTAACCATGGCAACAACATAAACAATGCACTTGTACAGAGTTGACTGCGTAACCATGGCAACAACATAAACAATGCACTACTACTGATGAGACTGTGTAACCATGGGAACAACATAAACAATGCACTTCTACAGAGTTGACTGTGTAACCATGGCAACAACATAAACAGTGCACTGAGCACTACTACACAGGTGACTATGTAACCATGGCAACAACATAAACAATGCACTTCTACAGAGGTGACTGTGTAACCATGGCAACAACATAAACAATGCACTTCTACAGAGTTGACTCTGTAACTATGGCAACAACATAAACAATGCATTACTACAGAGGTGACTGTGTAACTATGGCACCAACATAAACAATGCACTACTACACAGGTAACTGTGTAACCATGGCAACAGCATAAACAATGCACTACTACAGATGAGACTGTGTAACCATGGCAACAAAATAAACAACACACTACTACAGAGGTGACTGTGTAACCATGGCCACAACATAAACAATTCACTACTACACAGGTAACTGTGTAACCATGGCAACAGCATAAACAATGCACTACTACAGATGACACTGTGTAACCATGGCAACAAAATAAACAACACACTACTACAGAGGTGACTGTGTAACCATGGCAATAACATAAACAATGCACTTCTACAGAGTTGACGGTGTAACCATGGCACCAACATAAGCAATGCACTGAGCACTACTACACAGGTGACTGTGTAACCATGGCAACAACATAAACAATGCACTACTACAGAGATGGCTGTGTAACCATGGCAACAACATAAACAATGCACTACTACAGAGGTGACTGTGTAACCATGGCACCAACATAAGCAATGCACTACTACACAGGTAACTGTAACCATGGCAACAGCATAAACAATGCACTACTACAGATGAGACTGTGTAACCATGGCAACAAAATAAACAATGCACTACTACACAGGTGACTGTGTAACCATGGCAACAACATAAACAAATAACTACTACTCATGTGACTGATACCATGGCAACAACATAAACAATGCACTACTACAGAGGTGACTGTGTAACCATGGCAACAACATAAACAATGCACTACTACAGAGATGGCTGTGTAACCATGGCAACAACATAAACAATGCACTTCTAAAGAGTTGAATGTGTAACCATGGCAACAACATAAACAATGCACTACTACACAGTTGACTGTGTAACCATAGCAACTACATAAACAACACACTACTACAGAGGTGACTGTGTAACCATTTCAACAACATAAACAATGCACTTCTACAGAGTGGACTCTGTAAACATGGCAACAACATAAACAATGCATTACTACAGAGGTGACTGTGTAACCATTACACAAAATAAACAACACACTATTACAGAGGTGACTGTGTAACCATGGCAACAACATAAACAATGCACTACTACACATGTAACTGTGTAACCATGGCAACAACATAAACAAAGAACTACTACACATGTGACTGTGAAACCATGGCAACAACATAAACAATGCACTACTACAGAGATGACTGTGTAACCATGACAATAACATAAACAATGCACTTCTACAGAGTTGACTGTGTAACCATGGCAACAACATAAACAATGCACTACTACAGAGGTGACTGTGTAACCATGGCAACATAAACAATGCACTACTACAGAGGTGACTGTGTAACCATAGCAACAAAATAAACAACACACTACTACAGAGGTGACTGTGTAACCATGGCAACAACATACATAATGCACTACTACACAGGTAACTGTGTAACCATGGCAACAGCATAAACAATGCACTACTACAGATGAGACTGTGTAACCATGGCAACAAAATAAACAACACACTACTACAGAGGTGACTGTGTAACCATGGCAACAAAATAAACAACACACTACTACAGAGGTAACTGTAACCATGGCAACAACATAAACAATGCACTACTACACAGGTGACTGTGTATCCATGGCAATAACATAAACAAAGAACTACTACACATGTGACTGTGAAACCATGGCAACAACATAAACAATGCACTACTACAGAGGTGACTGTGTAACCATGGCAATAACATAAACAATGCACTGCTACAGAGTTGACTGTGTAACCATGGCAACAGCATAAACAATGCACTACTACAGATGAGACTGTGTAACCATGGCAACAAAATAAACAACACACTACTACAGAGGTGACTGTGTAACCATGGCAATAACATAAACAATGCACTTCTACAGAGTTGACGGTGTAACCATGGCACCAACATAAGCAATGCACTGAGCACTACTACACAGGTGACTGTGTAACCATGGCAACAACATAAACAATGCACTACTACAGAGATGGCTGTGTAACCATGGCAACAACATAAACAATGCACTACTACAGAGGTGACTGTGTAACCATGGCACCAACATAAGCAATGCACTACTACACAGGTAACTGTAACCATGGCAACAGCATAAACAATGCACTACTACAGATGAGACTGTGTAACCATGGCAACAAAATAAACAATGCACTACTACACAGGTGACTGTGTAACCATGGCAACAACATAAACAAATAACTACTACTCATGTGACTGATACCATGGCAACAACATAAACAATGCACTACTACAGAGGTGACTGTGTAACCATGGCAACAACATAAACAATGCACTACTACAGAGATGGCTGTGTAACCATGGCAACAACATAAACAATGCACTTCTAAAGAGTTGAATGTGTAACCATGGCAACAACATAAGCAATGCACTACTACACAGTTGACTGTGTAACCATAGCAACTACATAAACAACACACTACTACAGAGGTGACTGTGTAACCATTTCAACAACATAAACAATGCACTTCTACAGAGTGGACTCTGTAAACATGGCAACAACATAAACAATGCATTACTACAGAGGTGACTGTGTAACCATTACACAAAATAAACAACACACTATTACAGAGGTGACTGTGTAACCATGGCAACAACATAAACAATGCACTACTACACATGTAACTGTGTAACCATGGCAACAACATAAACAAAGAACTACTACACATGTGACTGTGAAACCATGGCAACAACATAAACAATGCACTACTACAGAGATGACTGTGTAACCATGACAATAACATAAACAATGCACTTCTACAGAGTTGACTGTGTAACCATGGCAACAACATAAACAATGCACTACTACAGAGGTGACTGTGTAACCATGGCAACATAAACAATGCACTACTACAGAGGTGACTGTGTAACCATAGCAACAAAATAAACAACACACTACTACAGAGGTGACTGTGTAACCATGGCAACAACATACATAATGCACTACTACACAGGTAACTGTGTAACCATGGCAACAGCATAAACAATGCACTACTACAGATGAGACTGTGTAACCATGGCAACAAAATAAACAACACACTACTACAGAGGTGACTGTGTAACCATGGCAACAAAATAAACAACACACTACTACAGAGGTAACTGTAACCATGGCAACAACATAAACAATGCACTACTACACAGGTGACTGTGTAACCATGGCAATAACATAAACAAAGAACTACTACACATGTGACTGTGAAACCATGGCAACAACATAAACAATGCACTACTACAGAGGTGACTGTGTAACCATGGCAATAACATAAACAATGCACTGCTACAGAGTTGACTGTGTAACCATGGCAACAACATAAACAATGCACTACTACAGAGGTGACTGTGTAACCATAGCAACAAAATAAACAACACACTACTACAGAGGTGACTGTGTAACCATGGCAACATTATAAACAATGCACTGCTACACCGGTGACTGTGTAACCATGGCAACAACATAAACAAAGAACTACTACACATGTGACTGTGAAACCATGGCAACAACATAAACAATGCACTACTACAGAGGTGACTGTGTAACCATGGCAATAACATAAACAATGCACTTCTACAGAGTTGACTGTGTAACCATGGCAACAACATAAACAATGCACTACTACAGAGGTGACTGTGTAACGATGGCAACAACATAAACAATGCACTACTAAAGTGATGACTGTGTAACCATAGCAACAAAATAAACAACACACTACTACAGAGGTGACTGTGTAACCATAGCAACAACATAAACAATGCACTGAGCACTACTACACAGGTGACTGTGTAACCATGGCAACAACATAAACAATGCATTCTACAGAGATGGCTGTTTAACCATGGCAACAACATAAACAATGCACTTGTACAGAGTTGACTGCGTAACCATGGCAACAACATAAACAATGCACTACTACTGATGAGACTGTGTAACCATGGCAACAACATAAACAATGCACTTCTACAGAGTTGACTGTGTAACCATGGCAACAACATAAACAATGCACTTCTACAGAGGTGACTGTGTAACCATGGCAATAACATAAACAATGCACTTCTACAGAGTTGACTCTGTAACCATGGCAACAACATAAACAATGCACTACTACAGAGGTGACTGTGTAACCATGGCAACAAAATAAACAACACACTATTACAGAGGTGACCGTGTAACCATGGCAACAACATAAACAAAGAACTACTACACATGTGACTGTGAAACCATGGCAACAACATAAACAATGCACTACAACAGAGGTGACTGTGTAACCATGGCAATAACATAAACAATGCACTTCTACAGAGTTGACTGTGTAACCATGGCAACAACATAAACAGTGCACTACTACAGAGGTGACTGTGTAACCATGGCAACAACATAAACAATGCACTTCTAGAGAGTTGACTGTGTAACCATGGCAACAACATAAACAATGCACTGAGCACTACTACACAGGTGACTATGTAACCATTGCAACAACATAAACAATGCACTACTACAGAGGTGATTGTGTAACCATGGCAATAACATAAACAATGCACTTCTACAGAATTGACTGTGTAACCATGGCAACAACATAAACAGTGCACTATTACAGAGGTGACTATGTAACCATAGCAACAAAATAAACAACACACTACTACAGAGGTGACTGTGTAACCATGGCAACAACATAAACAATGCACTTCTACAGAGTTGACTGTGTAACCATGGCAACAACATAAACAGTGCACTATTACAGAGGTGACTGTGTAACCATAGCAACAAAATAAACACACTACTGCAGAGGTGACTGTGTAACCATGGCAACAACATAAACAATGCACTTCTACAGAGTTGACTGTGTAACCATGGCAACAACATAAACAATGCACTGAGCACTACTACACAGGTGACTATGTAACCATGGCAACAACATAAACAATGCACTACTACAGAGATGGCTTTGTAACCATGGCAACAACATAAACAATGCACTTCTAAAGAGTTGACTGTGTAACCATGGCAACAACATAAACAATGCACGACTACACAGTTGACTGTGTAACCATGGCAACAGCATAAACAATGCACTACTACAGATGAGACTGTGTAACCATGACAACAAAATAAACAACACACTACTACAGAGGTGACTGTGTAACCATGGCCACAACATAAACAATGCACTACTACACAGGTAACTGTGTAACCATGGCAACAGCATAAACAATGCACTACTACAGATGAGACTGTGTAACCATGGCAACAAAATAAACAATGCACTTCTACAGAGTTGACTGTGTAACCATGGCACCAACATAAGCAACGCACTGAGCACTACTACACAGGTGACTGTGTAACCATGGCAACAACATAAACAATGCACTACTACAGAGATGGCTGTGTAACCATGGCAACAACATAAACAATGCACTACTACAGAGGTGACTGTGTAACCATGGCACCAACATAAGCAATGCACTACTACACAGGTAACTGTAACCATGGCAACAGCATAAACAATGCACTACTACAGATGAGACTGTGTAACCATGGCAACAAAATAAACAATGCACTACTACACAGGGGACTGTGTAACCATGGCAACAACATAAACAAAGAACTACTACTCATGTGACTGTGATACCATGGCAACAACATAAACAATGCACTACTACAGAGGTGACTGTGTAACCATGGCAATAACATAAACAATGCACTTCTACAGAGTTGACTGTGTAACCATGGCAACAACATAAACAATGCACTGAGCACTACTACTCAGGTGACTGTGTAACCATGGCAACAACATAAACAATGCACTACTACAGAGATGGCTGTGTAACCATGGCAACAACATAAACAATGCACTTCTAAAGAGTTGAATGTGAAACCATGGCAACAACATAAACAATGCACTACTACACAGTTGACTGTAACCATAGCAACTACATAAACAACACACTACTACAGAGGTGACTGTGTAACCATAGCAATAACATAAACAAAGAACTACTACACATGTGACTGTGAAACCATGGCAACAACATAAACAATGCACTACTACAGAGGTGACTGTGTAACCATGGCAATAACATAAACAATGCACTTCTACAGAGTTGACTGTGTAACCATGGCAACAACATAAACAATGCACTACTACAGAGGTGACTGTGTAACCATAGCAACAAAATAAACAACACACTACTACAGAGGTGACTGTGTAACCATGGCAACATTATAAACAATGCACTGCTACACCGGTGACTGTGTAACCATGGCAACAACATAAACAAATAACTACTACACATGTGACTGTGAAACCATGGCAATAACATAAACAATGCACTTCTACAGAGTTGACTGTGTAACCATGGCAATAACAGAAAAAATGCACTACTACAGAGGTGACTGTGTAACGATGGCAACAACATAAACAATGCACTACTAAAGTGATGACTGTGTAACCATAGCAACAAAATAAACAACACACTACTACAGAGGTGACTGTGTAACCATAGCAACAACATAAACAATGCACTGAGCACTACTACACAGGTGACTGTGTAACCATGGCAACAACATAAACAATGCATTCTACAGAGATGGCTGTTTAACCATGGCAATAACATAAACAATGCACTTGTACAGAGTTGACTGCGTAACCATGGCAACAACATAAACAATGCACTACTACTGATGAGACTGTGTAACCATGGCAACAACATAAACAATGTACTTCTACAGAGTTGACTGTGTAACCATGGCAACAACATAAACAATGCACTTCTACAGAGGTGACTGTGTAACCATGGCAATAACATAAACAATGCACTTCTACAGAGTTAACTCTGTAACCATGGCAACAACATAAACAATGCACTACTACAGAGGTGACTGTGTAACCATGGCAACAAAATAAACAACACACTACTACAGAGGTGACTATGTAACCATGGCAATATTATAAACAATGCACTGCTACACCGGTGACTGTGTAACCATGGCAACAACATAAACAAAGAACTACTACACATGTGACTGTGAAACCATGGCAACAACATAAACAATGCACTACAACAGAGGTGACTGTGTAACCATGGCAATAACATAAACAATGCACTTCTACAGAGTTGACTGTGTAACCATGGCAACAACATAAACAAAGCACTACTACAGAGGTGACTGTGTAACCATGGCACCAACATAAGCAATGCACTACTACACAGGTAACTGTAACCATGGCAACAGCATAAACAATGCACTACTACAGATGAGACTGTGTAACCATGGCAACAAAATAAACAATGCACTACAACACAGGTGACTGTGTAACCATGGCAACAACATAAACAAAGAACTACTACTCATGTGACTGTGATACCATGGCAACAACATAAACAATGCACTACTACAGAGGTGACTGTGTAACCATGGCAATAACATAAACAATGCACTTCTACAGAATTGACTGTGTAACCATGGCAACAACATAAACAATGCACTCAGCACTACTACACAGGTGACTGTGTAACCATGGCAACAACATAAACAATGCACTACTACAGAGGTGACTGTGTAACCATGGCAACAACATAAACAATGCACTTCTAAAGAGTTGAATGTGTAACCATGGCAACAACATAAACAATGCACTACTACACAGTTGACTGTAACAATAGCAACTACATAAACAACACACTACTACAGAGGTGACTGTGTAACCATGGCAACAACATAAACAATGCATTACTACAGAGGTGACTGTGTAACCATTGCACCAACATAAACAATGCACTACTACACAGGTAACTGTGTAACCATGGCAACAGCATAAACAATGCACTACTACAGATGAGACTGTGTAACCATTACACAAAATAAACAACGCACTACTACAGAGGTGACTGTGTAACCATGGCAACAACATATACAATGCACTACTACACATGTAACTGTGTAACCATGGCAACAACATAAACAAAGAACTACTACACATGTGACTGTGAAACCATGGCAACAACATAAACAATGCACTACTACAGAGATGACTGTGTAACCATGACAATAACATAAACAATGCACTTCTACAGAGTTGACTGTGTAACCATGGCAACAACATAAACAATGCACTACTACAGAGGTGACTGTGTAACCATAGCAACAAAATAAACAACACACTACTACAGAGGTGACTGTGTAACCATGGCAACAAAATAAACAACACACTACTACAGATGTAACTGTAACCATGGCAACAACATAAACAATGCACTACTACACAGGTGACTGTGTAACCATGGCAATAACATAAACAAAGAACTACTACACATGTGACTGTGAAACCATGGCAACAACATAAACAATGCACTACTACAGAGGTGACTGTGTAACCATGGCAATAACATAAACAATGCACTTCTACAGAGTTGACTGTGTAACCATGGCAACAACATAAACAATGCACTACTACAGAGGTGACTGTGTAACCATAGCAACAACATAAACAATGCACTACTACAGATGAGACTGTGTAACCATGGCAACAAAATAAACAACACACTACTACAGAGGTGACTGTGTAACCATGGCAGCAACATAAACAATGCACTACTACACAGGTGACTGTGTAACCATGGCAACAACATAAACAAAGAACTACTACACATGTGACTGTGAAACCATGGCAACAACATAAACAATGCACTACTACAGAGGTGACTGTGTAACCATGGCAATAACATAAACAATGCACTTCTACAGAGTTGACTGTGTAACCATGGCAACAACATAAACAATGCACTACTACAGAGGTGACTGTGTAACCATGACAATAACATAAACAATGCACTTCTACAGAGTTGACTGTGTAACCATGGCAACAACATAAACAATGCACTACTACAGAGGTGACTGTGTAACCATAGCAACAAAATAAACAACACACTACTACAGAGGTGACTGTGTAACCATGGCAACAAAATAAACAACACACTACTACAGATGTAACTGTAACCATGGCAACAACATAAACAATGCACTACTACACAGGTGACTGTGTAACCATGGCAATAACATAAACAAAGAACTACTACACATGTGACTGTGAAACCATGGCAACAACATAAACAATGCACTACTACAGAGGTGACTGTGTAACCATGGCAATAACATAAACAATGCACTTCTACAGAGTTGACTGTGTAACCATGGCAACAACATAAACAATGCACTACTACAGAGGTGACTGTGTAACCATAGCAACAACATAAACAATGCACTACTACAGATGAGACTGTGTAACCATGGCAACAAAATAAACAACACACTACTACAGAGGTGACTGTGTAACCATGGCAGCAACATAAACAATGCACTACTACACAGGTGACTGTGTAACCATGGCAACAACATAAACAAAGAACTACTACACATGTGACTGTGAAACCATGGCAACAACATAAACAATGCACTACTACAGAGATGGCTGTGTAACCATGGCAACAACATAAACAATGCACTTTTAAAGAGTTGACTGTGTAACCATGGCAACAACATAAACAATGCACTACTACACAGTTGACTGTAACCATAACAACTACATAAACAACACATTACTACAGAGGTGACTGTGTAACCATGGCAACAACATAAACAATGCACTTCTATAGAGTTGACTCTGTAACCATGGCAACAACATAAACAATGCACGACTACAGAGGTGACTGTGTAACCATGGCACCAACATAAACAATGCACTACTACACAGGTAACTGTGTAACCATGGCAACAGCATAAACAATGCACTACTACAGATGAGACTGTGTAACCATGGCAACAAAATAAACAACACACTACTACAGAGGTGACTGTGTAACCATGGCAGCAACATAAACAATGCACTACTACACAGGTGACTGTGTAACCATGGCAACAACATAAACAAAGAACTACTACACATGTGACTGTGAAACCATGGCAACAACATAAACAATGCACTACTACAGAGGTGACTGTGTAACCATGGCAATAACATAAACAATGCACTTCTACAGAGTTGACTTTGTAACCATGGCAACAACATAAACAATGCACTACTACAGAGGTGACTGTGTAACCATAGCAACAAAATAAACAACACACTACTACAGAGGTGACTGTGTAACCATGGCAACCACATAAACAATGCACTACTACAGAGGTGACTGTGTAACCATAGCAACAAAATAAACAACTCACTACTACAGAGGTGACTGTGTAACCATGGCAACAACATAAACAATGCACTGAGCACTACCACACAGGTGACTGTGTAACTATGGCAACAACATAAACAATGCACTAATACAGGGGTGACTGTGTAACCATGGCAACAACATAAACAAAGAACTACTACAGATGTGACTGTGAAACCATGGCAACAACTTAAACAATGCACTACTACACATGTGACTGTGAAACCATGGCAACAACATAAACAATGCACTACTACAGAGGTGACTGTGTAACCATGGCAATAAAATAAACAATGCACTTCTACAGAGTTGACTCTGTAACCATGGCAAACACATAAACAATGCACTGCTACAGAGGTGACTGTGTAACCATGGCACCAACATAAACAATGCACTACTACACAGGTAACTGTGTAATCATGGCAACAGCATAAACAATGCACTACTACAGATGAGACTGTGTAACCATGGCAACAAAATAAACAACACACTACTACAGAGGTGACTGTGTAACCATGGCAACAACATAAACAATGCACTACTACACAGGTGACTGTGTAACCATGGCCATAACATAAACAATGCACTTCTACAGAGTTGACTGTGTAACCATGGCAACAACATAAACAATGCACTGAGCACTACTACACAGGTGACTGTGTAACCATGGCAACAACATAAACAATGCACTACTACAGAGATGGCTGTGTAACCATGGCAACAACATAAACAATGCACTACCACACAGTTGACTGTAAGCATAGCAACTACATAAACAACACACTACTACAGAGGTGACTGTGTAACCATGGCAACAACATAAACAATGCACTTCTACAGAGTTGACTCTTTAACCATGGCAACAACATAAAATATGCATTACTACAGAGGTGACTGTGAAACCATGGCAACAACATAAACAATGCACTACTACAGATGAGACTGTGTAACCATGGCAAAAAATAAACAACACACTACTACAGAGGTGACTGTGTAACCATGGCAACAACATAAACAAAGAACTACTACTCATGTGACTGTAAAACCATGGCAACAACATAAACAATGCACTACTACAGAGGTGACTGTGTAACCATGGCAACAACATCAACAATGCACTACTATAGAGGTGACTGTGTAACCATGGCAACAACATAAACAATGCACTGAGCACTACTACACAGGTGACTGTGTAACCATGGCAACAACAAAAAAAACAACCCACTACTACAGAGGTGACTGTGTAACCAAGGCAACAACATAAACAATGCACTTCTACAGAGATGACTGTGTAACCATGGCAACAACATAAACAATGCACTACTACAGAGTTGACTGTAATCATAGCAACTACATAAACAATGCACTGAGCACTACTACAGAGGTGACTGTGTAACCATGGCAACAACATAAACAATGCACTACTACAGATGAGACTGTGTAACCATGGCAACAACATAAACAATGCACTTCTACAGAGTTGACTGTGTAACCATGGCAACAACATACACAATGCACTACTACATATGTGACTGTGTAACCATGGCAACAACATAAACAATGCACTACTACAGAGGTGACTGTGTAACCATGGCCATAACATAAACAATGCACTTCTACAGAGTTGACTCTGTAACCATAGCAACAACATAAACAATGCACTACTACAGAGGTGACTGTGTAACCATGGCAACAACATAAACAATGCACTACTACAGAGGTGACTGTGTAACCCTGGCACCAACATAAACAACACACTACTACAGAGGTGACTGTGTAACCATAGCAACAACATAAACAATGCACTGAGCACTACTACACAGGTGACTGTGAAACCATGGCAACAACATAAACAATGCACTAATACAGAGATGGCTGTGTAACCATGGCACCTCTGTAGTAGTGCATTGTTTATGTTGTTGACTTGGTTACACAGTCAACTCTACAGAGTTGACTGTGTAACCATGGCAACAACATAAACAATGCACTACTACAGAGGTGACTGTGTAACCATGGCAACAACATAAACAATGCACTACTACAATGGTGACTGTGTAACCATAGCAACAAAATAAACAACACACTACTACAGAGGTGACTGTATAACCATGGCAACAACATAAAAAATGCACTAATACAGAGATGGCTGTGTAACCATGGCAACAACATAAACAATGCACTTCTACAGAGTTTACGGTGTAACCATGGCAACAACATAAACAATGCACTACTACAGAGTTGACTGTAACCATAGCAACTAGATAAACAATGCACTGAGCACTACTACAGAGGAGACAGTGTAACCATGGCCACAACATAAACAATGCAATACTACAGATGAGACTGTGTAACCATGGCAACAACATAAACAAAGAACTACAACACATGTGACTGTGAAACTATGGCAACAACATAAACAATGCACTACTACAGAGGTGACTGTGTAACCATGGCAATAACATAAACAATGCACTTCTACAGAGTTGACTGTGTAACCATGGCACCAACATAAGCAATGCACTGAGCACTACTACACATGTGACTGTGTAACCATGGCAACAACATAAACAATGCACTACTACAGAGATGGCTGTGTAACCATGGCAACAACATAAACAATGACCTACTACAGAGGTGACTGTGTAACCATGGCACCAACATAAGCAATGCACTACAACACAGGTAACTGTAACCATGGCAACAGCATAAACAATGCACTACTACAGATGATACTGTGTAACCATGGCAACAAAATAAACAACACACTACTACAGAGGTGACTGTGTAACCATGACAACCACATAAACAATGCACTACTACACAGGTGACTGTGTAACCATGGCAACAACATAAACAAAGAACTACTACTCATGTGACTGTGAAACCATGGCAACAACATAAACAATGCACTACTACAGAGGTGACTGTTTAACCATGGCAATAACATAAACAATGCACTTCTACAGAGTTCACTGTTTAACCATGGCAACAACATAAACAATGCACTGAGCACTACTACACAGGTGACTGTGTAACCATGGCAACAACATAAACAATGCACTACTACAGAGATGGCTGTGTAACCATGGCAACAACATAAACAATGCACTTCTAAAGAGTTGAATGTGTAACCATGGCAACAACATAAACAATGCACTACTACACAGTTGACTCTAACCATAGCAACTACATAAACAACACACTACTACAGAGGTGACTGTGTAACCATGGCAACAACATAAACAATGCACTTCTACAGAGTGGACTCTGTAAACATGGCAACAACATAAACAATGCATTACTACAGAGGTGACTGTTTAACCATAGCAACAACATAAACAATGCACTAATACAGAGATGGCTGTGTAACCATGGCACCTCAGTAGTAGTGCATTGTTTATGTTGTTGACATGGTTACACAGTCAACTCTACAGAGTTGACTGTGTAACCATGGCAACAACATAAACAATGCACTACTACAGAGGTGACTGTGTAACCATGGCAACAACATAAACAATGCACTACTACAGTGGTGACTGTGTAACCATAGCAACAAAATAAACAACACACTACTACAGAGGTGACTGTGTAACCATGGCAACAACATAAAAAATGCACTAATACAGAGATGGCTGTGTAACCATGGCAACAACATAAACAATGCACTTCTACAGAGTTGACTGTGTAACCATGGCAACAACATAAACCATGCACTACTACAGAGTTGACTGTAACCATAGCAACTAGATAAACAATGCACTGAGCACTACTACAGAGGAGACTGTGTAACCATGGCAACAACATAAACAATGCACTACTACAGATGAGACTGTGTAACCATGGCAACAACATAAACAAAGAACTACTACACATGTGACTGTGAAACCGTGGCAACAACATAAACAATGCACTACTACAGAGGTGACTGTGTAACCATGGCAATAACATAAACAATGCACTTCTACAGAGTTGACTGTGTAACCATGGCACCAACATAAGCAATGCATTGAGCACTACTACACAGGTGACTGTGTAACCATGGCAACAACATAAACAATGCACTACTACAGAGATGGCTGTGTAACCATGACAACAACATAAACAATGCACTACTACAGAGGTGACTGTGTAACCATGGCACCAACATAAGCAATGCACTACTACACAGGTAACTGTAACCATGGCAACAGCATAAACAATGCACTACTACAGATGAGACTGTGTAACCATTGCAACAAAATAAACAATGCACTACTACACAGGTGACTGTGTAACCATGGCAACAATATAAACAAAGAACTACTACTCATGTGACTGTGATACCATGGCAACAACATAAACAATGCACTACTACAGAGGTGACTGTGTAACCATGGCAACAACATAAACAATGCACTTCTACAGAGTTGACTGTGTAACCATGGCAACAACATAAACAATGCAATGAGCACTACTACACAGGTGACTGTGTAACCATGGCAACAACATAAACAATGCACTACTACAGAGATGGCTGTGTAACCATGGCAACAACATAAACAATGCACTTCTAAAGAGTTGAATGTGTAACCATGGCAACAACATAAACAATGCACTACTACACAGTTGACTGTAACCATAGCAACTACATAAACAACACACTACTACAGAGGTGACTGTGTAACCATGGCAACAACATAAACAATGCACTTCTACAGAGTGGACTCTGTAAACATGGCAACAACATAAACAATGCATTACTACAGATGTGACTGTGTAACCATTGCACCAACATAAACAATGCACTACTACACAGGTAACTGTGTAACCATGGCAACAGCATAAACAATGCACTACTACAGATGAGACTGTGTAACCATTACACAAAATAAACAACGCACTACTACAGAGGTGACTGTGTAACCATGGCATCAACATAAACAAAGCACTACTACACATGTAACTGTGTAACCATGGCAACAACATAAACAAAGAACTACTACACGTGTGACTGTGAAACCATGGCAACAACATAAACAATGCACTACTACAGAGATGACTGAGTAACCATGACAATAACATAAACAATGCACTTCTACAGAATTGACTGTGTAACCATGACAACAACATGAACACTGCACTACTACAGAGGTGACTGTTTAACCATGGCAACAACATAAACAATGCACTACTACAGATGTGACTGTGTAACCATAGCAACAAAATAAACAACACACTACTACAGAGGTGACTGTGTAACCATGGCAACAACAGAAACAACACACTACTACACAGGTAACTGTGTAACCATGGCAACAGCATAAACAATGCACTACTACACAGGTAACTGTGTAACCATGGCAACAGCATAAACAATGCACTACTACAGATGAGACTGTGTAACCATGGCAACAAAATAAACAACACACTACTACAGAGGTGACTGTGTAACCATGGCAACAACATAAACAACACACTACTACAGAGGTAACTGTAACCATGGCAATAACATAAACAAAGAACTACTACACAGGTGAATGTGTAACCATGGCAATAACATAAACAAAGAACTACTACACATGTGACTGTGTAACCATGGCAACAACATAAACAATGCACTACTACAGAGGTGACTGTGTAACCATGGCAATAACATAAACAATGCACTACTACAGAGGTGACTGTGTAACCATGGCAACAACATAAACAATGCACTACTACAATGGTGACTGTGTAACCATAGCAACAAAATAAACAACACACTACTACAGAGGTGACTGTATAACCATGGCAACAACATAAAAAATGCACTAATACAGAGATGGCTGTGTAACCATGGCAACAACATAAACAATGCACTTCTACAGAGTTTACGGTGTAACCATGGCAACAACATAAACAATGCACTACTACAGAGTTGACTGTAACCATAGCAACTAGATAAACAATGCACTGAGCACTACTACAGAGGAGACAGTGTAACCATGGCCACAACATAAACAATGCAATACTACAGATGAGACTGTGTAACCATGGCAACAACATAAACAAAGAACTACAACACATGTGACTGTGAAACTATGGCAACAACATAAACAATGCACTACTACAGAGGTGACTGTGTAACCATGGCAATAACATAAACAATGCACTTCTACAGAGTTGACTGTGTAACCATGGCACCAACATAAGCAATGCACTGAGCACTACTACACATGTGACTGTGTAACCATGGCAACAACATAAACAATGCACTACTACAGAGATGGCTGTGTAACCATGGCAACAACATAAACAATGACCTACTACAGAGGTGACTGTGTAACCATGGCACCAACATAAGCAATGCACTACAACACAGGTAACTGTAACCATGGCAACAGCATAAACAATGCACTACTACAGATGATACTGTGTAACCATGGCAACAAAATAAACAACACACTACTACAGAGGTGACTGTGTAACCATGACAACCACATAAACAATGCACTACTACACAGGTGACTGTGTAACCATGGCAACAACATAAACAAAGAACTACTACTCATGTGACTGTGAAACCATGGCAACAACATAAACAATGCACTACTACAGAGGTGACTGTTTAACCATGGCAATAACATAAACAATGCACTTCTACAGAGTTCACTGTTTAACCATGGCAACAACATAAACAATGCACTGAGCACTACTACACAGGTGACTGTGTAACCATGGCAACAACATAAACAATGCACTACTACAGAGATGGCTGTGTAACCATGGCAACAACATAAACAATGCACTTCTAAAGAGTTGAATGTGTAACCATGGCAACAACATAAACAATGCACTACTACACAGTTGACTGTAACCATAGCAACTACATAAACAACACACTACTACAGAGGTGACTGTGTAACCATGGCAACAACATAAACAATGCACTTCTACAGAGTGGACTCTGTAAACATGGCAACAACATAAACAATGCATTACTACAGATGTGACTGTGTAACCATTGCACCAACATAAACAATGCACTACTACACAGGTAACTGTGTAACCATGGCAACAGCATAAACAATGCACTACTACAGATGAGACTGTGTAACCATTACACAAAATAAACAACGCACTACTACAGAGGTGACTGTGTAACCATGGCATCAACATAAACAAAGCACTACTACACATGTAACTGTGTAACCATGGCAACAACATAAACAAAGAACTACTACACGTGTGACTGTGAAACCATGGCAACAACATAAACAATGCACTACTACAGAGATGACTGAGTAACCATGACAATAACATAAACAATGCACTTCTACAGAATTGACTGTGTAACCATGACAACAACATGAACACTGCACTACTACAGAGGTGACTGTTTAACCATGGCAACAACATAAACAATGCACTACTACAGATGTGACTGTGTAACCATAGCAACAAAATAAACAACACACTACTACAGAGGTGACTGTGTAACCATGGCAACAACAGAAACAACACACTACTACACAGGTAACTGTGTAACCATGGCAACAGCATAAACAATGCACTACTACACAGGTAACTGTGTAACCATGGCAACAGCATAAACAATGCACTACTACAGATGAGACTGTGTAACCATGGCAACAAAATAAACAACACACTACTACAGAGGTGACTGTGTAACCATGGCAACAACATAAACAACACACTACTACAGAGGTAACTGTAACCATGGCAATAACATAAACAAAGAACTACTACACAGGTGAATGTGTAACCATGGCAATAACATAAACAAAGAACTACTACACATGTGACTGTGTAACCATGGCAACAACATAAACAATGCACTACTACAGAGGTGACTGTGTAACCATGGCAATAACATAAACAATGCACTACTACAGAGGTGACTGTGTAACCATGGCAACAACATAAACAATGCACTACTACAATGGTGACTGTGTAACCATAGCAACAAAATAAACAACACACTACTACAGAGGTGACTGTATAACCATGGCAACAACATAAAAAATGCACTAATACAGAGATGGCTGTGTAACCATGGCAACAACATAAACAATGCACTTCTACAGAGTTTACGGTGTAACCATGGCAACAACATAAACAATGCACTACTACAGAGTTGACTGTAACCATAGCAACTAGATAAACAATGCACTGAGCACTACTACAGAGGAGACAGTGTAACCATGGCCACAACATAAACAATGCAATACTACAGATGAGACTGTGTAACCATGGCAACAACATAAACAAAGAACTACAACACATGTGACTGTGAAACTATGGCAACAACATAAACAATGCACTACTACAGAGGTGACTGTGTAACCATGGCAATAACATAAACAATGCACTTCTACAGAGTTGACTGTGTAACCATGGCACCAACATAAGCAATGCACTGAGCACTACTACACATGTGACTGTGTAACCATGGCAACAACATAAACAATGCACTACTACAGAGATGGCTGTGTAACCATGGCAACAACATAAACAATGACCTACTACAGAGGTGACTGTGTAACCATGGCACCAACATAAGCAATGCACTACAACACAGGTAACTGTAACCATGGCAACAGCATAAACAATGCACTACTACAGATGATACTGTGTAACCATGGCAACAAAATAAACAACACACTACTACAGAGGTGACTGTGTAACCATGACAACCACATAAACAATGCACTACTACACAGGTGACTGTGTAACCATGGCAACAACATAAACAAAGAACTACTACTCATGTGACTGTGAAACCATGGCAACAACATAAACAATGCACTACTACAGAGGTGACTGTTTAACCATGGCAATAACATAAACAATGCACTTCTACAGAGTTCACTGTTTAACCATGGCAACAACATAAACAATGCACTGAGCACTACTACACAGGTGACTGTGTAACCATGGCAACAACATAAACAATGCACTACTACAGAGATGGCTGTGTAACCATGGCAACAACATAAACAATGCACTTCTAAAGAGTTGAATGTGTAACCATGGCAACAACATAAACAATGCACTACTACACAGTTGACTCTAACCATAGCAACTACATAAACAACACACTACTACAGAGGTGACTGTGTAACCATGGCAACAACATAAACAATGCACTTCTACAGAGTGGACTCTGTAAACATGGCAACAACATAAACAATGCATTACTACAGAGGTGACTGTTTAACCATAGCAACAACATAAACAATGCACTAATACAGAGATGGCTGTGTAACCATGGCACCTCAGTAGTAGTGCATTGTTTATGTTGTTGACATGGTTACACAGTCAACTCTACAGAGTTGACTGTGTAACCATGGCAACAACATAAACAATGCACTACTACAGAGGTGACTGTGTAACCATGGCAACAACATAAACAATGCACTACTACAGTGGTGACTGTGTAACCATAGCAACAAAATAAACAACACACTACTACAGAGGTGACTGTGTAACCATGGCAACAACATAAAAAATGCACTAATACAGAGATGGCTGTGTAACCATGGCAACAACATAAACAATGCACTTCTACAGAGTTGACTGTGTAACCATGGCAACAACATAAACCATGCACTACTACAGAGTTGACTGTAACCATAGCAACTAGATAAACAATGCACTGAGCACTACTACAGAGGAGACTGTGTAACCATGGCAACAACATAAACAATGCACTACTACAGATGAGACTGTGTAACCATGGCAACAACATAAACAAAGAACTACTACACATGTGACTGTGAAACCATGGCAACAACATAAACAATGCACTACTACAGAGGTGACTGTGTAACCATGGCAATAACATAAACAATGCACTTCTACAGAGTTGACTGTGTAACCATGGCACCAACATAAGCAATGCATTGAGCACTTCTACACAGGTGACTGTGTAACCATGGCAACAACATAAACAATGCACTACTACAGAGATGGCTGTGTAACCATGACAACAACATAAACAATGCACTACTACAGAGGTGACTGTGTAACCATGGCACCAACATAAGCAATGCACTACTACACAGGTAACTGTAACCATGGCAACAGCATAAACAATGCACTACTACAGATGAGACTGTGTAACCATTGCAACAAAATAAACAATGCACTACTACACAGGTGACTGTGTAACCATGGCAACAATATAAACAAAGAACTACTACTCATGTGACTGTGATACCATGGCAACAACATAAACAATGCACTACTACAGAGGTGACTGTGTAACCATGGCAACAACATAAACAATGCACTTCTACAGAGTTGACTGTGTAACCATGGCAACAACATAAACAATGCAATGAGCACTACTACACAGGTGACTGTGTAACCATGGCAACAACATAAACAATGCACTACTACAGAGATGGCTGTGTAACCATGGCAACAACATAAACAATGCACTTCTAAAGAGTTGAATGTGTAACCATGGCAACAACATAAACAATGCACTACTACACAGTTGACTGTAACCATAGCAACTACATAAACAACACACTACTACAGAGGTGACTGTGTAACCATGGCAACAACATAAACAATGCACTTCTACAGAGTGGACTCTGTAAACATGGCAACAACATAAACAATGCATTACTACAGATGTGACTGTGTAACCATTGCACCAACATAAACAATGCACTACTACACAGGTAACTGTGTAACCATGGCAACAGCATAAACAATGCACTACTACAGATGAGACTGTGTAACCATTACACAAAATAAACAACGCACTACTACAGAGGTGACTGTGTAACCATGGCATCAACATAAACAATGCACTACTACACATGTAACTGTGTAACCATGGCAACAACATAAACAAAGAACTACTACACGTGTGACTGTGAAACCATGGCAACAACATAAACAATGCACTACTACAGAGATGACTGAGTAACCATGACAATAACATAAACAATGCACTTCTACAGAATTGACTGTGTAACCATGACAACAACATGAACACTGCACTACTACAGAGGTGACTGTGTAACCATGGCAACAACATAAACAATGCACTACTACAGATGTGACTGTGTAACCATAGCAACAAAATAAACAACACACTACTACAGAGGTGACTGTGTAACCATGGCAACAACAGAAACAACACACTACTACACAGGTAACTGTGTAACCATGGCAACAGCATAAACAATGCACTACTACACAGGTAACTGTGTAACCATGGCAACAGCATAAACAATGCACTACTACAGATGAGACTGTGTAACCATGGCAACAAAATAAACAACACACTACTACAGAGGTGACTGTGTAACCATGGCAACAACATAAACAACACACTACTACAGAGGTAACTGTAACCATGGCAATAACATAAACAAAGAACTACTACACAGGTGAATGTGTAACCATGGCAATAACATAAACAAAGAACTACTACACATGTGACTGTGTAACCATGGCAACAACATAAACAATGCACTACTACAGAGGTGACTGTGTAACCATGGCAATAACATAAACAATGCACTTCTACAGAGTTGACTGTGTAACCATGGCAACAACATAAACAATGCACTACTACAGAGGTGACTTTGTAACCATAGCAACAAAATAAACAACACACTACTACAGAGGTGACTGTGTAACCATGGCAACAACATAAACAATGCACTGAGCACTACTACACAGGTGACTCTGAAACCATGGCAACAGCATAAACAATGCACTACTACAGAGGTGACTGTGTAACCATTGCAACAAAATAAACAATGCACTACTACACAGGTGACTGTGTAACCATGGCAACAATATAAACAAAGAACTACTACTCATGTGACTGTGAAACCATGGCAACAACATAAACAATGCACTACTACAGAGGTGACTGTGTAACCATGGCAACGACATAAACAATGCACTACTACAGAGGTGACTGTGTAACCATGGCAACAACATAAACAATGCACTGAGCACTACTACACAGGTGACTGTGTAACCATCGCAACAACATAAACAATACACTACTACAGAGATGGCTGTGTAACCATGGCAACAACATAAACAATGCACTTCTAAAGAGTTGACTGTGTAACCATGGCAACAACATAAACAATGCACTACTACACAGTTGACTGTAACCATAGCAACTACATAAACAACACACTACTACAGAGGTGACTGTGTAACCATGGCAACAACATAAACAATGCACTTCTACAGAGTGGACTCTGTAAACATGGCAACAACATAAACAATGCATTACTACAGAGGTGACTGTGTAACCATTGCACCAACATAAACAATGCACTACTACACAGGTAACTGTGTAACCATGGCAACAGCATAAACAATGCACTACTACAGATGAGACTGTGTAACCATTACACAAAATAAACAACGCACTACTACAGAGATGACTGTGTAACCATGGCAACAACATAAACAATGCACTACTACACATGTAACTGTGTAACCATGGCAACAACATAAACAAAGAACTACTACACATGTGACTGTGAAACCATGGCAACAACATAAACAATGCACTACTACAGAGATGACTGAGTAACCATGACAATAACATAAACAATGCACTTCTACAGAGTTGACTGTGTAACCATGGCAACAACATAAACAATGCACTACTACAGAGGTGACTGTGTAACCATAGCAACAAAATAAACAACACACTACTACAGAGGTGACTGTGTAACCATGGCAACAACATAAACAATGCACTTCTACAGAGTTGACTGTGTAACCATGGCAACAACATAAACAATGCACTTCTAAAGAGTTGACTGTGTAACCATGGCACCAACATAAACAATGCACTACTTCACAGGTAACTGTGTAACCATGGCAACAGCATAAACAATGCACTACTACAGATGAGACTGTGTAACCATGGCAACAAAATAAACAACACACTACTACAGAGGTGACTGTGTAACCATGGCAACAACATAAACAATGCACTACTACACATGTAACTGTGTAACCATGGCAACAGCATAAACAATGCACTACTACAGATGACACTGTGTAACCATGGCAACAAAATAAACAACACACTACTACAGAGGTGACTGTGTAACCATGGCAACATTATAAACAATGCACTGCTACATCGGTGACTGTGTAACCATGGCAACAACATAAACAAAGAACTACTACACATGTGACTGTGAAACCATGGCAACAACATAAACAATGCACTACTACAGAGGTGACTGTGTAACCATGGCAATAACATAAACAATGCACTTCTACAGAGTTGACTGTGTAACGATGGCAACAACATAAACAATGCACTACTACAGTGATGACTGTGTAACCATAGCAACAAAATAAACAACACACTACTACAGAGGTGACTGTGTAACCATAGCAACAACATAAACAATGCACTGAGCACTACTACACAGGTGACTGTGTAACCATGGCAACAACATAAACAATGCACTTCTACAGAGATGTCTGTGTAACCATGTCAACAACATAAACAATGCACTTGTACAGTGTTGACTGAGTAACCATGGCAACAACATAAACAATGCACTACTACTGATGAGACTGTGTAACCATGGCAACAACATAAACAAAGAACTACTACACATGTGACTGTGAAACCATGGCAACAACATAATCAATGCACTACTACAGAGGTGACTGTGTAGCCATGGCAATAACATAAACAATGCACTTCTACAGAGTTGACTGTGTAACCATGGCACCAACATAAGCAATGCACTGAGCACTACTACACAGGTGACTGTGTAACCATGGCAACAACATAAACAATGCACTACTACAGAGGTGACTGTGTAACCATGGCAATAACATAAACAATGCACTTCTACAGAGTTGACTGTGTAACCATGGCAACAACATAAACAATGCACTACTACAGAGGTGACTGTGTAACGATGGCAACAACATAGACAATGCACTACTACAGTGATGACTGTGTAACCATAGCAACAAAATAAACAACACACTTCTACAGAGGTGACTGTGTAACCATAGAAACAACATAAACAATGCACTGAGCACTACTACACAGGTGACTGTGTAACCATGGCAACAACATAAACAATGCACTTCTACAGAGATGGCTGTGTAACCATGGCAACAACATAAACAATGCACTTGTACAGTGTTGACTGAGTAACCATGGCAACAACATAAACAATGCACTACTACTGATGAGACTGTGTAACCATGGCAACAACATAAACAAAGAACTACTACACATGTGACTGTGAAACCATGGCAACAACATAAACAATGCACTACTACAGAGGTGACTGTGTAGCCATGGCAATAACATAAACAATGCACTTCTACAGAGTTGACTGTGTAACCATGGCACCAACATAAGCAATGCACTAAGCACTACTACACAGGTGACTGTGTAACCATGGCAACAACATAAACAATGCACTACTACAGAGATGGCTGTGTAACCATGGCAACAACATAAACAATGCACTACTACAGAGGTGACTTTGTAACCATGGCACCAACATAAGCAATGCACTACTACACAGGTAACTGTAACCATGGCAACAGCATAAACAATGCACTACTACAGATGAGACTGTGTAACCATGGCAACAAAATAAACAATGCACTACTACACAGGTGACTGTGTAACCATGGCAACAACATAAACAAAGAACTACTACTCATGTGACTGTGATACCATGGCAACAACATAAACAATGCACTACTACAGAGGTGACTGTGTAACCATGGCAACAACATAAACAATGCACTTCTACAGAGTTGACTGTGTAACCATGGCAACAACATAAACAATGCACTGAGCACGACTACACAGGTGACTGTGTAACCATGGCAACAACATAAACAATGCACTACTACAGAGATGGCTGTGTAACCATGGCAATAACATAAACAATGCACTTCTAAAGAGTTGAATGTGTAACCATGGCAACAACATAAACAATGCACTACTACACAGTTGACTGTAACCATAGCAACTACATAAACAACACACTACTACAGAGGTGACTGTGTAACCATGGCAACAACATAAACAATGCACTTCTACAGAGTGGACTCTGTAAACATGGCAACAACATAAACAATGCATTACTACAGAGGTGACTGTGTAACCATTGCACCAACATAAACAATGCACTACTACACAGGTAACTGTGTAACCATGGCAACAACATAAACAAAGAACTACTACACATGTGACTGTGAAACCATGGCAACAACATAAACAATGCACTACTACAGAGATTACTGAGTAACCATGACAATAACATAAACAATGCACTTCTACAGAAATGACTTTGTAACCATGGCAACAACATGAACAATGCACTACTACAGAGGTGACTGTGTAACCATGGCAACAACATAAACAATGCACTACTACAGAGGTGACTGTGTAACCAAAGCAACAAAATAAACAACACACTACTACAGAGGTGACTGTGTAACCATGGCAACAACATAAATAATGCACTACTACACAGGTAACTGTGTAACCATGGCAACAGCATAAACAATGCACTACTACAGATGAGACTGTGTAACCATGGCAACAAAATAAACAACACACTACTACAGAGGTGACTGTGTAACCATGGCAACAAAATAAACAACACACTACTACAGAGGTAACTGTAACCATGGCAACAACATAAACAATGCACTACTACACAGGTGACTGTGTAACCATGGCAATAACATAAACAAAGAACTACTACACATGTGACTGTGAAACCATGGCAACAACATAAACAATGCACTACTACAGAGGTGACTGTGTAACCATGGCAATAACATAAACAATGCGCTTCTACAGAGTTGACTGTGTAACCATGGCAACAACATAAACAATGCACTACTACAGAGGTGACTGTGTAACCATAGCAACAAAATAAACAACACACTACTACAGAGGTGACTGTGTAACCATGGCAACAACATAAATAATGCACTACTACACAGGTAACTGTGTAACCATGGCAACAGCATAAACAATGCACTACTACAGATGAGACTGTGTAACCATGGCAACAAAATAAACAACACACTACTACAGAGGTGACTGTGTAACCATGGCAACAAAATAAACAACACACTACTACAGAGGTAACTGTAACCATGGCAACAACATTAACAATGCACTACTACACAGGTGACTGTGTAACCATGGCAATAACATAAACAAAGAACTACTACACATGTGACTGTGAAACCATGGCAACAACATAAACAATGCACTACTACAGAGGTGACTGTGTAACCATGGCAATAACATAAACAATGCACTTCTACAGAGTTGACTGTGTAACCATGGCAACAACATAAACAATGCACTACTACAGAGGTGACTGTGTAACCATAGCAACAAAATAAACAACACACTACTACAGAGGTGACTGTGTAACCATGGCAACAACATAAACAATGCACTACTACAGGGGTGACTGTGTAACCATGGCAACAACATAAACAATGCACTACTACACAGGTGACTGTGTAACCATGGCAACAACATAAATAAAGAACTACTACACATGTGACTGTGAAACCATGGCAACAACATAAACAATGCACTACTACAGAGGTGACTGTGTAACCATGGCAATAACATAAACAATGCACTTCTACAGAGTTGACTGTGTAACCATGGCAACAACATAAACAATGCACTACTACAGAGGTGACTGTGTAACCATAGCAACAAAATAAACAACACACTACTACAGAGGTGACTGTGCAACCATGGCAACAACATAATCAATGCACTGAGCACTACTACACAGGTGACTGTGTAACCATGGCAACAACATAAACAATGCACTACTACAGGGGTGACTGTGTAACCATGGCAACAACATAAACAATGCACTACTACACAGGTGACTGTGTAACCATGGCAACAACATAAATAAAGAACGACTACACATGTGACTGTGAAACCATGGCAACAACATAAACAATGCATTACTACACATGTGACTCTGAAACCATGGCAACAACATAAACAATGCACTACTACAGAGGTTACTGTGTAACCATGGCAACAACATAAACAATGCACTTCTACAGAGTTGACTGTGTAACCATGGCAACAACATAAACAATGCACTACTACAGAGGTGACTGTGTAACCATAGCAACAAAATAAACAACACACTACTACAGAGGTGACTGTGCAACCATGGCAACAACATAAACAATGCACTGAGCACTACTACACAGGTGACTGTGTAACCATGGCAACAACATAAACAATGCACTACTACAGGGGTGACTGTGTAACCATGGCAACAACATAAACAATGCACTACTACACAGGTGACTGTGTAACCATGGCAACAACATAAATAAAGAACTACTACACATGTGACTGTGAAACCATGGCAACAACATAAACAATGCACTACTACAGAGGTGACTGTGTAACCATGGCAATAACATAAACAATGCACTTCTACAGAGTTGACTGTGTAACCATGGCAACAACATAAACAATGCACTACTACAGAGGTGACTGTGTAACCATAGCAACAAAATAAACAACACACTACTACAGAGGTGACTGTGCAACCATGGCAACAACATAATCAATGCACTGAGCACTACTACACAGGTGACTGTGTAACCATGGCAACAACATAAACAATGCACTACTACAGGGCTGACTGTGTAACCATGGCAACAACATAAACAATGCACTACTACACAGGTGACTGTGTAACCATGGCAACAACATAAATAAAGAACGACTACACATGTGACTGTGAAACCATGGCAACAACATAAACAATGCATTACTACACATGTGACTCTGAAACCATGGCAACAACATAAACAATGCACTACTACAGAGGTTACTGTGTAACCATGGCAACAACATAAACAATGCACTACTACACAGTTGACTGTGTAACCATGGCAACAACATAAACAAAGAACTACTACACATGTGACTGTGAAACCATGGTAACAACATAAACAATGCACTACTACAGAGGTGACTGTGTAACCATGGCAACAACATAAACAATGCACTACTACAGAGGTGACTGTGTAACCATGGCAACAACATAAATAATGCACTGAGCACTACTACACAGGTGACTGTGTAACCATTGCAACAACATAAACAATGCACTACTACAGAGATGGCTGTGTAACCATGGCAACAACATAAACAATGCACTTCTAAAGAGTTGACTGTGTAACTATGGCAACAACATAAACAATGCATGACTACACAGTTGACTGTAACCATAGCAACTACATAAACAACACACTACTACAGAGGTGATTATGTAACCATGGCAACAACATAAACAATGCACTTCTACAGAGTTGACTCTGTAACCATGGCAACAACGTAAACAATGCATTACTACAGAGGTGACTGTGTTACCATGGCACCAACATAAACAATGCACTACTTCACAGGTAACTGTGTAACCATGGCAACAGCATAAACAATGCACTACTACAGATGAGACTGTGTAACCATGGCAACAAAATAAACAACACACTACTACAGAGGTGACTGTGTAACCATGGCAACAACATTAACAATGCACTACTACACAGGTGACTGTGTAACCATGGCAACAACATAAACAAAGAACTACTACACATGTGACTGTGAAATCATGGCAACAACATAAACAATGCACTACAACAAAGGTGACTGTGTAACCATGGCAATAACTTAAACAATGCACTTCTACAGAATTGACTGTGTAACCATGGCAACAACATAAACAGTGCACTATTACAGAGGTGACTGTGTAACTATAGCAACAAAATAAACAACACACTACTACAGAGGTGACTGTGTAACCATGGCAACAACATAAACAATGCACTTCTACAGAGTTGACTGTGTAACCATGGCAACAACATAAACAGTGCACTATTACAGAGGTGACTGTGTAACCATAGCAACAAAATAAACAACACACTACTACAGAGGTGACTGTGTAACCATGGCAACAACATAAACAATGCACTTCTACAGAGTTGACTGTGTAACCATGGCAACAACATAAACAATGCACTGAGCACTACTACGCAGGTGACTATGTAACCATGGCAACAACATAAACAATGCACTACTACAGATATGGCTGTGTAACCATGGCAACAACATAAACAATGCACTTCTAAAGAGTTGACTGTGTAACCATGGCAACAACATAAACAATGCACGACTACACAGTTGACTGTGTAACCATGGCAACAGCATAAACAATGCACTACTACAGATGAGACTGTGTAACCATGGCAACAAAATAAACAACACACTACTACAGAGGTGACTGTGTAACCATGGCCACAACATAAACAATGCACTACTACACAGGTAACTGTGTAACCATGGCAACAGCATAAACAATGCACTACTACAGATGAGACTGTGTAACCATGGCAACAAAATAAACAATGCACTTGTACAGAGTTGACTGTGTAACCATGGCACCAACATAAGCAATGCACTGAGCACTACTACACAGGTGACTGTGTAACCATGGCAACAACATAAACAATGCACTACTACAGAGATGGCTGTGTAACCATGGCAACAACATAAACAATGCACTACTACAGAGGTGACTGTGTAACCATGGCACCAACATAAGCAATGCACTACTACTACACAGGTAACTGTAACCATGGCAACAGCATAAACAATGCACTACTACAGATGAGACTGTGTAACCATGGCAACAAAATAAACAATGCACTACTACACAGGTGACTGTGTAACCATGGCAACAACATAAACAAAGAACTACTACTCATGTGACTGTGATACCATGGCAACAACAAAAACAATGCACTACTACAGAGGTGACTGTGTAACCATGGCAACAACATAAACAATGCACTTCTACAGAGTTGACTGTGTAACCATGGCAACAACATAAACAATGCACTGAGCACTACTACACAGGTGACTGTGTAACCATGGCAACAACATAAACAATGCACTACTACAGAGATGGCTGTGTAACCATGGCAACAACATAAACAATGCACTTCTAAAGAGTTGAATGTGTAACCATGGCAACAACATAAACAATGCACTACTACACAGTTGACTGTAACCATAGCAACTACATAAACAACACACTACTACAGAGGTGACTGTGTAACCATGGCAACAACATAAACAATGCACTTCTACAGAGTGGACTCTGTAAACATGGCAACAACATAAACAATGCATTACTACAGAGGTGACTGTGTAACCATTGCACCAACATAAACAATGCACTACTACACAGGTAACTGTGTAACCATGGCAACAGCATAAACAATGCACTACTACAGATGAGACTGTGTAACCATTACACAAAATAAACAACGCACTACTACAGAGGTGACTGTGTAACCATGGCAACAACATAAACAATGCACTACTACACATGTAACTGTGTAACCATGGCAACAACATAAACAAAGAACTACTACACATGTGACTGTGAAACCATGGCAACAACATAAACAATGCACTACTACAGAGATGACTGTGTAACCATGACAATAACATAAACAATGCACTTCTACAGAGTTGACTGTGTAACCATGGCAACAACATAAACAATGCACTACTACAGAGGTGACTGTGTAACCATGGCAACAACATAAACAATGCACTACTACAGAGGTGACTGTGTAACCATAGCAACAAAATAAACAACACACTACTACAGAGGTGACTGTGTAACCATGGCAACAACATAAATAATGCACTACTACACAGGTAACTGTGTAACCATGGCAACAGCATAAACAATGCACTACTACAGATGAGACTGTGTAACCATGGCAACAAAATAAACAACACACTACTACAGAGGTGACTGTGCAACCATGGCAACAACATAAACAATGCACTACTACAGAGATGACTGTGTAACCATGACAATAACATAAACAATGCACTTCTACAGAGTTGACTGTGTAACCATGGCAACAACATAAACAATGCACTACTACAGAGGTGACTGTGTAACCATGGCAACAACATAAACAATGCACTACTACAGAGGTGACTGTGTAACCATAGCAACAAAATAAACAACACACTACTACAGAGGTGACTGTGTAACCATGGCAACAACATAAATAATGCACTACTACACAGGTAACTGTGTAACCATGGCAACAGCATAAACAATGCACTACTACAGATGAGACTGTGTAACCATGGCAACAAAATAAACAACACACTACTACAGAGGTGACTGTGCAACCATGGCAACAACATAAACAATGCACTGAGCACTACTACACAGGTGACTGTGTAACCATGGCAACAACATAAACAATGTACTACTACACAGGTGACTGTGTAACCATGGCAACAACATAAATAAAGAACTACTACACATGTGACTGTGAAACCATGGCAACAACATAAACAATGCACTACTACACATGTGACTCTGAAACCATGGCAACAACATAAACAATGCACTACTACAGAGGTGACTGTGTAACCATGGCAACAACATAAACAATGCACTACTACACAGGTGACTGTGTAACCATGGCAACAACATAAACAAAGAACTACTACACATGTGACTGTGAAACCATGGTAACAACATAAACAATGCACTACTACAGAGGTGAATGTGTAACCATGGCAACAACATAAACAATGCACTACTACAGAGGTGACTGTGTAACCATGGCAACAACATAAATAATGCACTGAGCACTACTACACAGGTGACTGTGTAACCATCGCAACAACATAAACAATGCACTACTACAGAGATGGCTGTGTAACCATGGCAACAACATAAACAATGCACTTCTAAAGAGTTGACTGTGTAACTATGGCAACAACATAAACAATGCATGACTACACAGTTGACTGTAACCATAGCAACTACATAAACAACACACTACTACAGAGGTGACTATGTAACCATGGCAACAACATAAACAATGCACTTCTACAGAGTTGACTCTGTAACCATGGCAACAACGTAAACAATGCATTACTACAGAGGTGACTGTGTAACCATGGCACCAACATAAACAATGCACTACTTCACAGGTAACTGTGTAACCATGGCAACAGCATAAACAATGCACTACTACAGATGAGACTGTGTAACCATGGCAACAAAATAAACAACACACTACTACAGATGTGACTGTGTAACCATGGCAACAACATTAACAATGCACTACTACACAGGTGACTGTGTAACCATGGCAACAACATAAACAATGCACTACTACACATGTGACTGTGAAATCATGGCAACAACATAAACAATGCACTACTACAGAGGTGACTGTGTAACCATGGCAATAACATAAACAATGCACTTCTACAGAATTGACTGTGTAACCATGGCAACAACATAAACAGTGCACTATTACAGAGGTGACTGTGTAACCATAGCAACAAAATAAACAACACACTACTACAGAGGTGACTGTGTAACCATGGCAACAACATAAACAATGCACTTCTACAGAGCTGACTGTGTAACCATGGCAACAACATAAACAGTGCACTATTACAGAGGTGACTGTGTAACCATAGCAACAAAATAAACAACACACTACTACAGAGGTGACTGTGTAACCATGGCAACAACATAAACAATGCACTTCTACAGAGTTGACTGTGTAACCATGGCAACAACATAAACAATGCACTGAGCACTACTACGCAGGTGACTATGTAACCATGGCAACAACATAAACAATGCACTACTACAGAGATGGCTGTGTAACCATGGCAACAACATAAACAATGCACTTCTAAAGAGTTGACTGTGTAACCATGGCAACAGCATAAACAATGCACGACTACACAGTTGACTGTGTAACCATGGCAACAGCATAAACAATGCACTACTACAGATGAGACTGTGTAACCATGGCAACAAAATAAACAACACACTACTACAGAGGTGACTGTGTAACCATGGCCACAACATAAACAATGCACTACTACACAGGTAACTGTGTAACCATGGCAACAGCATAAACAATGCACTACTACAGATGAGACTGTGTAACCATGGCAACAAAATAAACAATGCACTTCTACAGAGTTGACTGTGTAACCATGGCACCAACATAAGCAATGCACTGAGCACTACTACACAGGTGACTGTGTAACCATGGCAACAACATAAACAATGCACTACTACAGAGATGGCTGTGTAACCATGGCAACAACATAAACAATGCACTACTACAGAGGTGACTGTGTAACCATGGCACCAATATAAGCAATGCACTACTACACAGGTAACTGTAACCATGGCAACAGCATAAACAATGCACTACTACAGATGAGACTGTGTAACCATGGCAACAAAATAAACAATGCACTACAACACAGGTGACTGTGTAACCATGGCAACAACATAAACAAAGAACTACTGCTCATGTGACTGTGATACCATGGCTACAACATAAACAATGCACTACTACAGAGGTGACTGTGTAACCATGGCAATAACATAAACAATGCACTTCTACAGAGTTGACTGTGTAACCATGGCAACAACATAAACAATGCACTGAGCACTACTACACAGGTGACTGTGTAACCATGGCAACAACATAAACAATGCACTACTACAGAGGTGAATGTGTAACCATGGCAACAACATAAACAATGCACTTCTAAAGAGTTGAATGTGTAACCATGGCAACAACATAAACAATGCACTACTACACAGTTGACTGTAACAATAGCAACTACATAAACAACACACTACTACAGAGGTGACTGTGTAACCATGGCAACAACATAAACAATGCACTACTACAGAGGTGACTGTGTAACCATAGCAACAAAATAAACAACACACTACTACAGAGGTGACTGTGTAACCATGGCAACAACATAAATAATGCACTACTACACAGGTAACTGTGTAACCATGGCAACAGCATAAACAATGCACTACTACAGATGAGACTGTGTAACCATGGCAACAAAATAAACAACACACTACTACAGAGGTGACTGTGTAACCATGGCAACAAAATAAACAACACACTACTACAGAGGTAACTGTAACCATGGCAACAACATAAACAATGCACTACTACACAGGTGACTGTGTAACCATGGCAATAACATAAACAAAGAACTACTACACATGTGACTGTGAAACCATGGCAACAACATAAACAATGCACTACTACAGAGGTGACATTGTAACCATGGCAATAACATAAACAATGCACTTCTACAGAGTTGACTGTGTAACCATGGCAACAACATAAACAATGCACTACTACAGAGGTGACTGTGTAACCATAGCAACAAAATAAACAACACACTACTACAGAGGTGACTGTGCAACCATGGCAACAGCATAAACAATGCACTGAGCACTACTACACAGGTGACTGTGTAACCATGGCAACAACATAAACAATGCACTACTACAGGGGTGACTGTGTAACCATGGCAACAACATAAACAATGCACTACTACACAGGTGACTGTGTAACCATGGCAACAACTTAAATAAAGAACTACTACACATGTGACTGTGAAACCATGGCAACAACATAAACAATGCACTACTACACATGTGACTCTGAAACCATGGCAACAACATAAACAATGCACTACTACAGAGGTGACTGTGTAACCATGGCAACAACATAAACAATGCACTACTACACAGGTGACTGTGTAACCATGGCAACAACATAAACAAAGAACTACTACAGAGGTGACTGTGTAACCATGGCAACAACATAAACAATGCACTTCTACAGAGGTGACTGTGTAACCATGGCAATAACATAAACAATGCACTTCTACAGAGTTGACTCTGTAACCATGGCAACAACATAAACAATGCACTACTACAGAGGTGACTGTGTAACCATGGCAACAAAATAAACAACACACTATTACAGAAGTGACTGTGTAACCATGGCACCAACATAAACAATGCACTTGTACAGAGTTGACTGCGTAACCATGGCAACAACATAAACAATGCACTACTACTGATGAGACTGTGTAACCATGGCAACAACATAAACAATGCACTTGTACAGAGTTGACTGCGTAACCATGGCAACAACATAAACAATGCACTACTACTGATGAGACTGTGTAACCATGGGAACAACATAAACAATGCACTTCTACAGAGTTGACTGTGTAACCATGGCAACAACATAAACAGTGCACTGAGCACTACTACACAGGTGACTATGTAACCATGGCAACAACATAAACAATGCACTTCTACAGAGGTGACTGTGTAACCATGGCAACAACATAAACAATGCACTTCTACAGAGTTGACTCTGTAACTATGGCAACAACATAAACAATGCATTACTACAGAGGTGACTGTGTAACTATGGCACCAACATAAACAATGCACTACTACACAGGTAACTGTGTAACCATGGCAACAGCATAAACAATGCACTACTACAGATGAGACTGTGTAACCATGGCAACAAAATTAACAACACACTACTACAGAGGTGACTGTGTAACCATGGCCACAACATAAACAATTCACTACTACACAGGTAACTGTGTAACCATGGCAACAGCATAAACAATGCACTACTACAGATGAGACTGTGTAACCATGGCAACAAAATAAACAACACACTACTACAGAGGTGACTGTGTAACCATGGCAATAACATAAACAATGCACTTCTACAGAGTTGACTGTGTAACCATGGCACCAACATAAGCAATGCACTGAGCACTACTACACAGGTGACTGTGTAACCATGGCAACAACATAAACAATGCACTACTACAGAGATGGCTGTGTAACCATGGCAACAACATAAACAATGCACTACTACAGAGGTGACTGTGTAACCATGGCACCAACATAAGCAATGCACTACTACACAGGTAACTGTAACCATGGCAACAGCATAAACAATGCACTACTACAGATGAGACTGTGTAACCATGGCAACAAAATAAACAATGCACTACTACACAGGTGACTGTGTAACCATGGCAACAACATAAACAAATAACTACTACTCATGTGACTGATACCATGGCAACAACATAAACAATGCACTACTACAGAGGTGACTGTGTAACCATGGCAATAACATAAACAATGCACTTCTACAGAGTTGACTGTGTAACCATGGCAACAACATAAACAATGCACTGAGCACTACTACACAGGTGACTGTGTAACCATGGCAACAACATAAACAATGCACTACTACAGAGATGGCTGTGTAACCATGGCAACAACATAAACAATGCACTTCTAAAGAGTTGAATGTGTAACCATGGCAACAACATAAACAATGCACTACTACACAGTTGACTGTGTAACCATAGCAACTACATAAACAACACACTACTACAGCGGTGACTGTGTAACCATTTCAACAACATAAACAATGCACTTCTACAGAGTGGACTCTGTAAACATGGCAACAACATAAACAATGCATTACTACAGAGGTGACTGTGTAACCATTACACAAAATAAACAACACACTACTACAGAGGTGACTGTGTAACCATGGCAACAACATAAACAATGCACTACTACACATGTAACTGTGTAACCATGGCAACAACATAAACAAAGAACTACTACACATGTGACTGTGAAACCATGGCAACAACATAAAGAATGCACTACTACAGAGATGACTGTGTAACCATGACAATAACATAAACAATGCACTTCTACAGAGTTGACTGTGTAACCATGGCAACAACATAAACAATGCACTACTACAGAGGTGACTGTGTAACCATGGCAACATAAACAATGCACTACTACAGAGGTGACTGTGTAACCATAGCAACAAAATAAACAACACACTACTACAGAGGTGACTGTGTAACCATGGCAACAACATACATAATGCACTACTACACAGATAACTGTGTAACCATGGCAACAGCATAAACAATGCACTACTACAGATGAGACTGTGTAACCATGGCAACAAAATAAACAACACACTATTACAGAGGTAACTGTAACCATGGCAACAACATAAACAATGCACTACTACACAGGTGACTGTGTAACCATGGCAATAACATAAACAAAGAACTACTACACATGTGACTGTGAAACCATGGCAACAACATAAACAATGAACTACTACAAAGGTGACTGTGTAACCATGGCAATAACATAAACAATGCACTGCTACAGAGTTGACTGTGTAACCATGGCAACAACATAAACAATGCACTACTACAGAGGTGACTGTGTAACCATGGCAACATAAACAATGCACTACTACAGAGGTGACTGTGTAACCATAGCAACAAAATAAACAACACACTACTACAGAGGTGACTGTGTAACCATGGCAACAAAATAAACAACACACTACTACAGAGGTAACTGTAACCATGGCAACAACATAAACAATGCACTACTACACAGGTGACTGTGTAACCATGGCAATAACATAAACAAAGAACTACTACACATGTGACTGTGAAACCATGGCAACAACATAAACAATGAACTACTACAAAGGTGACTGTGTAACCATGGCAATAACATAAACAATGCACTGCTACAGAGTTGACTGTGTAACCATGGCAACAACATAAACAATGCACTACTACAGAGGTGACTGTGTAACCATAGCAACAAAATAAACAACACACTACTACAGAGGTGACTGTGTAACCATGGCAACATTATAAACAATGCACTGCTACACCGGTGACTGTGTAACCATGGCAACAACATAAACAAAGAACTACTACACATGTGACTGTGAAACCATGGCAACAACATAAACAATGCACTACTACAGAGGTGACTGTGTAACCATGGCAATAACATAAACAATGCACTTCTACAGAGTTGACTGTGTAACCATGGCAACAACATAAACAATGCACTACTACAGAGGTGACTGTGTAACGATGGCAACAACATAAACAATGCACTACTAAAGTGATGACTGTGTAACCATAGCAACAAAATAAACAACACACTACTACAGAGGTGACTGTGTAACCATAGCAACAACATAAACAATGCACTGAGCACTACTACACAGGTGACTGTGTAACCATGGCAACAACATAAACAATGCATTCTACAGAGATGGCTGTTTAACCATGGCAACAACATAAACAATGCACTTGTACAGAGTTGACTGCGTAACCATGGCAACAACATAAACAATGCACTACTACTGATGAGACTGTGTAACCATGGCAACAACATAAACAATGCACTTCTACAGAGTTGACTGTGTAACCATGGCAACAACATAAACAATGCACTTCTACAGAGGTGACTGTGTAACCATGGCAACAACATAAATAAAGAACTACTACACATGTGACTGTGAAACCATGGCAACAACATAAACAATGCATTACTACACATGTGACTCTGAAACCATGGCAACAACATAAACAATGCACTACTACAGAGGTGACTGTGTAACCATGGCAACAACATAAACAATGCACTACTACACAGTTGACTGTGTAACCATGGCAACAACATAAACAAAGAACTACTACACATGTGACTGTGAAACCATGGTAACAACATAAACAATGCACTACTACAGAGGTGACTGTGTAACCATGGCAACAACATAAACAATGCACTACTACAGAGGTGACTGTGTAACCATGGCAACAACATAAACAATGCACTGAGCACTACTACGCAGGTGACTATGTAACCATGGCAACAACATAAACAATGCACTACTACAGAGATGGCTGTGTAACCATGGCAACAACATAAACAGTGCACTATTACAGAGGTGACTGTGTAACCATAGCAACAAAATAAACAACACACTACTACAGAGGTGACTGTGTAACCATGGCAACAACATAAACAATGCACTTCTACAGAGTTGACTGTGTAACCATGGCAACAACATAAACAATGCACTGAGCACTACTACGCAGGTGACTATGTAACCATGGCAACAACATAAACAATGCACTACTACAGAGATGGCTGTGTAACCATGGCAACAACATAAACAATGCACTTCTAAAGAGTTGACTGTGTAACCATGGCAACAGCATAAACAATGCACGACTACACAGTTGACTGTGTAACCATGGCAACAGCATAAACAATGCACTACTACAGATGAGACTGTGTAACCATGGCAACAAAATAAACAACACACTACTACAGAGGTGACTGTGTAACCATGGCCACAACATAAACAATGCACTACTACACAGGTAACTGTGTAACCATGGCAACAGCATAAACAATGCACTACTACAGATGAGACTGTGTAACCATGGCAACAAAATAAACAATGCACTTCTACAGAGTTGACTGTGTAACCATGGCACCAACATAAGCAATGCACTGAGCACTACTACACAGGTGACTGTGTAACCATGGCAACAACATAAACAATGCACTACTACAGAGATGGCTGTGTAACCATGGCAACAACATAAACAATGCACTACTACAGAGGTGACTGTGTAACCATGGCACCAATATAAGCAATGCACTACTACACAGGTAACTGTAACCATGGCAACAGCATAAACAATGCACTACTACAGATGAGACTGTGTAACCATGGCAACAAAATAAACAATGCACTACAACACAGGTGACTGTGTAACCATGGCAACAACATAAACAAAGAACTACTGCTCATGTGACTGTGATACCATGGCTACAACATAAACAATGCACTACTACAGAGGTGACTGTGTAACCATGGCAATAACATAAACAATGCACTTCTACAGAGTTGACTGTGTAACCATGGCAACAACATAAACAATGCACTGAGCACTACTACACAGGTGACTGTGTAACCATGGCAACAACATAAACAATGCACTACTACAGAGGTGAATGTGTAACCATGGCAACAACATAAACAATGCACTTCTAAAGAGTTGAATGTGTAACCATGGCAACAACATAAACAATGCACTACTACACAGTTGACTGTAACAATAGCAACTACATAAACAACACACTACTACAGAGGTGACTGTGTAACCATGGCAACAACATAAACAATGCACTACTACAGAGGTGACTGTGTAACCATAGCAACAAAATAAACAACACACTACTACAGAGGTGACTGTGTAACCATGGCAACAACATAAATAATGCACTACTACACAGGTAACTGTGTAACCATGGCAACAGCATAAACAATGCACTACTACAGATGAGACTGTGTAACCATGGCAACAAAATAAACAACACACTACTACAGAGGTGACTGTGTAACCATGGCAACAAAATAAACAACACACTACTACAGAGGTAACTGTAACCATGGCAACAACATAAACAATGCACTACTACACAGGTGACTGTGTAACCATGGCAATAACATAAACAAAGAACTACTACACATGTGACTGTGAAACCATGGCAACAACATAAACAATGCACTACTACAGAGGTGACATTGTAACCATGGCAATAACATAAACAATGCACTTCTACAGAGTTGACTGTGTAACCATGGCAACAACATAAACAATGCACTACTACAGAGGTGACTGTGTAACCATAGCAACAAAATAAACAACACACTACTACAGAGGTGACTGTGCAACCATGGCAACAGCATAAACAATGCACTGAGCACTACTACACAGGTGACTGTGTAACCATGGCAACAACATAAACAATGCACTACTACAGGGGTGACTGTGTAACCATGGCAACAACATAAACAATGCACTACTACACAGGTGACTGTGTAACCATGGCAACAACTTAAATAAAGAACTACTACAAATGTGACTGTGAAACCATGGCAACAACATAAACAATGCACTACTACACATGTGACTCTGAAACCATGGCAACAACATAAACAATGCACTACTACAGAGGTGACTGTGTAACCATGGCAACAACATAAACAATGCACTACTACACAGGTGACTGTGTAACCATGGCAACAACATAAACAAAGAACTACTACAGAGGTGACTGTGTAACCATGGCAACAACATAAACAATGCACTTCTACAGAGGTGACTGTGTAACCATGGCAATAACATAAACAATGCACTTCTACAGAGTTGACTCTGTAACCATGGCAACAACATAAACAATGCACTACTACAGAGGTGACTGTGTAACCATGGCAACAAAATAAACAACACACTATTACAGAAGTGACTGTGTAACCATGGCACCAACATAAACAATGCACTTGTACAGAGTTGACTGCGTAACCATGGCAACAACATAAACAATGCACTACTACTGATGAGACTGTGTAACCATGGCAACAACATAAACAATGCACTTGTACAGAGTTGACTGCGTAACCATGGCAACAACATAAACAATGCACTACTACTGATGAGACTGTGTAACCATGGGAACAACATAAACAATGCACTTCTACAGAGTTGACTGTGTAACCATGGCAACAACATAAACAGTGCACTGAGCACTACTACACAGGTGACTATGTAACCATGGCAACAACATAAACAATGCACTTCTACAGAGGTGACTGTGTAACCATGGCAACAACATAAACAATGCACTTCTACAGAGTTGACTCTGTAACTATGGCAACAACATAAACAATGCATTACTACAGAGGTGACTGTGTAACTATGGCACCAACATAAACAATGCACTACTACACAGGTAACTGTGTAACCATGGCAACAGCATAAACAATGCACTACTACAGATGAGACTGTGTAACCATGGCAACAAAATTAACAACACACTACTACAGAGGTGACTGTGTAACCATGGCCACAACATAAACAATTCACTACTACACAGGTAACTGTGTAACCATGGCAACAGCATAAACAATGCACTACTACAGATGAGACTGTGTAACCATGGCAACAAAATAAACAACACACTACTACAGAGGTGACTGTGTAACCATGGCAATAACATAAACAATGCACTTCTACAGAGTTGACTGTGTAACCATGGCACCAACATAAGCAATGCACTGAGCACTACTACACAGGTGACTGTGTAACCATGGCAACAACATAAACAATGCACTACTACAGAGATGGCTGTGTAACCATGGCAACAACATAAACAATGCACTACTACAGAGGTGACTGTGTAACCATGGCACCAACATAAGCAATGCACTACTACACAGGTAACTGTAACCATGGCAACAGCATAAACAATGCACTACTACAGATGAGACTGTGTAACCATGGCAACAAAATAAACAATGCACTACTACACAGGTGACTGTGTAACCATGGCAACAACATAAACAAATAACTACTACTCATGTGACTGATACCATGGCAACAACATAAACAATGCACTACTACAGAGGTGACTGTGTAACCATGGCAATAACATAAACAATGCACTTCTACAGAGTTGACTGTGTAACCATGGCAACAACATAAACAATGCACTGAGCACTACTACACAGGTGACTGTGTAACCATGGCAACAACATAAACAATGCACTACTACAGAGATGGCTGTGTAACCATGGCAACAACATAAACAATGCACTTCTAAAGAGTTGAATGTGTAACCATGGCAACAACATAAACAATGCACTACTACACAGTTGACTGTGTAACCATAGCAACTACATAAACAACACACTACTACAGCGGTGACTGTGTAACCATTTCAACAACATAAACAATGCACTTCTACAGAGTGGACTCTGTAAACATGGCAACAACATAAACAATGCATTACTACAGAGGTGACTGTGTAACCATTACACAAAATAAACAACACACTACTACAGAGGTGACTGTGTAACCATGGCAACAACATAAACAATGCACTACTACACATGTAACTGTGTAACCATGGCAACAACATAAACAAAGAACTACTACACATGTGACTGTGAAACCATGGCAACAACATAAAGAATGCACTACTACAGAGATGACTGTGTAACCATGACAATAACATAAACAATGCACTTCTACAGAGTTGACTGTGTAACCATGGCAACAACATAAACAATGCACTACTACAGAGGTGACTGTGTAACCATGGCAACATAAACAATGCACTACTACAGAGGTGACTGTGTAACCATAGCAACAAAATAAACAACACACTACTACAGAGGTGACTGTGTAACCATGGCAACAACATACATAATGCACTACTACACAGATAACTGTGTAACCATGGCAACAGCATAAACAATGCACTACTACAGATGAGACTGTGTAACCATGGCAACAAAATAAACAACACACTATTACAGAGGTAACTGTAACCATGGCAACAACATAAACAATGCACTACTACACAGGTGACTGTGTAACCATGGCAATAACATAAACAAAGAACTACTACACATGTGACTGTGAAACCATGGCAACAACATAAACAATGAACTACTACAAAGGTGACTGTGTAACCATGGCAATAACATAAACAATGCACTGCTACAGAGTTGACTGTGTAACCATGGCAACAACATAAACAATGCACTACTACAGAGGTGACTGTGTAACCATGGCAACATAAACAATGCACTACTACAGAGGTGACTGTGTAACCATAGCAACAAAATAAACAACACACTACTACAGAGGTGACTGTGTAACCATGGCAACAAAATAAACAACACACTACTACAGAGGTAACTGTAACCATGGCAACAACATAAACAATGCACTACTACACAGGTGACTGTGTAACCATGGCAATAACATAAACAAAGAACTACTACACATGTGACTGTGAAACCATGGCAACAACATAAACAATGAACTACTACAAAGGTGACTGTGTAACCATGGCAATAACATAAACAATGCACTGCTACAGAGTTGACTGTGTAACCATGGCAACAACATAAACAATGCACTACTACAGAGGTGACTGTGTAACCATAGCAACAAAATAAACAACACACTACTACAGAGGTGACTGTGTAACCATGGCAACATTATAAACAATGCACTGCTACACCGGTGACTGTGTAACCATGGCAACAACATAAACAAAGAACTACTACACATGTGACTGTGAAACCATGGCAACAACATAAACAATGCACTACTACAGAGGTGACTGTGTAACCATGGCAATAACATAAACAATGCACTTCTACAGAGTTGACTGTGTAACCATGGCAACAACATAAACAATGCACTACTACAGAGGTGACTGTGTAACGATGGCAACAACATAAACAATGCACTACTAAAGTGATGACTGTGTAACCATAGCAACAAAATAAACAACACACTACTACAGAGGTGACTGTGTAACCATAGCAACAACATAAACAATGCACTGAGCACTACTACACAGGTGACTGTGTAACCATGGCAACAACATAAACAATGCATTCTACAGAGATGGCTGTTTAACCATGGCAACAACATAAACAATGCACTTGTACAGAGTTGACTGCGTAACCATGGCAACAACATAAACAATGCACTACTACTGATGAGACTGTGTAACCATGGCAACAACATAAACAATGCACTTCTACAGAGTTGACTGTGTAACCATGGCAACAACATAAACAATGCACTTCTACAGAGGTGACTGTGTAACCATGGCAACAACATAAATAAAGAACTACTACACATGTGACTGTGAAACCATGGCAACAACATAAACAATGCATTACTACACATGTGACTCTGAAACCATGGCAACAACATAAACAATGCACTACTACAGAGGTGACTGTGTAACCATGGCAACAACATAAACAATGCACTACTACACAGTTGACTGTGTAACCATGGCAACAACATAAACAAAGAACTACTACACATGTGACTGTGAAACCATGGTAACAACATAAACAATGCACTACTACAGAGGTGACTGTGTAACCATGGCAACAACATAAACAATGCACTACTACAGAGGTGACTGTGTAACCATGGCAACAACATAAATAATGCACTGAGCACTACTACACAGGTGACTGTGTAACCATTGCAACAACATAAACAATGCACTACTACAGAGATGGCTGTGTAACCATGGCAACAACATAAACAATGCACTTCTAAAGAGTTGACTGTGTAACTATGGCAACAACATAAACAATGCATGACTACACAGTTGACTGTAACCATAGCAACTACATAAACAACACACTACTACAGAGGTGATTATGTAACCATGGCAACAACATAAACAATACACTTCTACAGAGTTGACTCTGTAACCATGGCAACAACGTAAACAATGCATTACTACAGAGGTGACTGTGTAACCATGGCACCAACATAAACAATGCACTACTTCACAGGTAACTGTGTAACCATGGCAACAGCATAAACAATGCACTACTACAGATGAGACTGTGTAACCATGGCAACAAAATAAACAACACACTACTACAGAGGTGACTGTGTAACCATGGCAACAACATTAACAATGCACTACTACACAGGTGACTGTGTAACCATGGCAACAACATATACAAAGAACTACTACACATGTGACTGTGAAATCATGGCAACAACATAAACAATGCACTACTACAGAGGTGACTGTGTAACCATGGCAATAACATAAACAATGCACTTCTACAGAATTGACTGTGTAACCATGGCAACAACATAAACAGTGCACTATTACAGAGGTGACTGTGTAACTATAGCAACAAAATAAACAACACACTACTACAGAGGTGACTGTGTAACCATGGCAACAACATAAACAATGCACTTCTACAGAGTTGACTGTGTAACCATGGCAACAACATAAACAGTGCACTATTACAGAGGTGACTGTGTAACCATAGCAACAAAATAAACAACACACTACTACAGAGGTGACTGTGTAACCATGGCAACAACATAAACAATGCACTTCTACAGAGTTGACTGTGTAACCATGGCAACAACATAAACAATGCACTGAGCACTACTACGCAGGTGACTATGTAACCATGGCAACAACATAAACAATGCACTACTACAGAGATGGCTGTGTAACCATGGCAACAACATAAACAATGCACTTCTAAAGAGTTGACTTTGTAACCATGGCAACAACATAAACAATGCACGACTACACAGTTGACTGTGTAACCATGGCAACAGCATAAACAATGCACTACTACAGAGGTGACTGTGTAACCATGGCCACAACATAAACAATGCACTACTACACAGGTAACTGTGTAACCATCGCAACAGCATAAACAATGCACTACTACAGATGAGACTGTGTAACCATGGCAACAAAATAAACAATGCACTTCTACAGAGTTGACTGTGTAACCATGGCACCAACATAAGCAATGCACTGAGCACTACTACACAGGTGACTGTGTAACCATGGCAACAACATAAACAATGCACTACTACAGAGATGGCTGTGTAACCATGGCAACAACATAAACAATGCACTACTACAGAGGTGACTGTGTAACCATGGCACCAACATAAGCAATGCACTACTACACAGGTAACTGTAACCATGGCAACAGCATAAACAATGCACTACTACAGATGAGACTGTGTAACCATGGCAACAAAATAAACAATGCACTACTACACAGGTGACTGTGTAACCATGGCAACAACATAAACAAAGAACTACTACTCATGTGACTGTGATACCATGGCAACAACAAAAACAATGCACTACTACAGAGGTGACTGTGTAACCATGGCAACAACATAAACAATGCACTTCTACAGAGTTGACTGTGTAACCATGGCAACAACATAAACAATGCACTGAGCACTACTACACAGGTGACTGTGTAACCATGGCAACAACATAAACAATGCACTACTACAGAGATGGCTGTGTAACCATGGCAACAACATAAACAATGCACTTCTAAAGAGTTGAATGTGTAACCATGGCAACAACATAAACAATGCACTACTACACAGTTGACTGAAACCATAGCAACTACATAAACAACACACTACTACAGAGGTGACTGTTTAACCATGGCAACAACATAAACAATGCACTTCTACAGAGTGGACTCTGTAAACATGGCAACAACATAAACAATGCATTACTACAGAGGTGACTGTGTAACCATTGCACCAACATAAACAATGCACTACTACACAGGTAACTGTGTAACCATGGCAACAGCTTAAACAATGCACTACTACAGATGAGACTGTGTAACCATTACACAAAATAAACAACGCACTACTACAGAGGTGACTGTGTAACCATGGCAACAACATAAACAATGCACTACTACACATGTAACTGTGTAACCATGGCAACAACATAAACAAAGAACTACTACACATGTGACTGTGAAACCATGGCAACAACATAAACAATGCACTACTACAGATATGACTGTGTAACCATGACAATAACATAAACAATGCACTTCTACAGAGTTGACTGTGTAACCATGGCAACAACATAAACAATGCACTACTACAGAGGTGACTGTGTAACCATGGCAACAACATAAACAATGCACTACTACAGAGGTGACTGTGTAACCATAGCAACAAAATAAACAACACACTACTACAGAGGTGACTGTGTAACCATGGCAACAACATAAATAATGCACTACTACACAGGTAACTGTGTAACCATGGCAACAGCATAAACAATGCACTACTACAGATGAGACTGTGTAACCATGGCAACAAAATAAACAACACACTACTACAGAGGTGACTGTGTAACCATGGCAACAAAATAAACAACACACTACTACAGAGGTAACTGTAACCATGGCAACAACATAAACAATGCACTTCTACAGAGTTGACTGTGTAACCATGGCAACAACATAAACAATGCACTACTACAGAGGTGACTGTGTAACCATAGCAACAAAATAAACAACACACTACTACAGAGGTGACTGTGCAACCATGGCAACAACATAAACAATGCACTGAGCACTACTACACAGGTGACTGTGTAACCATGGCAACAACATAAACAATGCACTACTACAGGGGTGACTGTGTAACCATGGCAACAACATAAACAATGCACTACTACACAGGTGACTGTGTAACCATGGCAACAACTTAAATAAAGAACTACTACACATGTGACTGTGAAACCATGGCAACAACATAAACAATGCACTACTACACATGTGACTCTGAAACCATGGCAACAACATAAACAATGCACTACTACAGAGGTGACTGTGTAACCATGGCAACAACATAAACAATGCACTACTACACAGGTGACTGTGTAACCATGGCAACAACATAAACAAATAACTACTACAGAGGTGACTGTGTAACCATGGCAACAACATAAACAATGCACTTCTACAGAGGTGACTGTGTAACCATGGCAATAACATAAACAATGCACTTCTACAGAGTTGACTCTGTAACCATGGCAACAACATAAACAATGCACTACTACAGAGGTGACTGTGTAACCATGGCAACAAAATAAACAACACACTATTACAGAAGTGACTGTGTAACCATGGCAACAACATAAACAATGCACTTGTACAGAGTTGACTGCGTAACCATGGCAACAACATAAACAATGCACTACTACTGATGAGACTGTGTAACCATGGCAACAACATAAACAATGCACTTGTACAGAGTTGACTGCGTAACCATGGCAACAACATAAACAATGCACTACTACTGATGAGACTGTGTAACCATGGGAACAACATAAACAATGCACTTCTACAGAGTTGACTGTGTAACCATGGCAACAACATAAACAGTGCACTGAGCACTACTACACAGGTGACTATGTAACCATGGCAACAACATAAACAATGCACTTCTACAGAGGTGACTGTGTAACCATGGCAACAACATAAACAATGCACTTCTACAGAGTTGACTCTGTAACTATGGCAACAACATAAACAATGCATTACTACAGAGGTGACTGTGTAACTATGGCACCAACATAAATAATGCACTACTACACAGGTAACTGTGTAACCATGGCAACAGCATAAACAATGCACTACTACAGATGAGACTGTGTAACCATGGCAACAAAATAAACAACACACTACTACAGAGGTGACTGTGTAACCATGGCAACAAAATAAACAACACACTACTACAGAGGTAACTGTAACCATGGCAACAACATAAACAATGCACTACTACACAGGTGACTGTGTAACCATGGCAATAACATAAACAAAGAACTACTACACATGTGACTGTGAAACCATGGCAACAACATAAACAATGCACTACTACAGAGGTGACATTGTAACCATGGCAATAACATAAACAATGCACTTCTACAGAGTTGACTGTGTAACCATGGCAACAACATAAACAATGCACTACTACAGAGGTGACTGTGTAACCATAGCAACAAAATAAACAACACACTACTACAGAGGTGACTGTGCAACCATGGCAACAGCATAAACAATGCACTGAGCACTACTACACAGGTGACTGTGTAACCATGGCAACAACATAAACAATGCACTACTACAGGGGTGACTGTGTAACCATGGCAACAACATAAACAATGCACTACTACACAGGTGACTGTGTAACCATGGCAACAACTTAAATAAAGAACTACTACACATGTGACTGTGAAACCATGGCAACAACATAAACAATGCACTACTACACATGTGACTCTGAAACCATGGCAACAACATAAACAATGCACTACTACAGAGGTGACTGTGTAACCATGGCAACAACATAAACAATGCACTACTACACAGGTGACTGTGTAACCATGGCAACAACATAAACAAAGAACTACTACAGAGGTGACTGTGTAACCATGGCAACAACATAAACAATGCACTTCTACAGAGGTGACTGTGTAACCATGGCAATAACATAAACAATGCACTTCTACAGAGTTGACTCTGTAACCATGGCAACAACATAAACAATGCACTACTACAGAGGTGACTGTGTAACCATGGCAACAAAATAAACAACACACTATTACAGAAGTGACTGTGTAACCATGGCACCAACATAAACAATGCACTTGTACAGAGTTGACTGCGTAACCATGGCAACAACATAAACAATGCACTACTACTGATGAGACTGTGTAACCATGGCAACAACATAAACAATGCACTTGTACAGAGTTGACTGCGTAACCATGGCAACAACATAAACAATGCACTACTACTGATGAGACTGTGTAACCATGGGAACAACATAAACAATGCACTTCTACAGAGTTGACTGTGTAACCATGGCAACAACATAAACAGTGCACTGAGCACTACTACACAGGTGACTATGTAACCATGGCAACAACATAAACAATGCACTTCTACAGAGGTGACTGTGTAACCATGGCAACAACATAAACAATGCACTTCTACAGAGTTGACTCTGTAACTATGGCAACAACATAAACAATGCATTACTACAGAGGTGACTGTGTAACTATGGCACCAACATAAACAATGCACTACTACACAGGTAACTGTGTAACCATGGCAACAGCATAAACAATGCACTACTACAGATGAGACTGTGTAACCATGGCAACAAAATTAACAACACACTACTACAGAGGTGACTGTGTAACCATGGCCACAACATAAACAATTCACTACTACACAGGTAACTGTGTAACCATGGCAACAGCATAAACAATGCACTACTACAGATGAGACTGTGTAACCATGGCAACAAAATAAACAACACACTACTACAGAGGTGACTGTGTAACCATGGCAATAACATAAACAATGCACTTCTACAGAGTTGACTGTGTAACCATGGCACCAACATAAGCAATGCACTGAGCACTACTACACAGGTGACTGTGTAACCATGGCAACAACATAAACAATGCACTACTACAGAGATGGCTGTGTAACCATGGCAACAACATAAACAATGCACTACTACAGAGGTGACTGTGTAACCATGGCACCAACATAAGCAATGCACTACTACACAGGTAACTGTAACCATGGCAACAGCATAAACAATGCACTACTACAGATGAGACTGTGTAACCATGGCAACAAAATAAACAATGCACTACTACACAGGTGACTGTGTAACCATGGCAACAACATAAACAAATAACTACTACTCATGTGACTGATACCATGGCAACAACATAAACAATGCACTACTACAGAGGTGACTGTGTAACCATGGCAATAACATAAACAATGCACTTCTACAGAGTTGACTGTGTAACCATGGCAACAACATAAACAATGCACTGAGCACTACTACACAGGTGACTGTGTAACCATGGCAACAACATAAACAATGCACTACTACAGAGATGGCTGTGTAACCATGGCAACAACATAAACAATGCACTTCTAAAGAGTTGAATGTGTAACCATGGCAACAACATAAACAATGCACTACTACACAGTTGACTGTGTAACCATAGCAACTACATAAACAACACACTACTACAGCGGTGACTGTGTAACCATTTCAACAACATAAACAATGCACTTCTACAGAGTGGACTCTGTAAACATGGCAACAACATAAACAATGCATTACTACAGAGGTGACTGTGTAACCATTACACAAAATAAACAACACACTACTACAGAGGTGACTGTGTAACCATGGCAACAACATAAACAATGCACTACTACACATGTAACTGTGTAACCATGGCAACAACATAAACAAAGAACTACTACACATGTGACTGTGAAACCATGGCAACAACATAAAGAATGCACTACTACAGAGATGACTGTGTAACCATGACAATAACATAAACAATGCACTTCTACAGAGTTGACTGTGTAACCATGGCAACAACATAAACAATGCACTACTACAGAGGTGACTGTGTAACCATGGCAACATAAACAATGCACTACTACAGAGGTGACTGTGTAACCATAGCAACAAAATAAACAACACACTACTACAGAGGTGACTGTGTAACCATGGCAACAACATACATAATGCACTACTACACAGATAACTGTGTAACCATGGCAACAGCATAAACAATGCACTACTACAGATGAGACTGTGTAACCATGGCAACAAAATAAACAACACACTATTACAGAGGTAACTGTAACCATGGCAACAACATAAACAATGCACTACTACACAGGTGACTGTGTAACCATGGCAATAACATAAACAAAGAACTACTAAACATGTGACTGTGAAACCATGGCAACAACATAAACAATGAACTACTACAAAGGTGACTGTGTAACCATGGCAATAACATAAACAATGCACTGCTACAGAGTTGACTGTGTAACCATGGCAACAACATAAACAATGCACTACTACAGAGGTGACTGTGTAACCATGGCAACATAAACAATGCACTACTACAGAGGTGACTGTGTAACCATAGCAACAAAATAAACAACACACTACTACAGAGGTGACTGTGTAACCATGGCAACAAAATAAACAACACACTACTACAGAGGTAACTGTAACCATGGCAACAACATAAACAATGCACTACTACACAGGTGACTGTGTAACCATGACAATAACATAAACAAAGAACTACTACACATGTGACTGTGAAACCATGGCAACAACATAAACAATGAACTACTACAAAGGTGACTGTGTAACCATGGCAATAACATAAACAATGCACTGCTACAGAGTTGACTGTGTAACCATGGCAACAACATAAACAATGCACTACTACAGAGGTGACTGTGTAACCATAGCAACAAAATAAACAACACACTACTACAGAGGTGACTGTGTAACCATGGCAACATTATAAACAATGCACTGCTACACCGGTGACTGTGTAACCATGGCAACAACATAAACAAAGAACTACTACACATGTGACTGTGAAACCATGGCAACAACATAAACAATGCACTACTACAGAGGTGACTGTGTAACCATGGCAATAACATAAACAATGCACTTCTACAGAGTTGACTGTGTAACCATGGCAACAACATAAACAATGCACTACTACAGAGGTGACTGTGTAACGATGGCAACAACATAAACAATGCACTACTAAAGTGATGACTGTGTAACCATAGCAACAAAATAAACAACACACTACTACAGAGGTGACTGTGTAACCATAGCAACAACATAAACAATGCACTGAGCACTACTACACAGGTGACTGTGTAACCATGGCAACAACATAAACAATGCATTCTACAGAGATGGCTGTTTAACCATGGCAACAACATAAACAATGCACTTGTACAGAGTTGACTGCGTAACCATGGCAACAACATAAACAATGCACTACTACTGATGAGACTGTGTAACCATGGCAACAACATAAACAATGCACTTCTACAGAGTTGACTGTGTAACCATGGCAACAACATAAACAATGCACTTCTACAGAGGTGACTGTGTAACCATGGCAACAACATAAATAAAGAACTACTACACATGTGACTGTGAAACCATGGCAACAACATAAACAATGCATTACTACACATGTGACTCTGAAACCATGGCAACAACATAAACAATGCACTACTACAGAGGTGACTGTGTAACCATGGCAACAACATAAACAATGCACTACTACACAGTTGACTGTGTAACCATGGCAACAACATAAACAAAGAACTACTACACATGTGACTGTGAAACCATGGTAACAACATAAACAATGCACTACTACAGAGGTGACTGTGTAACCATGGCAACAACATAAACAATGCACTACTACAGAGGTGACTGTGTAACCATGGCAACAACATAAATAATGCACTGAGCACTACTACACAGGTGACTGTGTAACCATTGCAACAACATAAACAATGCACTACTACAGAGATGGCTGTGTAACCATGGCAACAACATAAACAATGCACTTCTAAAGAGTTGACTGTGTAACTATGGCAACAACATAAACAATGCATGACTACACAGTTGACTGTAACCATAGCAACTACATAAACAACACACTACTACAGAGGTGATTATGTAACCATGGCAACAACATAAACAATACACTTCTACAGAGTTGACTCTGTAACCATGGCAACAACGTAAACAATGCATTACTACAGAGGTGACTGTGTAACCATGGCACCAACATAAACAATGCACTACTTCACAGGTAACTGTGTAACCATGGCAACAGCATAAACAATGCACTACTACAGATGAGACTGTGTAACCATGGCAACAAAATAAACAACACACTACTACAGAGGTGACTGTGTAACCATGGCAACAACATTAACAATGCACTACTACACAGGTGACTGTGTAACCATGGCAACAACATATACAAAGAACTACTACACATGTGACTGTGAAATCATGGCAACAACATAAACAATGCACTACTACAGAGGTGACTGTGTAACCATGGCAATAACATAAACAATGCACTTCTACAGAATTGACTGTGTAACCATGGCAACAACATAAACAGTGCACTATTACAGAGGTGACTGTGTAACTATAGCAACAAAATAAACAACACACTACTACAGAGGTGACTGTGTAACCATGGCAACAACATAAACAATGCACTTCTACAGAGTTGACTGTGTAACCATGGCAACAACATAAACAGTGCACTATTACAGAGGTGACTGTGTAACCATAGCAACAAAATAAACAACACACTACTACAGAGGTGACTGTGTAACCATGGCAACAACATAAACAATGCACTTCTACAGAGTTGACTGTGTAACCATGGCAACAACATAAACAATGCACTGAGCACTACTACGCAGGTGACTATGTAACCATGGCAACAACATAAACAATGCACTACTACAGAGATGGCTGTGTAACCATGGCAACAACATAAACAATGCACTTCTAAAGAGTTGACTTTGTAACCATGGCAACAACATAAACAATGCACGACTACACAGTTGACTGTGTAACCATGGCAACAGCATAAACAATGCACTACTACAGAGGTGACTGTGTAACCATGGCCACAACATAAACAATGCACTACTACACAGGTAACTGTGTAACCATCGCAACAGCATAAACAATGCACTACTACAGATGAGACTGTGTAACCATGGCAACAAAATAAACAATGCACTTCTACAGAGTTGACTGTGTAACCATGGCACCAACATAAGCAATGCACTGAGCACTACTACACAGGTGACTGTGTAACCATGGCAACAACATAAACAATGCACTACTACAGAGATGGCTGTGTAACCATGGCAACAACATAAACAATGCACTACTACAGAGGTGACTGTGTAACCATGGCACCAACATAAGCAATGCACTACTACACAGGTAACTGTAACCATGGCAACAGCATAAACAATGCACTACTACAGATGAGACTGTGTAACCATGGCAACAAAATAAACAATGCACTACTACACAGGTGACTGTGTAACCATGGCAACAACATAAACAAAGAACTACTACTCATGTGACTGTGATACCATGGCAACAACAAAAACAATGCACTACTACAGAGGTGACTGTGTAACCATGGCAACAACATAAACAATGCACTTCTACAGAGTTGACTGTGTAACCATGGCAACAACATAAACAATGCACTGAGCACTACTACACAGGTGACTGTGTAACCATGGCAACAACATAAACAATGCACTACTACAGAGATGGCTGTGTAACCATGGCAACAACATAAACAATGCACTTCTAAAGAGTTGAATGTGTAACCATGGCAACAACATAAACAATGCACTACTACACAGTTGACTGAAACCATAGCAACTACATAAACAACACACTACTACAGAGGTGACTGTTTAACCATGGCAACAACATAAACAATGCACTTCTACAGAGTGGACTCTGTAAACATGGCAACAACATAAACAATGCATTACTACAGAGGTGACTGTGTAACCATTGCACCAACATAAACAATGCACTACTACACAGGTAACTGTGTAACCATGGCAACAGCTTAAACAATGCACTACTACAGATGAGACTGTGTAACCATTACACAAAATAAACAACGCACTACTACAGAGGTGACTGTGTAACCATGGCAACAACATAAACAATGCACTACTACACATGTAACTGTGTAACCATGGCAACAACATAAACAAAGAACTACTACACATGTGACTGTGAAACCATGGCAACAACATAAACAATGCACTACTACAGATATGACTGTGTAACCATGACAATAACATAAACAATGCACTTCTACAGAGTTGACTGTGTAACCATGGCAACAACATAAACAATGCACTACTACAGAGGTGACTGTGTAACCATGGCAACAACATAAACAATGCACTACTACAGAGGTGACTGTGTAACCATAGCAACAAAATAAACAACACACTACTACAGAGGTGACTGTGTAACCATGGCAACAACATAAATAATGCACTACTACACAGGTAACTGTGTAACCATGGCAACAGCATAAACAATGCACTACTACAGATGAGACTGTGTAACCATGGCAACAAAATAAACAACACACTACTACAGAGGTGACTGTGTAACCATGGCAACAAAATAAACAACACACTACTACAGAGGTAACTGTAACCATGGCAACAACATAAACAATGCACTTCTACAGAGTTGACTGTGTAACCATGGCAACAACATAAACAATGCACTACTACAGAGGTGACTGTGTAACCATAGCAACAAAATAAACAACACACTACTACAGAGGTGACTGTGCAACCATGGCAACAACATAAACAATGCACTGAGCACTACTACACAGGTGACTGTGTAACCATGGCAACAACATAAACAATGCACTACTACAGGGGTGACTGTGTAACCATGGCAACAACATAAACAATGCACTACTACACAGGTGACTGTGTAACCATGGCAACAACTTAAATAAAGAACTACTACACATGTGACTGTGAAACCATGGCAACAACATAAACAATGCACTACTACACATGTGACTCTGAAACCATGGCAACAACATAAACAATGCACTACTACAGAGGTGACTGTGTAACCATGGCAACAACATAAACAATGCACTACTACACAGGTGACTGTGTAACCATGGCAACAACATAAACAAATAACTACTACAGAGGTGACTGTGTAACCATGGCAACAACATAAACAATGCACTTCTACAGAGGTGACTGTGTAACCATGGCAATAACATAAACAATGCACTTCTACAGAGTTGACTCTGTAACCATGGCAACAACATAAACAATGCACTACTACAGAGGTGACTGTGTAACCATGGCAACAAAATAAACAACACACTATTACAGAAGTGACTGTGTAACCATGGCAACAACATAAACAATGCACTTGTACAGAGTTGACTGCGTAACCATGGCAACAACATAAACAATGCACTACTACTGATGAGACTGTGTAACCATGGCAACAACATAAACAATGCACTTGTACAGAGTTGACTGCGTAACCATGGCAACAACATAAACAATGCACTACTACTGATGAGACTGTGTAACCATGGGAACAACATAAACAATGCACTTCTACAGAGTTGACTGTGTAACCATGGCAACAACATAAACAGTGCACTGAGCACTACTACACAGGTGACTATGTAACCATGGCAACAACATAAACAATGCACTTCTACAGAGGTGACTGTGTAACCATGGCAACAACATAAACAATGCACTTCTACAGAGTTGACTCTGTAACTATGGCAACAACATAAACAATGCATTACTACAGAGGTGACTGTGTAACTATGGCACCAACATAAACAATGCACTACTACACAGGTAACTGTGTAACCATGGCAACAGCATAAACAATGCACTACTACAGATGAGACTGTGTAACCATGGCAACAAAATAAACAACACACTACTACAGAGGTGACTGTGTAACCATGGCCACAACATAAACAATTTACTACTACACAGGTAACTGTGTAACCATGGCAACAGCATAAACAATGCACTACTACAGATGAGACTGTGTAACCATGGCAACAAAATAAACAACACACTACTACAGAGGTGACTGTGTAACCATGGCAATAACATAAACAATGCACTTCTACAGAGTTGACTGTGTAACCATGGCACCAACATAAGCAATGCACTGAGCACTACTACACAGGTGACTGTGTAACCATGGCAACAACATAAACAATGCACTACTACAGAGATGGCTGTGTAACCATGGCAACAACATAAACAATGCACTACTACAGAGGTGACTGTGTAACCATGGCACCAACATAAGCAATGCACTACTACACAGGTAACTGTAACCATGGCAACAGCATAAACAATGCACTACTACAGATGAGACTGTGTAACCATGGCAACAAAATAAACAATGCACTACTACACAGGTGACTGTGTAACCATGGCAACAACATAAACAAATAACTACTACTCATGTGACTGATACCATGGCAACAACATAAACAATGCACTACTACAGAGGTGACTGTGTAACCATGGCAATAACATAAACAATGCACCTCTACAGAGTTGACTGTGTAACCATGGCAACAACATAAACAATGCACTGAGCACTACTACACAGGTGACTGTGTAACCATGGCAACAACATAAACAATGCACTACTACAGAGATGGCTGTGTAACCATGGCAACAACATAAACAATGCACTTCTAAAGAGTTGAATGTGTAACCATGGCAACAACATAAACAACGCACTACTACACAGTTGACTGTGTAACCATAGCAACTACATAAACAACACACTACTACAGAGGTGACTGTGTAACCATTTTAACAACATAAACAATGCACTTCTACAGAGTGGACTCTGTAAACATGGCAACAACATAAACAATGCATTACTACAGAGGTGACTGTGTAACCATTACACAAAATAAACAACACACTACTACAGAGGTGACTGTGTAACCATGGCAGCAACATAAACAATGCACTACTACACATGTAACTGTGTAACCATGGCAACAACATAAACAAAGAACTACTACACATGTGACTGTGAAACCATGGCAACAACATAAAGAATGCACTACTACAGAGATGACTGTGTAACCATGACAATAACATAAACAATGCACTTCTACAGAGTTGACTGTGTAACCATGGCAACAACATAAACAATGCACTACTACAGAGGTGACTGTGTAACCATGGCAACATAAACAATGCACTACTACAGATGTGACTGTGTAACCATAGCAACAAAATAAACAACACACTACTACAGAGGTGACTGTGTAACCATGGCAACAACATACATAATGCACTACTACACAGGTAACTGTGTAACCATGGCAACAGCATAAACAATGCACTACTACAGATGAGACTGTGTAACCATGGCAACAAAATAAACAACACACTACTACAGAGGTGACTGTGTAACCATGGCAACAAAATAAACAACACACTACTACAGAGGTAACTGTAACCATGGCAACAACATAAACAATGCACTACTACACAGGTGACTGTGTAACCATGGCAATAACATAAACAAAGAACTACTACACATGTGACTGTGAAACCATGGCAACAACATAAACAATGCACTACTACAAAGGTGACTGTGTAACCATGGCAATAACATAAACAATGCACTGCTACAGAGTTGACTGTGTAACCATGGCAACAACATAAACAATGCACTACTACAGAGGTGACTGTGTAACCATAGCAACAAAATAAACAACACACTACTACAGAGGTGACTGTGTAACCATGGCAACATTATAAACAATGCACTGCTACACCGGTGACTGTGTAACCATGGCAACAACATAAACAAAGAACTACTACACATGTGACTGTGAAACCATGGCAACAACATAAACAATGCACTACTACAGAGGTGACTGTGTAACCATGGCAATAACATAAACAATGCACTTCTACAGAGTTGACTGTGTAACCATGGCAACAACATAAACAATGCACTACTACAGAGGTGACTGTGTAACGATGGCAACAACATAAACAATGCACTACTAAAGTGATGACTGTGTAACCATAGCAACAAAATAAACAACACACTACTACAGAGGTGACTGTGTAACCATAGCAACAACATAAACAATGCACTGAGCACTACTACACAGGTGACTGTGTAACCATGGCAACAACATAAACAATGCATTCTACAGAGATGGCTGTTTAACCATGGCAACAACATAAACAATGCACTTGTACAGAGTTGACTGCGTAACCATGGCAACAACATAAACAATGCACTTCTACAGAGTTGACTGTGTAACCATGGCAACAACATAAACAATGCACTTCTACAGAGGTGACTGTGTAACCATGGCAATAACATAAACAATGCACTTCTACAGAGTTGACTCTGTAACCATGGCAACAACATAAACAATGCACTACTACACAGGTGACTGTGTAACCATGGCAACAACATAAATAAAGAACTACTACACATGTGACTGTGAAACCATTGCAACAACATAAACAATGCATTACTACACATGTGACTCTGAAACCATGGCAACAACATAAACAATGCACTACTACAGAGGTGACTGTGTAACCATGGCAACAACATAAACAATGCACTACTACACAGTTGACTGTGTAACCATGGCAACAACATAAACAAAGAACTACTACACATGTGACTGTGAAACCATGGTAACAACATAAACAATGCACTACTACAGAGGTGACTGTGTAACCATGGCAACAACATAAACAATGCACTACTACAGAGGTGACTGTGTAACCATGGCAACAACATAAATAATGCACTGAGCACTACTACACAGGTGACTGTGTAACCATTGCAACAACATAAACAATGCACTACTACAGAGATGGCTGTGTAACCATGGCAACAACATAAACAATGCACTTCTAAAGAGTTGACTGTGTAACTATGGCAACAACATAAACAATGCATGACTACACAGTTGACTGTAACCATAGCAACTACATAAACAACACACTACTACAGAGGTGATTATGTAACCATGGCAACAACATAAACAATGCACTTCTACAGAGTTGACTCTGTAACCATGGCAACAACGTAAACAATGCATTACTACAGAGGTGACTGTGTAACCATGGCACCAACATAAACAATGCACTACTTCACAGGTAACTGTGTAACCATGGCAACAGCATAAACAATGCACTACTACAGATGAGACTGTGTAACCATGGCAACAAAATAAACAACACACTACTACAGAGGTGACTGTGTAACCATGGCAACAACATTAACAATGCACTACTACACAGGTGACTGTGTAACCATGGCAACAACATAAACAAAGAACTACTACACATGTGACTGTGAAATCATGGCAACAACATAAACAATGCACTACTACAGAGGTGACTGTGTAACCATGGCAATAACATAAACAATGCACTTCTACAGAATTGACTGTGTAACCATGGCAACAACATAAACAGTGCACTATTACAGAGGTGACTGTGTAACTATAGCAACAAAATAAACAACACACTACTACAGAGGTGACTGTGTAACCATGGCAACAACATAAACAATGCACTTCTACAGAGTTGACTGTGTAACCATGGCAACAACATAAACAGTGCACTATTACAGAGGTGACTGTGTAACCATAGCAACAAAATAAACAACACACTACTACAGAGGTGACTGTGTAACCATGGCAACAACATAAACAATGCACTTCTACAGAGTTGACTGTGTAACCATGGCAACAACATAAACAATGCACTGAGCACTACTACGCAGGTGACTATGTAACCATGGCAACAACATAAACAATGCACTACTACAGAGATGGCTGTGTAACCATGGCAACAACATAAACAATGCACTTCTAAAGAGTTGACTGTGTAACCATGGCAACAACATAAACAATGCACGACTACACAGTTGACTGTGTAACCATGGCAACAGCATAAACAATGCACTACTACAGATGAGACTGTGTAACCATGGCAACAAAATAAACAACACACTACTACAGAGGTGACTGTGTAACCATGGCCACAACATAAACAATGCACTACTACACAGGTAACTGTGTAACCATCGCAACAGCATAAACAATGCACTACTACAGATGAGACTGTGTAACCATGGCAACAAAATAAACAATGCACTTCTACAGAGTTGACTGTGTAACCATGGCACCAACATAAGCAATGCACTGAGCACTACTACACAGGTGACTGTGTAACCATGGCAACAACATAAACAATGCACTACTACAGAGATGGCTGTGTAACCATGGCAACAACATAAACAATGCACTACTACAGAGGTGACTGTGTAACCATGGCACCAACATAAGCAATGCACTACTACACAGGTAACTGTAACCATGGCAACAGCATAAACAATGCACTACTACATATGAGACTGTGTAACCATGGCAACAAAATAAACAATGCACTACTACACAGGTGACTGTGTAACCATGGCAACAACATAAACAAAGAACTACTACTCATGTGACTGTGATACCATGGCAACAACAAAAACAATGCACTACTACAGAGGTGACTGTGTAACCATGGCAACAACATAAACAATGCACTTCTACAGAGTTGACTGTGTAACCATGGCAACAACATAAACAATGCACTGAGCACTACTACACAGGTGACTGTGTAACCATGGCAACAACATAAACAATGCACTACTACAGAGATGGCTGTGTAACCATGGCAACAACATAAACAATGCACTTCTAAAGAGTTGAATGTGTAACCATGGCAACAACATAAACAATGCACTACTACACAGTTGACTGTAACCATAGCAACTACATAAACAACACACTACTACAGAGGTGACTGTGTAACCATGGCAACAACATAAACAATGCACTTGTACAGAGTGGACTCTGTAAACATGGCAACAACATAAACAATGCATTACTACAGAGGTGACTGTGTAACCATTGCACCAACATAAACAATGCACTACTACACAGGTAACTGTGTAACCATGGCAACAGCATAAACAATGCACTACTACAGATGAGACTGTGTAACCATTACACAAAATAAACAACGCACTACTACAGAGGTGACTGTGTAACCATGGCAACAACATAAACAATGCACTACTACACATGTAACTGTGTAACCATGGCAACAACATAAACAAAGAACTACTACACATGTGACTGTGAAACCATGGCAACAACATAAACAATGCACTACTACAGAGATGACTGTGTAACCATGACAATAACATAAACAATGCACTTCTACAGAGTTGACTGTGTAACCATGGCAACAACATAAACAATGCACTACTACAGAGGTGACTGTGTAACCATGGCAACAACATAAACAATGCACTACTACAGAGGTGACTGTGTAACCATAGCAACAAAATAAACAACACACTACTACAGAGGTGACTGTGTAACCATGGCAACAACATAAATAATGCACTACTACACAGGTAAATGTGTAACCATAGCAACAGCATAAACAATGCACTACTACAGATGAGACTGTGTAACCATGGCAACAAAATAAACAACACACTACTACAGAGGTGACTGTGTAACCATGGCAACAAAATAAACAACACACTACTACAGAGGTAACTGTAACCATGGCAACAACATAAACAATGCACTACTACACAGGTGACTGTGTAACCATGGCAATAACATAAACAAAGAACTACTACACATGTGACTGTGAAACCATGGCAACAACATAAACAATGCACTACTACAGAGGTGACTGTGTAACCATGGCAATAACATAAACAATGCACTTCTACAGAGTTGACTGTGTAACCATGGCAACATCATAAACAATGCACTACTACAGAGGTGAATGTGTAACCAAAGCAACAAAATAAACAACACACTACTACAGAGGTGACTGTGCAACCATGGCAACAACATAAACAATGCACTGAGCACTACTACACAGGTGACTGTGTAACCATGGCAACAACATAAATAATGCACTACTACAGGAGTGACTGTGTAACCATGGCAACAACATAAACAATGCACTACTACACAGGTGACTGTGTAACCATGGCAACAACATAAATAAAGAACTACTACACATGTGACTGTGAAACCATGGCAACAACATAAACAATGCACTACTACACATGTGACTCTGAAACCATGGCAACAACATAAACAATGCACTACTACAGAGGTGACTGTGTAACCATGGCAACAACATAAACAATGCACTACTACACAGGTGACTGTGTAACCATGGCAACAACATAAACAAAGAACTACTACACATGTGACTGTGAAACCATGGTAACAACATAAACAATGCACTACTACAGAGGTGACTGTGTAACCATGGCAACAACATAAACAATGCACTACTACAGAGGTGACTGTGTAACCATGGCAACAACATAAATAATGCACTGAGCACTACTACACAGGTGACTGTGTAACCATCGCAACAACATAAACAATGCACT